>NW_020174719.1:0-38254 GCF_003031525.2 Neophocaena asiaeorientalis asiaeorientalis | reverse complement strand
TGCACCACAACTACTGAGCCCACACGCTTAGTGCCCGAGCTCCACAACAAGAGAAGCCACGGCAATGAGAAGCCCGCACACCTCAACGAAGAGTAGCTCCCACTCACCATGGCTAGAGAAAGCCCACGCAGCAACGAAAGCCCAATGCAGCCAAAATTAATTAATTAATTAAGTTAAAAAAATAGCAGATGGAGCTGTTCTGGCCTAAGGATTAGAACAATCACTAGCTAGGCAGGGGGGAAACACATGCATGTGAATAGGTTACAGGTGAAGAAGAGACTGGCCTAGAAGGGGACGTAGAAAGAGCAAGAGAACAGCCATCTTGAGTGGCCTGACCATACAGACAGGCAAGATAGGGGTATGGGATTAAGAGATACAAACTACTATATATAAAACAGATAAGCGACAAGGATATATTATACAGCACAGGGAATTATAGCCATTATTTCATAATAACTTTTAATGGAATATAATCAATCACTATGCTGTACACCTGAAATTAGTATAATCATACACCAACTATACTTCAACACAAAATTAAAATAAAAAAGAAAAACTGAATAATATATTATCTTTTAAGAGCTTATTGAGTTTTAATTATAGCATGTCATCAAAAGGATCTGTGTTTAATGGAATTTGTTAAAATAATCCAGGCAGTTTTCCCTACATAAGCTTTTGCGTGATAATTTTCATACTTTGCATTATAATGGATTACCTTTACTGCTTTTTTGTTCCATGACCACCTGCTCAGTTCTGCTGTGTTGCACCTAAATACTGAGTCCTTGTGTTAAATCATCTATAGAATCTTCTGAAATGGAATACATCTGAGAAAGAAAGCAAAGATTAGAAATGCAAATGATATAATTGCTGCTTTGCGTGTTGTTATATTAACTTTTTCTTTCTTTAATTTACTTTGCATGAGAAAATCAGATGATTTTGAATTATTCACCACATTTTCTTCCAATGTGAACCTCTTTTTATTGTGATTAGATTTTCACATTAAGTGTTAATGCTTTTTACTAAGAAGCAGTTAATTGTACCATCTATTTTCAATTAGCCCTAATAGGGTGCATGTGTAGCTGCAGAGTCTATTGTGCACGTCCTTATAGAAGTGAGGAAATGGAGTAAAAGCTATTATTTTGATGTCCTGATAAATTATACTCCATATTATGTTAGATTAACAAAATGAATGACTAATGTTCCACGTACACATGAGCTGTGACAGCATTTTTGACACAATATATCTGAATACTAGCTAATATCCAATCTTTTTTATATTAAATGCAAATTAAATCTGGATTATTTCATCACCTTTAGTTACTGACTTCTAAAAGCTGGTATATATATATATAGTCACTATAGACTTTTCAGTACTAACCAGGCAAATTCTAAAATATTTAGGTTGTTTGTTATTATATGAGAACATGTAGGGCAAATCTTATAGGAAGCTATAGAAGTAAATGCATTTTTCTTAGCTTACTGTGAAATGGAATGTAAACTTTTACTTTTGGAATTGTGAATTACTCGTATAGTTCATTGATCAAAAGCAAAATATATATATATATTATATATATGGAATTTTATTACATACACTTATGAAAACTTCCTGAACAACAATGAAAAGGTTAATTTTTAATGGTTAATAAGAATTAGAAAATCTAGTAACTGGGAATGTTTACATTAATTATGCTTTTAAAAGATCAAATTTTGCATTTGCCATATTTTGTAGGTTGTTTTAATTCAGGAACACCAATAAATCTAAAATCTATCAAACAATGGTGTTGGAGAGGTGATTGCAGTTAAGCAACAATTCTTAAGTACTGAAGTATTACACTATATACTTATATATCTACATATCTGTATAACTATTTATATATAATACTATATACCTGCCAATGTTCTCGTTCATTTTCAAAAATCTAATCCGATTCTAAGATGATGATTTCACTAGCGTTTGCCTCTTTTCTTTGTCAAAACCAAATTAAATGACCCCAGAAATATTAAACTTTTAAAAAGTACAAGAATTCTAGAGAGTGAAGGTATTACATTGCTCTCTATAAAATAAATTTTAGAAGCATTCTATAAAATAACTATCCATTGAATATTTTTAATCCAGATTAATGAATTAATTCTGGAAATTTCAATAGCAAGGGAAGTGTTTTTTTGGTTTTGTTTTTTTGCAGTACGCGGGCCTCTCACTGTTGTGGCCTTTCCTGTTGCAGAGCATAGGCTCCGGACGCGCAGGCTCAGCGGCCATAGCTCACGGGCCCAGCTGCTTCGCGGCATGTAGGATCTTCCTAGACCGGGGCATGAACTCATGACCCCTGTATCGGCAGGCGGATCTTCAACCACTGCGCCACCAAGGAAGCCCACAAGGAGAGTTTTTAAAATTCATTTAGCCTAGAATTTTCAAAATACATTTAATCATATAAACCATTTTTTTTTAGTAACACTGTTGATCTAATTGTTCTCAGAAAAGGGGTTGAAAACAACTTTATAAACTCAAGGGAATCAAGAGAAATGACAGAATAAGTAATAATAAGTCACATAAAATTACATATTAACATTTGAACACAAAATCAGGTTGAAGCTATTTTAGGTCAGCAAGGGCCATCAAAACTTAAAAAAATTATTAGTGCATACATTTATGCAAAGGAGAAAATCACATGATAATTTTGACATCTTAAATGTCATTTGATAAAAACAACTACAATTTCTTCTGTGTAAAAGTTCATGTTAATTGTAGAATGAAAGGAAACTTCCTTAACATGAAGAGTCTTAGAATACTAAAGAAAGTATCAAGTCTAGTGACTACACATGAAGGAAATACTTAAATACAATTTGAGGTATTGCAAATGAAATGATTTTTCCAAAAATTGTGAATATCAGAATTACCTATGAAATTTTTTAAGAGTGGAAATTTTTCCAGAACCAGGAAATTTTGAACCAGGAATTCTGTGTGTATCCATATTTTTAAAATATTTACTTCAGTATTAATAATAACAATAATGATTATAATAATGAACACATATTGAGTGATTTCTCTGAACTCTTCTACATTTTTAAAGATATAAATCCTTTAATACTTACAAAATCTGTAAAAGATAGAAGCTATTATTATTTCATCTTACAGATGAGGAAACAAAGATGCAAAGAAGCTAAAGAAATTGTCTACATCCTCTATGAAACAAACATCAGGACTCCATTCACTAGCTTAGAGTTGATCTTGTTTTAGAAAATGGATCAAAATTTCAGGCACAAGTCTCACTGGACCTATATTTAAAACCATTTAAAGTTAATTTAAAATATTTTTTGTGAGTAATACTTTGAGTTTATGTGAATATCTTATTTCTCACAAAATATACACCAAATAATTTTAGAATTTATTTTGATCCTTGCATAAATCAATTATTACCATGATGGTTGTCTGACGTTGATTTTTTTTTTTTTCTTTTATTTATTTTATTTATAGTAGTGGGATTGCTGGGTCATATGGTAATTCTATTTGTAGTTTTTTAAGGAACCTCCATACTGTTCTCCACAGTGGCTGAACCAATTCACATTCCCACCAGCAGTGCAAGAGTGTCCCCTTTTCTCCACACCCTCTCCTGACGTTGATTTTCTAATTCAATCATTTCTCTATTTTATTAGCTGGCATTCTACTAACAATGTAGAATCTTTGTTTCTTTATGTTCTTTTGTTTTTTGTTTCTTTCTCCCTTTTTTTTTTTTTTTTTTTTGGTTAATACAGTCTCCTAAATTGCTTTTTTTATTTAGTGATTTATAATCCTTCACTCATTACTTCTTATGACCAAAGTTTCCCAGTTTTACTAGGTTCCTATCCTCTTTTCACCTGTCAGATCATACTTAAAGAATTTTCTTACTTTCTGCAGAAAAGATATTTCAGGGTCACTGTACTCTATTCTTGCTCCAGCTCTGCAATCAGCCACTTACCTCCAAGAATTTCTAGTTCCTAATGCTAGGCACTAAGTGTACTCTTTGAAACTGAAGTGTCATTGATTATAAGTCCTCAATAAATATTGGTGGAGTTAAAAATGTGACAAACTATTTTGATATAATTATTGATGAATATAAATAAAATGTTAATATAAATATGTTAGGCATATTTTAAAATAATATAATCTGTTCTTATGCAAATGAAACATTTACAAATTTTTATTTTAGATGTATATTAATTATAAATTATCTATATCATGTGAGGAGAAAATGAGGTAAATCATTCTTAATAGGCAAGGGAAACTAAAAATAGTTGGCAGAAACTACATTTTTGAGACATGACTATCCTCTCCCGTTGCAGAGCACAGCCTCCAGACGCGCAGGCTCAGCAGCCATGGCTCACGGGCCTAGCCGCTCCGTGACATGTAGGATCTTCCCGGACCGGGTCACGAACCCGTGTCCCCTACATCGGCAGGCAGACTCCCAACCACTGCGCCACCAGGGAAGCCCCAAAACATGGCTATTTTTAATTCCAGATAAATCTATAATCTGAAAAATAGGTTTTTACAAATTTTCTATATGCTTTATGATATAGAAATTTGTGTGTGAATAGTGAATAATTAAAGGATTGCATCTGATTACATTGGGTTAAATATTTTTATAAGAAAAAAGCTATTAAAATTAATCCAAATGACCAACATAACAGTTTAAAAGAAACATGTGCTTTAATTTGTTAAGCTCTAACCTTTTCTGTATTAGAAAAATACTTTGACACAAACACTTTACAAATGTCAGCAGAAAATCTATATTCCATTTCTTCACATTGGTTTTGTGACATTGTGTTTGCTGATATTTGACAACGGATAAGCTGGGATTGATTTCTTGTGCCACCGCTTTTTTTCTGTTGTATTATGGGAAGTTAAAGGACTGAAGTGAACTGAGTCCCTCATAACCCCATAGTCACTCATGTGGGCAAACCTACAAAAGGTAAACCTGTGTACTCTCTGGGTCTCAAGGGTCAGTAGAAACTTTCAGAATAGCACAAATTGAAGGAATTTTCCAAATTTAAAATCTGTGAAGAAGAGAGGTACTTTATGAATACCTTATAAAAAGGATTTCAAAATCTAAATGGATTTTAATTAAATTTCTTGTTCTCACCTGCAGATAAATGTCCATGTCTTCTATTGGCAGTGGAAAAGCACAAGCCATTGTAGCATTAGAACTCAGCTGTCTTTTGCCTCAGGTCCATAGGGCAAGGGATGTGGAAAGGCATTCCCTGAAGACTGACATGTGTGAGTGATCAGAACGGGTATTTAGGCCTAGGATGATGCTAGCTCTCTATACTCTGGATCCTAAGTGACAGATGTTCATATGCATTTTATTGTGATGTGTGTGTGTGTGTGTGTGTGTGTGTGTGTGTGCGCGAGCACGCTTAAACCACCTTACCAATCATGGAGCTCGTGAACCAGTTCTTTCTGCCCAGGTCTGAGGACATACATATCTTGGAAATCTGGACTTGAAATGCTATGCCATTTTTTCTTTTGTATTTATGAATCATGAGGACCTAATTAAATAATAGTTTTAATATATGTTTTTTGAACATTTACATAATTTGAATTTTAGTGTTCTGCATATTAAGTGTGTGCATCTTAAAGTCCTCAGAAATGGATTACTTGAATGTTGTAAATGCTGAGTTTAAAGATACCACCTCTTGTTAGGCTGCTACCTTCTAGGAAAATTTCTGGTTTATATGCTGATGTTAATTTTTTAAATGACATGGATCAATGACCAAAGAGTTTAAGTATTTATTTCCCTGGATATATATTATCCTATTGCTTAGTAGATGTCAATGATACGATACTTACACCTTTCTGATTAAGTGCCTGTTGAACTTTAGACTGCAATAATCAAAGACTTGTTCAATTTAAACTTTAGATTATTTAAAAAGTCTTCAGCAAAAAGGACATTATAATTTGTGATGATTACTGTAGATATTATAAGAGAGGCTGTTAAATCCAGTGAGAATGTGTATCAGCATGCTGTAATCAGCAACTAGAGAGAATGCTTAATTACAGTTATTTAGGTGACAAATTGTGGTACTGGCATTGAAAGTGTAAGAGGATGCCTGGATTAATGCTTGCAATATGTAAGAGGGTATGAAAACACATCAGTATCAATAAAGATTGTCTCGTTATATGACTTTATATTAATTTGTCTTATTCTGAAAATTCCAAATTCAATCCTCACTATTACTTGCCTAAACATTTCTGAGAGAGAACAGTATTTTGTATGAGAAATAAAATCCTATTTGCTAAAGGAAGCTTACTTTATTTCATTTTGTGTAATTTATTTTATTTTAATAACTTGTCAAGTGTCTAGTCATTACAAAATAATAAAAAAAAAAAAAAAATAACATTGGGACTTCCCTGGTGGTCCGGTAGTTAAGACTTCGCCTTTCAATGTAGGGGGTGAGGGTTCAATCCCTGGTTGCGGAGCTAAGATCCCACGTGCCTTGCAGCCAAAAAACCAAAACATGAAACAGGCAATATTGTAACAAATTCATAAAGACTTAAAAAAATATAACATTGATTTGACTACCACCTTACTTCAAATTTGTGGTAGTATATGAAACATTATTTCTAATTTATTAAAGAAAACTTAATTATAACCTATTTGTTTAAAAGGAGATCTCTTTAAAGTTCTCACTTATCATGCATATTGTTTAAAAATAATTAAACTTGAAAAAAGCACCTCTTAAATAGTGTTGCATTAGTTTCTTATGGCTGCTGTAACAAATGACTTCAAACTGTGATGCTGAAAACAACAGATGTTTATTCTCTTGCAATTCTGGGGGTCAAAAACCTGAAATCATAATGTTGACAGGGCCTGATTCCCTTCAAAGACTCTAGGAGAGGTTCCATTCCTCGCCGCTTCCGTTTTCTGGTCTTGTAGCTATATCGCTCGGATCTCTGACTTTGTGTTTACACTGCCTCCTCCTTCCCTGTGCATCTATCTTCCCTGTGTCTCTTATAGGACACTTGGCATTGAACTTAGGGCTCACCAGATAATCAAGGGTGATTTCTCCATCTTTGTCAATACTCCTTTTTTCCAGTAAGTTAACATTCATAGGTTCCAGGGATTAGGAAATGGATATCTTTTGGGGGGCTATCATTCAGCCTACTACAGCTGGCTTATTTTATCATCGTATAATCAATATTATACTTCCTACTAGGAACAACACCGTTTTTGAAAGCAGATCCTAATAAGACATGACAGATTAAGTGACTATGATGTATATTTGAAGACTGTATAATAACGCCACATGTTTTAATATTGAGGATGAATGCTAATATGAAGTATGTTACTGGGTTACATTAAATTCCTTGAATGCTGTTTTATTTTTACAGAATATTGCTTGATAAAATAAAATCATTTTGTTGTCTTTAATGTTTATGAGGTACATTGAAATACTTCATCTTTACTGATATTAAAATGACTGTTAAAAAAATGACTGTTTATTTCAATTTTGCTAAGAGGGCATATAGTTATTTTGCCTTCTGTGTGTCAGGCACAGTGTTGAGAAAGAAAATAAAAGCTCTTCAGGTGTTTAGATCTCTAGTAAATTAAACATAATAGAACACAACGATGTAATTAAAATATGATACTATATTGCAAAGTTATTATATATATAGCAAGTATATATGTAATATATATGTAACAAAATAGAAGAAAATTATAATTAAGCCTGATTTAGTGGGAATATTAGGTAAAGTTTTAAGGAGGATGCGGTTTCTGAAAAAGGTTTTCACAAGATAAATAAGAGTGTGACAAACATCTAGGAAGAAAGAAATGGTGAAAGTAATGGAGTCATAATGATATCCGGTTGTATTACAGTAAATGAGGTTGTATTGCAGTAAAAGGTATACATATATACCCTCTTTTTTGGATTTCCTTCCCATTTAGGTCACCACAGAGCATTGAGTAGAGTTCCCTGTGCTATACAGTAGGTTCTCATTAGTTACCTATTTTATACATTGTATCGATAGTGTATATATGACAATCCCAATTCATCCCACCTCCCCTTTCCCCCCTTGGTGTCCATACGTTTGTTCTCTATGCCTGTGTCTCTTTTTCTGCTTTGCAAATGAGATCATCTATACCATTTTTCTAGATTCCACATATATATGTTAATATACGATATTTATTTTTCTTTCTGACTTACTTCACTCTGTATGACAGTCTCTAGGTCCATCCATGTCTCTACAAATGACCCAATTTTGTTCCTCTTTATGGCTGAGTAAGATTCCATTGTATATATGGACCACATCTTCTTTACCCATTCCTCTGCTGATGGACACTTAGGTTGCTTCCATGTCCAGCACTATTGTAAATAGTGCTGCAATGAACATTGTGGTTCATGTGTCTTTTTGAATTATGGTTTTCTCTGGGTATATGCCCAGTAGTGGGATTGCTGGGTCATATGATAGTTCTATTTTTAGTTTTTTAAGGAAGCTCCATACTGTTTTCCATAGTGGTTTTATCAATTTACATTGGTGGATTTACATCCACCAACGGTGCAAGAGGGTTTCCTTTTCACCACACCCTTTCCAGCATTTATTGTTTCCAGATTTTTTGGTAATGGTCATTTTGACTGGTGTGAGGTGATACCTCATTGTAGTTTTGATTTGCATTTCATGATGTTGAGCATCTTTTCATGTGCCTCTTGGCCATATGTATATCTTCCTTGGTGAAATGTCTATTTACGTCTTCTGCTCATTTTTTAACTGGATAAACTACAGCAAGATCTTTTTTGACCCACCTCCTAGAGTGATGGAAATAAACAAATGGGGCTTAATTAAACTTAAAAGCTTTTGCACAGCAAAGGAAACCATAAACAAGACAAAAAGACAATCATCAGAATGGGAGAAAATATTTGTAAATGAAAGCACAAAGCATTAATCTCTAAAATATACAAACAGCTCATGGAGCTCAATATCAAAAAAATGACTTAATTCTTATCATCAAAATATTTTTCTGGCAATCACTATCTTTTCTCTCCCCCAACTGTTTTTCATTATTCCTGGATACACTTCAGAGTGATATGTATTCCAAATGTAGTCTTGAGTATTTGGGTAGCTAGCTGCTTAAAGGTATGACATTAGATTAAATGGTTAATTGTATTCTTTGTTACTTTCATTATGTAATTAAGCTATTCACTCTATCTACATATTATCAATACTTAAAATGTTCTGATACACCAGCTCCTGCCTCTCTGAGGAAGTTGTGAGTCTCAAGTACTTGTTTAAATCTGTAGAATATACTGGTTTGGGAGAACGAATTGCAATGAAACTTTCTACGTATTACATTACACATTATCTGTAACCATTTTAGAAACACCAATCTCAACTGGGGTTTTACCTCCTCAAAAACTACCATCCTGATTCAATAACAATCTTTCTCTTGCAGCACATCTGATCATTTAGGAATTTTCTGGCTGCAAGAATACAAGAGCCTTGAGTCCAAGTGTCTTATATAATAAAGCAGTGGTTTCTGTCCCCAGAACAACACATCAGCATTATCAGAGAACTTATAAAGATGCAAATTTTCTAGCTTCTCCATAAACATACTAACTCAGATATTTAAGGATTGGACCTCAAGATATTTCTGAGAATCTGTAATCAAAATATTATTTTTTCTTCCAGTTTTATTGAGATGTAATTGACATACAGCATTGTATAAGCTTAAGATGTACAACATAATGATTTGACTTATATATATCGTGAAATAATCACCACGGAAAGTTTAGTGAACATCCATCATCTCATACAGATATAAAATTTTTAAAAAAGAAAAAAATGTTTTTCCTTGTTATGAGAACTTTTAGAATTTACTCTGAACAACTTTCATATACAACACACAGCAATATTAATTGTATTAATCATGTTTTACATTATATCCTAGTACTTACTTACCGTACAACTGTAAGTTTGTACGTTTTGAACACCTTCTTCCTCCAATTCGCCCTCCCATCTCACCTCTGGTAACCACAAATCGATCTCTTTTTCTATAACTTCGTTTGTTTGTTTCCGAAGTATAATTGACTTACAACACTGTTACTTCCAGATGCATAACATAGTGATTCAATATTTCTGTGACAAAATGATGACCACGACAAATTGAGTTACAATCTGTCACCATGCTAAGATCTTATATTACTATTTACATTTTCCCCAGACTACATTTCTTCCCAGTTACTCATTTATTTCATAACTGGAAGTTGTACCTCTTAATGTCCCTCATCTATTTCGCTTAACCTTGAGCGCCCTCCACTCTTGAGCGCCCAGACCTGTTTGTTGTCTGTATCTATAACTTTGTTTCTGTTTGGTTATATTTCTTCATTTGTTTCATTTTTAATAATAATGATAATAATAATGAAAGGGAAATCATATGGTGTTTTTCTCTGTCTCTGAGAGGCCCTCCAAGATCAGCAAGTGGGTCTGACTCAGGCTCCTTTCAAATTACTGCTTCCGCCCCGCTGGGTCCTGGTGCTAATAGTCTAGAGGGAGGACTCCACAATGGTGTTTGCTAGCACCAGTGTCCACATGGTAGACATGGTAGACATGGTAGAAAGCTCCCCAAAATGCCTGCTGCCAGTGTCTGCATCCCCTGGGTGAGCTCCCGTTGCCTCCTGCCTCTTGCGGAGACTCTCTGGGATCAGCAGGTGGGTCTGACCCAGGCTCCTTTCAAATTATTGCCTCTGTCCTGTGTCCTGGAGCGTGTGAGATTTTGTGTGACCCCATTAAGAGTGGAGTGTCTATTTCCCACAGCCCTCTGGGTCTCCTGAAAGTAAGGCCTCACTGGCCTTCAAAGCTGTATTTCTTGGGGTTTATCTTCCCAGTGTAGGACCCCCGAGCTGGGGAGCCTGATGTGGGGCTTGGTCCCCTTGTTCCCTTGGGGAGTATCTCTGCGATTGTAATTATCCTCTCCTTTTTGGGTCACCAGCCTGGGGGTATGGGTCTTGACTGTACTATGTCTCTGCCCCTCCCACCCACATCATTGTGGTTCTTTCTTTATATTTTTAGTTTAGAAGTTCTTTTCTGCTAGTTTGTAGGCCATTCTCATTGATAGCTGCTCTGTAAGTAGTTATAATTTTGGCGTGCTCATGCGAGGAGGTGAGGTTAGGGTCTTCCTAGTCTGCCATTTTGGCCACTTCCCTACATGCATTTTTCAACAACAAAACTTGAGTAGGAGGGTTAGAAGGAGCCCCTTAAGATATCAGCAATCAGTTACCAGCATACTAAAGTATAGGTCCTTCAGGTATCTCAAAATATATTATTCAAAAAGAACAAACGAATACATGGGGCAGGCTCTAGTTTGTGAAATGGTAATTTAGATTTTGTGTACATTGCTTGGCAAAAAGTTTGAATGGAGGTTTGGAAAACAAATTTTAATTTGAAAATGACCTTTTGATTAAGTAAATAAGCTGGTATTTTGATACAAAACCAGTTTGCATTTTTTAAAAATTTCTTTAGGAAACAATAAAGTTTTTGCTGCTGTGGTGGTTGTTTTGTTTCAGAGCCCTCTCTTCCGGCTCCCCAAAAGAAAAATCCTGAAACAAATAATTGTCAAGTACTTGACACAAATGATTTTAGGCCCCAGTTTTAACATTTAAATTGCACGTGTGGCCTCAATTTCCAATTTTTTCATTATTCTTCAACTCAAACTGGAGGATAGTTTATTAATTCCATCTGAATAGTCCTCTGACACTATGGGATGAATTTTTGTAACTGGTAGAGTTTAAGGTTGATATTGTAGCACCTAGCAATCAAAAATAGCAAACCTTTTCTAATATATAGGGAAATTTCTTCTTGGGAGTTAAAGAGGATGAGCAGTTGTTTTCTACTGGAAGCACCTTTATTGTCTATCCACCTTTTTTTCCATCAGTTTCTCAGTTAATGCAGAACAATTATTTTTTTTCCAATACCTTTTTTAACACATTGTATCTACAAGTGTCATTTTTAAGAGGCTCTCTCCAGTGTGTAGGAACATCTAGCTGTTTTATCTGTAAAGCCATCAATTTTTCTAGGTATTTTCTGCTTTTGTTCTGAGTTACTTTCTTATTTTTCAATGACGAGCTGGCAATGTGGAAATGGGGCTATTTACTATTCTTGTTTTTACTATTATATTAAATCCCCTGCTTCTGGCTAAAGGCCATTCACCAAAAATGAGGAGAGAACTAAGGTTTCATTTGTTTCAGGACCTACTCTTGAATGCTTTCTAAAGATTTTATGAAGACTCTTCCTTATATCTGGGAGAGAGAGAACTTCAGGTATTGCATGATCCTATTTTAATTGACCTGTTCCTCTCCAGCCTTGAGGTAGATTCCACAAAAGTCTCTACTGTTGATTTATCTTTGGGAATACCAGGTTTCAAAACGAGAAATGGGCACACTCATTTAATGATATCACCTTTCTTATGTTGTTTTGGTATTTTCTATTTTTATCAATTTCATCTTTAGTGTTAGGAGGTATGATTTATTAATCTAGGACTGGCTACGTAATTGGTGGGCTCAGTGCAAAATAAAAATTTGAGGCCCCTTGTTCAAAATTAAGAGCTGCAGTATGAGGTCAGCCCCACTCAGACCTGAATATATATGATAAATCGGCATAAATTTTATAATGCCTAGCACGCAGCCATTTATTGTGAACTGCTGGACTGGCATATATTATTTTTTAAACATCAATTCTTATGATTAAATACAGAAGCAAATCAAGATATTTGTTTTTTTTTTCAGCAGCTTACCATATTAGAATCATCAATCCTATATAGATTCAGCTATTAGAGCACTAAAAGAATGTACTCATATCTGTTTTCCATCAATGATGTACTTATAGAAATATCGCCTATTAACACATGGAGTTTTCTAGTCTTTAGATGACAGTATTGGAAGAGTTTCATTCTATGTTTTTCTGCTCTTTGTTTTGGTAGAAGAGACATATGATTAACATGAAAACCCTAACATCATGTAACAGTATTTACATATTTCCTCAGTAAAGATATCCTCTCTTTATCTTAACTTTATATCATCTTCATTTTGGATCATGCTAAATACTGTTCTCTAGTTACCATCTGCTCACCAACAAAACAAAATTTGATGACCCATAAGTTATTCTGTCAGAGCTTTCTTTTATCATTATATAGTTTCTCCTTCAGGGATAACTTCCATTAACATAGTTTTTTCAACTATTTCTCCATGAATATGAATGTCAAGATGTAATTTGTACTTTTAATTCAAATGTCATTCTGTCATTTAAAACTCACTATTTTCAATACTGAGTGTATTATTATCTTCTTACACAGAGTGGTTCTCTATCCACATTGTCTGATTATGCTACTCACAAAATTCCTCAAAAATGTACATTGATTTATATGGATACAATTAGAGTCACACATAAAACACACAATTAACATTAGCCCACTTTCACTGAAAGATGAAAAACATTTAATTTAGGAATGGTCTAAGACAAGATATTTCTATTTATTGTTTCTGCATAGTTTAATTCAGATATATTTATTTATAATGGAAGGATAACTTGATATTGCATCAATTTGATTTGAACTGAATTTGGTTGCTTTTACCCTTTGAAGTGCCTGTGCATGTGTGTGTGGTGTGTGTTTACCCTTAGGTAACTTAGAAATGTAAATTATATGTATATGAATTGATATACAAATATTTTTTGGACCGGGTTATAAAAACAACTTTTCTGAATTTCCATTATAGTCTTCATTGTGTGAAGTAAAAAGCATTTCTTAAAACAATGTTAAATTCAATCTCTGAGTAGCATTAAAATATATGTGTTTAAGATAATCAAAGTTACATTTCTCTCTTTTTAACAATGTGTATGAATCTCTAAATTGATTTATTCATGTTTTGAGACATCTATCTACTCAAACTTCTAGATAGTTTTTCTTCAGAAAGTGACATTTATGCTTGGAGAATGTTATTCAAGCAATTTAGATTATTTAAGAAGAAAACAATATTTTAAATATTGTTTTAAAATTATATTTCAAGTATAATTTCTAATATTTCATTCTACCTTCTTACCCTATAATTTCCATGCCATTATTATATTTTTACATATTTAAAAGATAAAAGGATTAAGAGCTTGGGAATGTTATTTATATTTAAGACTTTGAAGGAAAGAATAAAAATCTACATGGATACTACCTTTCCTTTGGGATAAACTCTTACTTTTATCCATAATGTTTATTGCCTTGAAAAATAAATTCAGATGTTTACAAGGAATTTAAATATAATAATATTGACAGTAGTTATTTTTTGGCTTTTCAATGACATATTATTTAAATATAATAAACCATTTCAAAACAAAATATTAGCATTTTAGTTAAATATCTTATTATGCTATTTGGCTAAGTATTATTTTCTTCTCTAGAAAAGTCTGTGCAATTATGTAGAAATGTTATTAATTGAACTGTCAGGTTCTCAGGTTTAATTGGAAGGAAGATCGTATTACAGTTCTAGATCCTTAGTTTGATATCCATCTGCTACTTTTCAAGAATGTGATATCAAACATATTAATTACATTTTCCGAAACCGTTTGGAACATCCTAAAATATTTATTTAGAATATTTAATTAAATGTGTCAACTCATTCTCTCCATATATAGATATTCAACAACTACAATGTACTATGTTAAATATGTATTAATTTAAATGCTTGGTTTGCAAAAATGGATCACTTTTAAAATGGAAGAACTTGGAGGGAGAGATAACATGTTTTCTAAATAGGGAACAATACATGGGCATCGCTGATTATATTGTTTATTAGTTAATGTAACTGATTTTTCTAGAGACTAGGAAATAATTCCATGAGGAACTGAATTTTGAACTCTTGAAGGAAAAGGGTGTTTTCTTTATGCTTTAGTATAGCTATATATGTGAAGGCACAGGTTTTCAGATAGAGGGGAAATATTTGCAAAGAAATACAAATACAAAACTGTGCATTATGCTTGGCAAAATATAAAGTGCTATTCAATATGAAGTGTTTCATTCACAATTCAGAAATCAAAGAAGTTTGGGGAAAAAAAAAGTTTGGGAAACAGCTGTATTGATTTTGTTTGGTGAAAAATGAGATCCTACCTCAACTGACATATTCATTTATAATCTTTATCTACACCACTAAATATTCATAAGATTTTGATACAGTGATTTTAATATACTTGACTGTGATGGTGGCCCAAACCTCTCTGGAAATTATATAATAAAAGCATATGTTAATACATTGTATTATGTTTCCAAAATCTGAAAATTGCTGAATTTTAAAATATATTTGGGCCCAAGATTTTTGAAATTGGAATTATAAGTTTCTGACATATCATACAAATATAATACTAAATATGTACTGAGAAAAATTGTGGTGCGTAAACAGCAATTGCCCTTATGCTATAGAAGTAGAATACAGTAGAAATGTAATAATCTTAAAAAATTTATAACAGTAGTGCTTATTTTGTTAAGATGGTCAAAGTTTGGGAGAAATAACAATTAGTTTATACAACACTGTGACATGTGATGAGTGTTTGGGAATTTGAGAAAATCAAAAGTATATTTTAAATTGTAATGACTGAGTAAACAGAAAACCCACAGCCCTGAGTTTTGGCAAGACCTTTGGTGAAGGACATTACCCTGTAATATTTCTTCTGTCCAGAAACCTTCAGTCCTTTGAGACACAGGAACACAGTAGTGCCTGCATAAGACTGAGGTTTAATAAGGCAAATGCCCCTCGTCCCCACCATTAGGTACCTCTGGGAGGACGTGGTGGTCTCCATAGCCATGTCTAATAGAAGGGCAACACAAAGGGAAGACCCATTCCAGGACTTCACCAGAGTATCCTGTCTGAACTATTCATTCCTGAGCCTGGCTCTGTCTGTTACAGGTAAGCAAATGTTTACATCCCATATCTCATAAGGGGCTTACCTCTCCATATATTAATGACTGATTGCTTGTACTGCCACCTCAGCTTGTTGATAGGTTCAAGCAAAGCTGTGAATGTGCTGTTTGCCTGGTGCTTTGTTATGGTGGTAAAACTGTGACACTCATTCCAGCTCTTTGTACATCTACGTAGAAACGTGCAATCCAATCATATCTAGTTGTTAGGACTAATTTTTGGTGAGTGGGTTTCTATAAGTTGCTTTTTGATAGCGTGAAGCGGAAATCATATAATTTTTCCCCTCACTTATTTTGTTTGATTTTCTGTAGACTCTTTTAACACACACACTAATTTGTTTCTTCAGTTTTAGGCAATCTCATCAATTTAAAAACATTTCTTCCCCTTTGTCTTGTTTGCAGGTTTCTTCTTTGATTCCTCATAAAAGGTTTGGGAGAACTTGAAGATATTTGCTGTTTCATGTGTGTTTCCTCTGACTCCGTCTCCCTCTCTTTGTCCTCTGTCCCTGTGTCCCTGCCTCTCTGTTTCTCTCTCTCTTTGTCTCTGTCCCTCTCCAGTACCTCTCTCTCTCTCGACCAGGTGAGGACACTATGGGAAGTGATCCTCCAAAAACCATGAAGAGTGACCTCACCAGACACCAGATCTGCTGATGCCTTGACCTTGGACTTCCCAGTCTCCAGAACTGTGAGACATACATTTCTGTTGTTTAAGTCATCCGATTTATATTATTTTTGTTATAGCAGCCCAAACTAAGACAATTGGTATATTTTGAATTGTAGCTTGCTCTGTATCAACATTGTGTTTGCAGTAATCATGGTGTTGAAAAAGTAAAGAGAAAGAAAAACATTCAGAAGATATTTTGGAGGATAATTAAGAAGACTTTTCTTTGACTTTGGGTTATCTCATATACTTAGTTTACAACTCACGAATATAGAGTTGAAACTGTCTCCGGACAGTTTCTCCAAACTGAAACTGTCTCCAGATGCAGCAACTTCTTTCTCCCAGTAAGAGGTTACAAGGCTGAGCTAAGAGCACTATTCTGAAGCCCTACCCTGCCCCTGTAAAGTTGTAAAGTTGGAGTGAATAAAGTTAGTACTGTTGTTTTTCACATTCTTATGAAATATTCTAGTGCCTGGGGACATTTCTCAAATTCCAAGCAATCTGGGTCAATATTCTATAGCAGTTTGTGAGATTTTCTGCTTATATCAACATTTTTAATTTCTGAAATTCACCTGTAGGCTTTAGAGTCAAGAAAAATCTTCTTCTTCCCTTCGTTTTCACCTGTTGATAGATTTTAATTTAACCAGTCTGTGAGGTTGTCATACTTCCTCTAAGATCTCCTTCGATTCTTCATGCCAGTTTGTCAGTTGTTGATTCCAAACTGCCACACGTGGCTTGCAATCTTTAAAATATTACTTGCATGTAGAGTTCTATTTTAACTTTCCATCTTCATTCTTCAGGAAAGCTCTAACTGAAATATTGACACTTTCTATATTCATTTAAAATATTATGTGCTCCTTACGCAGTTCTTCACATTTTTGCATGAAATAATTTCAAACATGGGGATATCTAATTTTATAGATAATTCTTATCAGTTTGAGCTTTCCTTGACAAGCTATTAATCTTTGAAATATTTTGCCCAATGCCATGATGTACTGTCAGAGAAGAAGTGGGATTCAGTGCTTCCAAATTCATTTGGGCAGAAATAGAACATCATTGTAGACATTTATCATTTTTCACACACTCCAAATTTTGGTCATGAAGTGCAACTGTATCTTCTGTTGGGTCATCACAATTAGCACTTAAACAATACAAGTGTGACTATATAATTAATTAATGTTCTTGTTTTATCTTTATAATATTTGTACCTGTCAAAAACTTTACCAACTTCAGTACTTAAAAAAGCTCCTATGAAAATTTGAGACAGCTGATGAGGAGTTAAGTATGTGATTGGGATATTATTGATAGTTTAAATATGCAAGTCATTATTGTTCATTTAGCTTGTTTGCTTTAAATAAAACAGTCATCATTTAAAAATGTACTCATTACTTTATAAAAAGTAAGTTACATGTTTATAGGAATATTTCAATTTTCTTACTTCTATATTACTTGCACCTGGTAGTGTTTTATATACAGAGGGGGCTTGATAGATATTGACGAAGTAAAATGTGAATAAACGATTGCATTTGGTTCATATTATTTGAAAGATTATTTAAGTTGTAGGTCTTAAAAAAAAGCAATAAATTGTTTTCTCATATTGAATACAGTTATTATATTGGCACATTTGAATCCTAATATTAAAATAGACTCGTTTTTGTTTTGAAGTAGTCTGAAACTGTAAACTGCTAGGAGAAAACATAGAGGATAAGTTTCACGACATTGTTCTTGGAAATGATTTCTTGTATATGACACCAAAATACAAGCAACAGAAATAAAAATAGACAAGGAGACTACATCAAACTAAAATGCTTCTGCTCAGCAAAAGAAACAATAGTGTGAAAAGGCAACCTATGGACTAGAAGAAAATATTTGCAAACCATATATCCAGGAAGGGGTTAGTATCCCAAATATATAAGAAACTCATACAACTCAATAACAAAAAGCAACCTGATTTAAAATAAAGAAGTATAATTGATATGCTAAGAAAGAAAACAGAACCATATAAAATGATCAATTAAAACCAAATGGTAAAAAGGAGTGGAATGCAAAAATAGGAACACAGAACAAAGGCAACAAACAGTAACAAATTTGGTAGATATGAATCCAAATATATCAATAATCAATTTAAACATTATGATCTGAAGACAGTAATTAAAAGATATTGTCAAGATGGATCAAAAAACGTGACCTAACTATATATTGTCTACAACAAAACATAAAGAAATATATAGATTAAGAGCAAAATGGTAGATAGAGCTATACCAAGCTGACACTAATCAAAAGAACTGGAGTAACTATAGTAATTTCAGACAGATCAGATTTCACAGCAAGGAAAATGATCAGGGATAGAGGGGGCTTAACATAATTAATAAGGATTTATTTTTCAAAAAAAGCATTACAATCCTTACTGTGCATGCTCTTAACAACTGAGATCATCTGTATCACACTTAGCCTATAGTTAACAATACTATATGATTGCTATATATGTGTACTTAAAAATTTGTTAAGAGCGTAGATCTCATATTTAGTGTTCTTACTACAATAAAAAAGAAATACTTTCTTTAGAAAAAATTTAGAATACTGGCATTAGTTTTGTAATACATGCATGTAAATTTGCATACATAAATTAAAACAATATCTGTCAGTGTTGCCTACCGGTTATTTAAAATTTGAAGTTCGGTAGGAAAAAATGGTACTACTTTTGTTGCTTAGGTACTTTGATGAAATAATAGTTGTAAAGTATTAAAAATTATCTTTTTCCTCAAACATGAAAACCCAAAGAATCAATATTATATGAAATGGAAAAGCAAAATTATGAAAGTTTCTGAAAAATGTTCTTATTTCCTAATATAGAGACGAGTTTTGAGCTTGTCTTAACTGAATGTTCTGCTCACCACATCATCGTTCCAATCTTTAGAAGTAATATCTCTCCTCATAAATTTTAGCTATAATAATCACACTGTACTTAGTCCAAGATTGTGGCTGTGGAGTTATTTTCCTTCATTTTCTAGATCTATATTACATCTACAAGTTCCACTTTTTGCTGAAATAATCTTATGTGATTTTCCCTATTTTCCTACTAGTGATATAATATGGAACTTTAAGTTGGAATATGTACTAACAGTGAGTCACTATTTGCTCACTCCCTGTAGAATCAGTCTTACTGAGTACCAGAATGATGATATAAAGAATGGTGAAGATCCTAGAGTGTATTCCCAAAATATTGTTGGCTAAGGGAGTAGCCATCTTCCTAAATTCTTAGGTGAATATTGAACCACTTGGGGTGAGCATATTACTAAGAAGGTCTATCTATCACAAAAGCTATTCATCAGTGATGACATTTTAGGTAATATGATAATGTACCATTTGAAGATATGTCCAGGGCAACTTTTAGAATGCTTTTAATGGCTTCCTTGATGTTTCTTTTCTAATAAGTCAATATTAAACTTTTTTCACAAGTTAATTGTAACCTATGACCTGGACAATTTTAGCTGAACTTTCCCTGTGAATTTTCTTTGTGTTTGGTTATAAGAAAAAAACAAAGGAGGCTTTGATCTTCCAGGCTCATTACACAGAAGAATCTGTGCTATATGTCACTCCAATTTCTCTCTCTTTCTCTCTCTTTTTAGAGCCTTAATGCCTTTATTTAGGCACGATTTTTTGCAGTGATATGGTTTGAAATCATTTACAAAAAGATAAAAAATCATGTAACGTGAAAGACAAATTTAGATGAAGTTTAAAGTTACCTTTAATTTTAAGTTTTAATTAGCATTTAGTAAGGACAGAGCATGATGATTTATATCAAAGGATATAATTAGTCATCTACATTGTTTTAGTGTCCAAGCCAAAACATATTCCCAAATTAATAATTTATGAGAAAGATAAGTCATTATGGAGTATAAGAGGAGAGGAAGAGAGGGAAAATGAATACTTACTGCATATTCATGAAATGTCTTATTTAATTGTGCCAACTTCTATCAGACACTGATTTTGAATTTTTGCAAATATGGGAAATCAGAAAATGAGAGTTTTTATTATTTGCTCAGGCATTCAGCTAGTTATTCCAAAGTCTGAGTCTTAATCCCTGATTTTTTTCTCCAGTTTAGTTCCTTAGTTTTATACATATAATAAAAAAAGATGCAGTAAAGAATAGCATATTGGAAATGGCTTCCTTGAGCTGGCATGCATTTTAGATAGATAAATTTAACTTCTCCACCTTTTTCCTTTGAAGCCCAGGACAAATTATTTCTCTATCTTATCTGTAAAATGAGGTTGAATATGGCAGTAATAACACACAGCAATGCTATTGGGAGAAAATACATAATCCATTTAAATCACTTAGCATATCTCCTGACTATTAATGTTAGATATTAATATTCTTATTGTTGCAATTTATTATTATATAATTATTACTGTTACTAGAATTAATGTTTGACAAACTGCATAAAAATGATAAGTAGAAAGAAGTTCTGGAATATAGCTCCAGTGCTTTGAATCACTTTTTCTCAGCTTCATTTATTATTTCATGCATTCGCTTCTTCCTTGCTTTATGCGATTGGAAAGTATATATTAAAAACCAATTTTGTGTCAGGCAGTATGCTACAAATTTGAAGAAGCAGAAGAAATTTGAGATTTTCTTCATTCAAAGGTTTTATTTTCAACTGAAAGATAAATAAGAAAAAATAATACTACTTTGGGGAAATATGTAATAACAGATTAATCTTTAAATAGTAAGAGGGGAGCTCAGAGCAAAGCCTTTACTTCAGGGTAAAGGGTTTTGGGAAAGTCTCTCAGAAGTGACCAATTTGGAATTGGGTTAACATGTGAGTAGGCAAGCACTGAATGGAGCAATGATGGTAAGGGTGGTCTAAATAGAAGCATCAGAGTACTCAAATTCCCCCAAATGAGAGAAAGCATGAGAAGTGCTGAGAAAGGCAAGTTGAGTGTGGCAGGATGTGTATGAAACAAGTGGGAGGTGAGGCTGTGAAGCTAAACTGGAGTCACTTAATGGTCAGAACATTGATTAAAAAGTGCTCTTGGAAGTGCACCTACAGAAGGGGAGAGAAAGTAGCAAGCACTGGCAATCGAGCTGCAGGGCAATCTCAGTGAAGGCTTCAGCCAACTACACTGGGAGTACAGAGTTAAGATAGCCCTTTAAAATTATCGTGAGTTAAGGAGGCAGACTGTGCCTTTATATCCCCCATATTGATCAGTCATTAGATGCAGGCTACCCTGGAAGCAGTTGTGATCATGATCATTTTCTTTAGCAGAGAACTGACAGTTGAGGGCTGTCTTCCAGAAGCTCTCTGAGCAGCTGGCTAAATAAATCCTTTATTCCTGAAGGGAACTATAGGTGGAGCACCACAGTGTCACTACAATGATCCTAAGAAGTTACCGTCATTACTGAAAGATTTTAATCAGTACAGTGAGTGTATTTGTGTCTTGCACTCTCTTCCTGTTGTGTTCTGAATTTAATGGAGGAGGGTGATGCTTGCTTGCTGCAGGGAACATTCAGACTGCACTTAATGGCTATCCATCCTTCACTATATATTAATCCGCCTACTAATAACTATCTATACTACTAAATTATACTAACCACCTATACTGCTTAACTGTAACTACCGATACTACTACAAAAGGCCTATACCACTGTGTTCATTTCTTGCCTCGGTTCCCACAATTGCCCCTGAACCATCCCTCTTGCCTCTCTAAAATCTCTTCCCCACCTGGCAGCCAGCTTAGAGCTGTTCCACCATGGATGACACAATGCAGTGTCCTTGCTTGAAGTCTTCCAATGGCTTCCCAATCTACTTAGAATAAAATCCAAAATCAGAGTCCCACCTCTGTATTTGTTGAAGTAATCACCCCTAAAGTCTGCTTTTGAGCCAATTTATTGCTTTTTTTTTTCTGGCCATACCTTGCGGCATGCAGGACCTTAGTTCCCCGACCAGGGATCAAACCCGTCGCCCCCTGCATTGGGAGTGCGAAGTCTTAACCACTGGACCGCCAGGGAAGTCCCTGAGCCAATTTATATATTTTCTAATAGTGATGTGTGCATTTAACAGGATATTCAGGAAATGTCCTAGAAGTGAGTGGCTCAATTTGTCTTTGATGATGAAAATATACTTGAGTAGGTGAATCCATAAATCCCAATTCCTTTTAGGGTTGGCTTGAGAAACAATGTTTCAAAAGCTGTAGTAATATAATGTCCAGAAGTTTATAACGCTTTAATGATATATTTGTTAATTTTATATAAAAATGAGGAAGACATATTCCATCAATACTTATTAGCATATTAAAAGATACATTTTATGAATATTCTAGTATCTTACAAAAATATAAAGCAAGCTCATATTCACATAGCATGCCACTATTTACAGTTTAGAAAAAACAAATATTCACTTTAACATAAATTTTATTTAGAACGCTTTTTAAGTGACCTAAAATTTTTATACATAATTAGTATTTAATATCTTTCTGAAACTGTGCTAAATGCATAAAATCACTTTCCTCAGAGCAAACCTAGGAGTTAAGTACTAAATTTATTCAGAATTCAGATTTCTCAGCTAATAAGTTACAAAGACAGTACTGAAATAATATCTGTGACTGCCAAGCTCATGCTCTTTTTCTTTATGTAGGTAATTGGACATTATAGCTCATATTTCAGAAATTCAAGAGTGGCTCATTGTATTGACCTTCTGCTAAACACTAGCCTTATTCCAATTTTTGCTTCAAACACAGAAATTTCAGTAGTAGTCCTTATTGCTTCTTCTATATTCTATTTGTATAAACTTTTAGATTTTTTTATAAATTAAAGACAAGTTTATGGAATTATTAAAACACTAATATAAATGTCAAGCTTACAATATTGAAGTGTAAGAAAGAATTAGATGCTATTTCATGTTACTGCTTCACTTATGTATATTGAGGATATAGGCTTGACTATGTCTACTGATGTGAGAATGTGGAATTTTGTCATTATCTATGAATATAGTCAAGAATTTCTATTGAAATGACTTTCATTAAAAATTAACATTTTCAGGGTAGTCTTCATTTAAATCAAATACTATTTGTTTTTAGGAATATTTTTGTATGTAATTAGTTTCAAAATTAGTCATCTTCAAGAACAACAGCATCTTGTATTTTGTAGTAGAATCGTAAAAGCACTTGTTTCAGTTCAAATTTATGACACAGTAGTTTCATGAGGATTTCTTTTAGACAATAAAACTGGTATTTCATACTCCCAGTGTTATTTTTTAGTAAACTGATGAAAACCAAGTATTATTTCTACATAAAAGGACCTAGAATTAGGATGAAAAACATGAGGTATTTGTTCAACACCTTGACTTATAAAACATATTCACCTTCTTATATTCTTTTTAATTAATCCAACAACTGGATAAGGTACACAGAAAATGGTTTACCTTCTTTTGTACATAAAGACATTCAAATTCAGAGGAATTAATAGAAATCAGAGGGTTTAAGAAATTTAAGACACAATCAATTTAAACAATTTAATGAATAAATCTGAAGGTCACAGCTTGATTCATCAGCCTTTAGAATTAGTTAAATGTATGTTTGAGTCCTGCTTCTGCCAATTACTTTGTGATCTTGAGCAAGAATTTGAACTTCTTGAACTTCAAGTTCAAGAAAATGAGGATGATTTGTATTGACAATTCCTATAAAGAGTACAGATAACATATTTTTCTTGGAATAATGCTTCACATACAGTTGGTATGTGCTGATAATAAGGTCACAACACTCCTAAGTGAGGGAAAGGAGGGCAGAGACTCAGGGAGAATTCAAGCCCAAAGATCTTTCTACTAAGCATTTTTGAAGATATCTAATTCTCAAACTAATTTCTCTCCTTATAGAAGCATTGGTGTAGATTTAGACATGTATGTTTCAATTAACAAAATACAGGACTACTCATAGGAAGTACATAACATGCAATATTTGTAATGTAGTAAAAGAACTTGTTATCTGAGGGTAACTTGAGAACTTTAACATCTTTGTGTAAGTTCTAATTTTTCTTTTTAATGTCAAGTATCTCAGTGTCTCTCCAGAAGAATTCTTCCATACAAATCGGCTGAGGTTCTTGTACATGTAAACATATTCTAGTTACACAGGTTTGTGGAGTGGTAATAAAATACGCATGACAATTTTTATCTCATACTTCTATAGGAAAGAACACTAACTGACATATATATTCCAGCTTCTCAAAGTGAATTGTTTTTCATCACACCTTACTTTACTCTAGTGTAGCCCATCTCACTGTCATTTATATACACATATGAGTAGTAGTGACAGTGAAAACCTAAAAAAACCCAAAAAACAAAAATCAAAAACCCTGCTTTCATCATAAAGTAGACCTGAACTGAAATTTTTGCAAATTATTTTTTCCCAACTTTTAAGCATGAGTTTTCCACTTCTAGTTTTTCTTATATTCATATTACAAGTCAGCAACAATTCCACTGTCATATTTACTGTAATATAAAAAATTAAAATTGCTCCTACCTTCTTAAGGTGTTCAAATCTTTAGTGACAGATTCTTGTGTGAATTACCCTGGAAGTCAGTTCTCTAATACTTCTCTCTTTTGGTTTTTTCAGGATATTGAGCGCTGCCAAGAAAGAAAGCATTTTCTTCTAAATTTTTTAATGTTTTCATATTAATTATTCTGTATTTCCTAGATACAGTATCCCCAAAAGATGCCCATAACATTGACTTTATACATCTTAATTGTTATTTATAAAAGAAAAATTATGAAGTTAGATTCTGAAAAATGTAATATTTTAACTACTTAAATTATTTCCCTCTAGCCTGCAATTCCATGTTTACAATTGGTGTTTCTTTCAAATTTGTCAGCTATTAGAATGTAGGACTTCTTAGTTTATTAGTAATACAAATGTTATGACTGAATTAGAAAAGCTTTTCTAATCACTGAAAGGTCTTTGAAAGCTCCAAAGTAATTATATATTGTAATTATCAGAAAGTAAATTTCCCCAATCAATCCTATAGTCAAGAAGCATTTACTGGTTCTGAGCCTGCAGCTATGTGTGGATAAGATTAGCTCCTAATTATAGGGAGGGAAAATAAAGGTGAAATAAGTTTTTCATTTTAACTTGTATATGATATTATTAATAAGGTTGTTTTCTGCCCTTATGAAAGCATTTCCAAAAGTCTAGAGGATGAAATGTGATTGCCCTTTAAGAAGAAATGCCAAGGAAGATAAAGGACTATATTTCAACTGTTATATAAAATAAATAAATATGCTGAATAGTTATGCTCTAATTAGTAGTTTAGTTTTATTATGCTAACTCATTTATTCAGTGGATTGAATTAAGAAGATGCATAGACTGACAAATAAACAAATGCTAGTATTTAATGACCTAATAATTACTGCCATATTGTCTGTAAGAATGGCTTGTATAATCTGTTTGTTTTGTTTTAAATTATACACTTTTATAAATTCCATTATTAGGAAATCGTTGATCTAGACCAGTTTTCCTAAACTATCTTCTACTGAACATCAATTCTACTAATAAAGTATGACATGTAATAAAAACATCAGATATATTTTGAAAATCCTTAGCTAAATGAAATTATGATTGTTTATTAACTGAAGCCTTTATCTTGCCTTTTTCTACATACTTTAACTCTTTATTTGGGGGTTGCATGATGCAGAATTTCCCAAACTTAGTTAACCAGAGAACCAGAGCTCCTTGGAACATATTTTGGGATATACTAACCTAGATTTCATTCACTTACAGCCTTTTTTTTTTTAAACATCTTTATTGGAGTATATTTGCTTTACAATAGTGTGTTAGTTTCTGCTTTATAACAAAGTGAATCAGCTATACATATACATACATCCCCATATCCCCTCCCTCTTGCATCTCCCTCCCACCCTCCTTATCCCACCCCTCTAGGTGGTCGCAAAGCACCGAGCTGATCTCCCTGTGCCATGCAGCTGCTTCCCACTAGCTACCTATTTTACATTTGGAGTATATATAAGTCCATGTCACTCTCTCACTTCGTCCCAGCTTACCCTTCCCCCTCCTTGTGTCCTCAAGTCCATTCTCTACATCTGCGTCTTTATTCCTGTCCTGTCCCTAGTTTCTTCATAACCTTTTTTTTAAGATTCCATATATATGTGTTAGCATACGGTATTTGTATTTCTCTTTCTGACTTACTTCACTCTGTTGACAGACTCTAGGTCCATCCACCTCACTACAAATAACTCAATTTCATTTCTTTTTATGGCAAGTAACATTCCATTTTATATATGTGCCACATCTTCTTTAGCCATTCATCACTTACAGCCTTTATTGATCAAGTAATCAATCCATGTGATAGTAGTTTCCTCAAATTGCCACCTAGTTAAATTCATTATACTTTGTAATGGCATTTAAAAATTCTAGGTTATGTCTTTACAGCAATATTTCTCAAATGTGTCATCTTTTAACTACTACCAATCACCATGTTTTTTAAAAAATCATGTTATCACTGATCTTATCTAATAATATTTAATTATTATTTTAATTTATTATAATAATTGTATCACATGAATAAAATGGTTGTTGTTTTGTAAACTTTAACAAAGTTATCTATTCAAGTTGATTTACAAAGACCATGAGGTATGGTCGAATTCCACTGTCAGTTTCATCTCCTAAATGTCTTTTCTAAATGTAATTACAAGTCATTGAAAATGCCATTCAGGATTGGAATGAATGTGTCAGATATTTACATATATTCAACAAACAGAACCAGAAATGATAGTGTGTTTTCCTTCTGAAAACTGTTTCCTTTCTCCAGCAGACAAAAAAAATTGAAATTAAATTTCTTCCAAAAGCTGGAATGTTGAGAACTTTTAACTTGGCAGACAGAATTAGTATTTCCAACCCACTCCTCTTGCCCTGGCTTCTGAAATGTATTTCTTCACAATCTCTGGCAGCCTTTGGAGTGATTTTAAAATATACTTAATACTTCATCAGTTTCTTTTACCAATAAGAGAAGACATGTTGAGAAGGAATAAAACTGTTGGCTATCAATCTGTTTAGACGCCAGTTCAGTCTTTTGAAGATATTATCTTGCTGTCTTATCAACATTAAGAAATCCTGATAGCTCAGGCCTGAGAGTTCAGGCAAATACAGATAATGAATGTATCATTGAGCTTTGCCACTCGAGAAACACTTGAACATCATAGAACTGGTTTTCAGTGGCATTACTCATGTCAGGAAGAGATCTTTTCATCTCACTTCTCAATTTCAAACCTCCCATTGAATTTCTCAGAATATTTAGTGAGAAAAAAGTAGTTAGTAGCAGAGAAGTATACACATAACTCAAATTTATGCTCAGAGTGCTGGAAGTATGTCCTCAGTGACCAAGAATTGAATTCAGTCACAACATTCTTTATTTTTTTCAACACTGATAAAGAAAGAGGAAGTACATCAGTGATGGCCACTTATTTCTGAGAATAAAACTAGGTATTATTGGAATTCAGATACGATTTCTTTTTCTCATACACAAATGACTTTCTTTTGTAGACAGAGAGCTGAAACATTATCAGAACTCATACCAGTGCATTTTCTAGTCTATATTATGACCTATAGCATAATCATCACCCAAACCAAAAACATGTACTTTTCTGGTACATGAATTATTAGGGCAAAATTAAAAGTTGCCTTTTGTGTGAATAGTATATACAGTGAGCGTTGATTCAATTCAGCACATTAAATACTTTCTTGAAATGTACAGAAGGGTATGTCAATACATGAGATCATAACTGTTCTGATACTTTTAGGACCAGTGACATATAATGTGGAATAGTCCCTCCATATGGAAGTGTGGATAGAACACATTCCCTCTTATCTACACATTCCCTCTTATCTCAGAGTATAATGATTGCCTCTAAATTTATTGTGATTTTACAATTTTATGTCTAATGTGATATCTTCCTGTTTTTATTGTGAAGACTCTATCAATGTTGAAAGAAACATTTATGTTTTTTGGTTCTCTTCTAAGTCTTTATCTACAAAACTTTTCTATTTCATACTTTCAAACATTAGGTTGAGGTTTTTGTGTTAAAGACTCTATTGGTTTCCCAGAAAAATCAGTATTGTTCTGGAAAATAAAGTGAAAGTTTTTATGGTTTCATGCTACTATGTGTCAATAACATCTAGATTTGGAGTTCTTTTCATTTTGAAACAATGTGGCATCTTTCTAGATTATATTTGTGTTACTATTTAATATCTAAGTGTTCTCTCAGTCCATGGATCACTTTTCGGACACTCATCGTTTTTATGAATTGAATCTCTCCAAAAGCAGAATAATTGTGTCTATCATCCTCTTTGTTCCCTACCCCCACCCCAGATCCATTACCAGCCTTTCCCTGTCCTGCTTTCTGCCTCTATGGAATGCATCACCTGAGCCACTCTGTTAGGGGGAGGATACTGGTTGAGTTTAGCAAGTAGAAGGCAGCAGGCAGAGATTAAACAGTAAGAGATTAAAGAGTAGGAAGAGAGAAAGAGATCAGCATATTCCTTCTTGCTTTCCTTGCAGAAGCTGAGTTCCTCTATACCTCAGATCCAGACTGATGTACATTTTTCTATTCTCGCATTGCCCCACTAATACTATTTCCCTATTCTTCTGGAACTTTGTTCCCACTTCCTGACATTGCTGATACTCAAATATTTTATCTTCCTTTATTTGATCTTTTTGGATGCCCATACTTTTATAAGTGATTCTTTACTAGCACTTCTTTAATTAATAATCTGAATGAAATTTCTTCTTGCTAGGACCTAGATTCAAACAGTAGTTCAGCAAATTTAAATATAAATGATAAACTGTAAGTGATAATAAGGATAATATACACATTGCATAAATAATAAAATAAAATAAAATGGATAAAATAAGATGCTAATAAGATCTTGTGATGCATGTGCAGCTTACAAAACATTTACTAGAAAGTAGTGGGATGCTTAAAATTTTTTTTAATTAAGAAAAAATCATTGATCATTAATTTTGTATTTAAAGTTCAATTTTAATTAAACAATTTTATTGCTTTATTTTTCACAAAGAACCAATTAAAAAGACAAGTGTAGTCTACAAAATACTTAATAAGAAAAATTCTTTGAAGCTTTAAAATCTTGAGAAAAAAATACATCTAAATTAACTGGTAACTTTGAGAATAAATAAAGGTCTAATTTTAGTTACATAGAAACATGTAAACAAGTAACTCTCAAAGAAGTAAATAAATAAATGAGAAAAAGGCAATGCAACAAAACTCAACTTATTACTTCCAGTTTCAAGTCCAACAGGTAAGAAGCTTAGAAGTGGACACTCTGTCCTCACAAGTATAAGGCTTAACATCTGAAAAATCAACATCTCTTTGTAAATACATAAGAGCAGTGATGTCACAACAAACTGCTGGTCCCAAGATTAGAGAGAAAGACAGGCAGATACAGAAAATCACAACTTACTATAGCAGAAATCCCCAAGCATAAATCTTGGGAACCAGTGCCATTGTAGGAAAACGTGAACTGTAACTAAGGAATTGCTGGAAACTCAGTATGGGAAAATATGTGAGTTTAAAACTCCAGGGGAGAAATACAAATGTATGATATCACGTATATGTGGAATCTAAAAAATGGTACACATGAAATTTATTTACAAAACAAAAATAGAGTAACAGATGTAGAAAACAAACTTATGGTTACCAAGGGGAAAGTGCTGAGGGGGATAAATTGGGAGATTGTGATTGACATATATACATTGCTATGTATAAAATAGATAACTAATAAGAACCGGCTGTTTAAAAATAAATTAAATTAAATTTTTAAAAAAGAGTGGATATGTGCATATGTATAACTGATTCCCTTTACTATACAGCAGACATTAACACAATATTGTAAATCAACTATACGCCAAAAAAAACCTAATAAACAAAACACTCCAGGGGAACCAGTCATAGGGAACCCTTACACTTTTGTGAGTTTTATCTCCTGGAGTTCTACAAGGTTCTCACAGTGAGTATCAGATAAAAATCCTGTGGGGTTTCTGGCAGAAGGGGAAAAGTAACCATTTTGCAATATATGAGAGCATTCTGTTCTTAATAAATCCTGCTCTCCAGAGTAAATGTTTATCAAAGCCTAACCTGTTGGAATTTTAACAGAGCCTAACTGACCTGGGGGGAAAGAAATACCCAGTTTCATCTCACTCTAGCCTTCCCTGGAAGCAAAGGAAAATACCCAACTCCAGACACCTCCAGCCATCCTGTCCTACCTAAAGCAGGAAAAAAACCTGAGTGGCACTTGTGAAGTTCACAACCTAGGGGCATAGGCTTACTAAAAGATTGAGACCTAAAAATAGGTCTATATACTCTTCCGCTCACTCCACACTTTACCACCACATTACAAAAAGCCTGTTTACAGCAGTGTTTTTACCAAGTACACCACGCCCGGCTATCAAGAAAAAATTAGAAGACATACCAAAAAGTGAAAAACACAGTTAGAAAAAACAGAGCAAGCCAAGCATCAGAAGCAGACTCATATAAGGAAGTGATGTTGGAATTATCAGATTGGGAATTTGAAAAAAAGTATGATTAGTATGCTAAGAGCTCTAATGGAAGAAGTAGACAGCATGCAAGAACAGATGGGTAATGTAAGTAGAGAGATGGAAATTCTAAGAAAGAATTAGAAAGAAATGTTGGTGATTAAAACCACTATTACAGAAATAAAGAATGCTTTTGATGGGCTTACTCACACACTGGACATGGATGAGGAAAAATATCCATGAGATTGAGGACATGTTAATGGAAACTTCCAAAATAGAACACAAAGAGAAAAAAAGGATGTAAAAAATGAAATAGAATATACAAGAACCGTGGAACAAGTACAGCTGTATTACATACATATAACGAGAATACCAGGAGGAGAAGAAAGGGAGAAAGAAAAAGAAGCAATATTGAAGCAATAATGATGGAGAATTTCCCCAAATTAATACTGGACACCAAACTATAGATAGAAGAGTCTCAGATAACACCAGGAAGGATAAATACCAAAAGAAAATCTACACCAAGGCATGTCATATTCAAAGTGCAAAAGATCAAAGATGAGGAAACAATCTTGGAGAAGACCAAGGAAAAGTAGTTTATTTATAAAGGAGAAAAGAGAAGAATTATATTCGACTTCAGAAATCATGAGAGCAAGAAGAGAGTGGAGTGAAATTTTTAAGGTGTTGAGAGAAAAAAATCCTACCAAGCTTGATGTATTGTGAAATTATCCTTCAAAATTGTGGATTAAATAAATATTTTCTAAGACAAACAAAAATTGAGGGAATGTGTGGTTAGTAAACCTATCTAGAATGAAATTTTAAAAGTTCTTTAGAAAGAAGGAAAATGATAAGGCCAAAAATTCAGATCTATATAAAGAGAGGAAGGAGACTAGAGAAGGAGTAAGAGAAGGTAAAATAAAAACTTTAGTTTTTCTTATTCTTAATTGATGGAACAGATAAAATCTGTTCAAAATAATAATAACGAAAATGCATTTGATGATTATAGTTACGTGTAAGTGAAATGAATGATGGAAACCTTACAATGAATGAGAGGGAAGAATTAGGAATATTTTGTTATTATAAGTACTTGAGCTACCTGTGAAGTGAACTTAAATTAGTTTTATATTGCAAATTCTAAGGCAAACTCTAAGGTTAAAAAAAAAAGAGGTATAATTGAAATGCTAAAAAAGAAGAGAAAACAGAATCATATAAAATGATCAATTAAAATCAAAAACGGCAAAAAAAGCGTGCAATGCAAAGATAGGAACAAAGAACAATGGCAGCAAATAGAAACAGTAACAAAAATGGTAGATATGAACCCAAATATATCAATAATCAACTTAAACATCATGATATGAAGACACTAACTAAAAGATATTGTCAGGATGGATCAAAAACATGACCTAACTATATATTGTCTATAAGAAAATCAATATAAATGTAAAGAAAAATATAGATTAAGAGCTAAAGCGTAGATAAAGATATATTAAACTAACACTAATCAAAAGGACTGGAATAACTATAGTAATTTCAGACAGAGCAGATTTCAGAGCAAGGAAAATTATCAGGGATAGAGGTGGCATGGCATAATTAATAAGTGGTCATTTCTCCTAAAAGACATTACAATCCTTACTGTGCTCTTAACAACTGTGCTTCAAAATATATGAGACAAAACAGATAGAATTGCAAGGAGAAATAGATGAATCGACTATTATGGTTGGAAACTTCATCAACTCTCTATTAGAAATGGACAGGTCCAGCAGGCAGAAAACCAGTAAGAGCATAGTTAAATTCAACAGCACCATTCATCAAATAGATAAGATTTACATCTTCAGACTACTTTGTTCAGATTTCCCCCCAAAATTTGATAACTGAGGTGAAATAGATCAATTCCATGAAAGACACATCTGCCAAATCTCATTCAAGAATAAATAGACAATCTGAACTGACCTATGTTTATTAAAGAAATTGAATCCAGAACGAATAATCTCCAGCAGAATACATATTCTTCCCAAGCTCACATAGATCATATATCAAGATAGACCACATTTTGGGCCAAATAACATGCCTTAACAAAGTGAAAAGAGTAGATAGCATACAATGCCAGCTCTTAGACCACAATGGAGTTAAATAAGAAATTAAAAACTAAAAGATAACTAGGAAATCCCCAAACAGTAGAATACTAAACAACACACTTCTAAATAACATATAGGTCAAAGAGGAAATCTCAAGAACTCTCAAATTTTTAAAGTATTTTAACTATATGGAAATGAAAATACAACATATCAACATTTGTGGGTTTCCCCCAAAACAGTGCTTATAAAGAAATTTATAACATTGAATGCATATATTAGAAAAGAAGAAAGAACTAAAATCAATAATCTAAGCTTCCACTTTAGGAAACTTGAAAAACAAGAGCAAATTAAATCCAAACTAAGTAGAAGAAAAAAATAATAATTAAAGCAAAACTCAATGAAATGGAAAACAAGAAATCAATAGAGTGAACCAATAAAACCAAAAGCTAGTTCTTTGAAAAGATCAATGAAACTTATAATCCCTAGCCTGGCTAACTAAGAAAAAAAGAGAGAAGACATGCATTACTAATATCATAAATGAAAGAGGAAATGTCACCACAGATCCCAGGGACATTAAGAGGATAATAATGGAATATTATGAACAACTCTATACTCCAAAATTTGATAACCTAGATGAAATAGACCAATTTCTTGAAAGACATCTGCTAAAACAAACACAGGAAGAAATAAACAATCTAAATTGATGTACATTTATTAAAGAAAGTGAATCAATAATTAATAATCTCAAAAACTGAGAGCACCTGGCCCAGATGCATCCACTGGTGAATTCTATATTTAAGGAAGAATTTGTTATTCTAATTCTCTACAATCTCTTTCAGGAAATAGAAGCTGAGGAAATACTTCTTCACTTATTCTGTGAGGCCAGCATTATCATAATACCAAAACCAGACAAAGACTACAAGAATACTACAGACCAATATCTTTTATGGGCATAGATCTAAAAGCCCTTAACAAAATGTTAGCAAATCAAATCCAGCAATGTATAAAAAAATAATACACCACAACCAAGTGGGATTTATCTTTGATATGCAAGGCTGGTTCAACATGAAAAATCAATTAATATAACCCATCACATCAACAGACTAAAGAAAAAACATTGTTGTATCAATAGATGAGACAAAAATCAACACCCATTCATGATAAAAACTTCCAGAAAATTAAGAATAGAGGGAAACTTGCTCGACCAATATGAAACATTTACAAAACAATGTAAAGTAAATATTATGCTTATTGATGAGAATCTAGAAGCATTCCTATTAAGATTAGGAAGAGGGCAAGGAAATCATCTCTCACCACTGCTTTGCAACATTATACTGTAGGTCCTAGCTAATGCTATAAAGCAAGATAAGTAAATAAAAAGGGAAAAGGGATGCATATGGGAAGGAAGGAATAAAACTGTTTTTGTTTGCAGATTGAATGTGATTATCTATGTAGAACATGAAAAAGTCCTCAATAAAACTAAACTAATTAGCGACATAGAAAACTTGCAAGATACAAGGTTAATATACAAAAATCAGTTACTTTCCTATATACCATCAGGGAATAAGCAGAATTTGAAATGAAAAATCAAAATACCATTTACATTAGCACCCAAATAAATGAAACATTTAGGTATAAATCTAACAAAATATATGTTCAAGATCTATATGAGGAAAGCTACAGAACTGATGGCTAAATAAATGGAGAGATATTCCATGTTCCTACATTAAAAAACATTCCATGTTCATACATATAACATACATATTATATGTATGAACATCACACATTGTCAAGTTGTCATTTCTTCTTAACATGATCTATAGAATCAATGTAATCCCACTCAAGATCTGGGCAATTTATTTCACACATATGAGAAACTGATACTAAAGTTTATATGGAGAGACAAAAGACCCAGACTAACTAACACAATACTGAAGGAGAACCAAGTTGGAGGGCTGACAATACCTGACTTCAAGACTTACTTAAGCTGAAGTAATCAAGACATTGTGGTATTGGTGAAAGAGTAGACAAATTAACCAATGGAACAGAATAGAGAACCCAAGGGGCCAGTGGGTATATGGGGACCCCTGTACTTTCTGCTCCTTTATTATGAACCTAAAACTGCTCTAAAAAGTAGTCTATTTAAAACAAATCAAGTTATTAAGAAAAATGGAATTGTTTCCTGGGTACCAATTTTTTTAACCAGCATATCTTAACCATTAAACCATTTACTTAAAAGCAAACAAAAATTTAGTGTTTATATTTCTAAAGATAATCTTTAATTTTTGTTCAATATATATATCTTCTTTTTAAATAAATCAATGTGTAGTTACATGTAAATGGCATGTTCAGTGTTATCCATTACTTTGCAATGAGAGTACATGCCAGTTACGTATTGTAGTGAATTGGACTGTACATCCCCAAAAAGACATGTCTAAATCTTAACACTTTATGTGAGTGTAATTTTAATAGGATGATTCATGCTTCTAAGACCTTATTAGTATTAGGAAGCTAAAAGAGTGAGGCTTAGGAATTACATTTCAAATTCCACAAGTTCTAGAAAGTTATCATTTGTTCATCATCTTCCTGTGTAGTTTCAGCTGATCACTCCTTAACAACACACTTCCCTAAATTACAGCATTGTATTCCAAATTCCTAGAGAAGAAACTTGTGAACATTTTGTTTCTTTCAAGTAAGAATCTTTGGGGCTTTGACAGCAATGGATATCAACAATATGAGTAAGATTTTAGTAACTTTCCAGGCTCTTACTTCCTTCAAATGCATTATGAAATTTATAAGCAGTGATAATATGGAGATTTTTGCTTCAAGAAGCCTTTCAATCTACTTCTGTTGATATATATGAATGCTCTCTGAAAGGCTGATCTTACATTTTATTAAAATTCCTGGGAGTTAAAAAAAATGTAGAATTGACATAAAAAAGTCAATGTCTGCAAGGAGACTTGATTATGTCCCTTACATATATGCTCTTAAAGACTGAGAAAATGCTCTCCAGAATACCTCATCCGAAAATTAAACTTCTGTTAAACAAAGGAGATTGTTCCTAAGGAAATAGCCAGCCTGGTGGACTGGGTAAAAGCCTTTTAGCACTGATACAGCATGGAAATGTATGACTATTTATACAGGTGCAGATGTGTGTATAAAAAGCGATAGTCTATTTGGGTAGGAAACAAGAGCAAAAGTATTATATCAACAAAGCAAAGAAATAAGATGTTATGACTTCTGATATCCTTAGATTTTTTTTTAAATACAAAGTTATTTTGCTGTAATATAGATATCAATATATCCGTAAATCTTTTTAAAAATGTAAAAGAACTCATTTTGATCCATTAGCTATCACATTTTTTCTTACTTTTAGCCCCAAAACAGATATATCAATAATTATCATATATCAATGTCCAGCCTCTACATAGAAGTCTTCCTTTTATCGCTCCTCATAGAAAGGCAGGGAGAAATTGTAAGAGCTGGAGCCTAAGATAGGAAAGGAGTTAGTCTCAATTGCTGACATCAATGCGCATTCAGAAATATGAATTGCCCTTAGCTCCTGTGAATGGCTACTTGCCATTCCTTAAAGACTGCTACTATAAGACTGCCTATTTCTCTCACTTATTTCCTCTAACATCAATTAGGCTTGATAAAGCAGAAAAAGCCGAATGTCACATTTGGTGTGTTTCTGGATGACTGCATTGATTTTTGGCTCGTGGATAAATTCAATTACATGCAACATTCAGAGGTTTCTGTAATTGTAATTTTGTTGGATCTCCTCACTCAATAACTTCTCAATTTCCTAATCTCCTGTAAGGTCAAAGGTAGCAGAATGTAGAATAATTTTTTTTAAAGCAGTACATGAGTAAAATTCAATATCTAATAATAAGTAAAGCAAATGTTATTATACACTCAGCATTTGGCTTTTAAAATTCATATAAATTGCAAAGTGCCATCTGCTCGATTTCTGTGGCTCCGTGGTACCTGGAACGCTGGACACTTGATTTAGAAAATAAAAGCTGTAATTTGTACCTCAGTGCTCTGGATTTAGCAATACTAAAATTTGAAAGAGTTAATTATGAAATCTTGAAGCTTTAGTTTACATTATAAAGTTTGTATAAATATATCACAAACACACACACCACCAAAAAAAGAATGTGAATAAGGGTAATGTTCCAGGACAAGATATAGGAAGGAGGGAACGAGAGAAGGAGGGGTAGAGAGAAAGAAAGAGATATTACCAGGACATTTGTATAAAGAGGTTGATGAGTGAAGTTGTTTCTCTGTCAGACTTTCTTACTACTTACGTTCATATATAGTCACTTAACCTATTACCATGTATTTCTTTTTTTTTTTTACATCTTTATTGGAATATAATTGCTTTACAATGGTGTGTTAGTTTCTGCTTTATAACAAAGTGAATCAGTTATACATATACATATGTTCCCATATCTCTTCCCTCGTGCATCTCCCTCCCTCCCACCCTCCCTATCCCACCACTCCAGGCGGTCACAAAGCACCGAGCTTACCACCCTGTGCTACGCAGCTGCTTCCCACTAGCTATCTACCTTACGTTTGGTAGTGTATATATGTCCATGCCTCTCTCTCGCTTTGTCACAGCTTACCCTTCCCCCTCCCCATATCCTCAAGTCCATTCTCTAGCAGATCTGTGTCTTTATTCCTGTCTTACCCCTAGGTTCTTCATGACATTTTTTTCCCTTAAATTCCATATATATGTGTTAGCATACAGTATTTGTCTTTCTCTTTCTGACTTACTTCACTCTGTATGACAGACTCTAGGTCTACCCACCTCATTACAAATAGCTCAATTTCGTTTCTTTTTATGGCTGAGTAATATTCCATTGTATATATGTGCCACATCTTCTTTATCCATTCATGTTCCCTTTTCTCCACACCCTCTCCAGCATTTATTGTTTCTAGATTTTTTGATGATGGCCATTCTGACGGGTATGAGATGATATCTCATGGTAGTTTTGATTTGCATCCCTTAGATTTTGGGTCATCGTGTCTCCATTGTCAT
>NW_020174718.1:1797762-1805312 GCF_003031525.2 Neophocaena asiaeorientalis asiaeorientalis | reverse complement strand
GTGTTTTGTTTGTTTGTTTGTTTTAATTACAGTCACGGTGAATAAGACATAGCTCAGAAGAGCTAATGTGATTAGTGATTCTCTCATCAGGAAATACAGTTTCTACTTCCCTGTTTATTCTCCACATCCTGTAGTAAGTTAAGTTTCAATGAAAGATAAATCTACAGGGCGAAAAAGAAAAGAAAACTTACATGTGTTGATAAGGTCATTCTGACAGGTTTTACCATGTTTCACAGGTTCTTCATCACTCTGCACTCAGCCCTACCATATGGGATTGGCTGTGAGAATCTCACATCAGATGACTGACAAACATGTCATAGTACACTGATCTCATACCAGATCCTGCCTCTCTTAATGATCTCCCGCAGGGATGTTGCAGTATTCTAGGATACTTCCTGGAGCCCTCTACTCTATACAGGTACACTTCCAAGTAGAAACAGAAGCCTTGATTCTCACTGGGACCTCTGCTCTGTCCAACCAACCTCTCTAGAAATATGATGTTCTAATCTCTCCTGATTACAACATTTCAAGGTCTCTCCCTGTGCTAATTTACTAAAGGTAAAAGGGTAAGAAGAAAGAGGCAAACTATGCAGGGAGCAATATATAAGATAACTTTACTTAATGTATTTATCTGATATACCCAAATATTGAGAAATATAGATTCATTTCATAATGGTCAAGGAAAGAGGAGGAAGAACCTCCATGCCAACAGTATATATAAAATGAAATCAATATTGCATAAGCTCCAGCTTAAGCTTAGCTACGAGGTACTAACTCTTCTCATAAAGAAGCAGTAACTCTCCATCATTTGAAGCACACTGAGGACTCAGACAGCTGGACACTGAGGGTGTAGGCTCCTCACTCAAATTCTGTACCTGCATCACAGAGCAATGAAATATTCCCAAAGAATTATTAAGGATGAGGTGGGGAGCCGAAATAAGAAAGATGAATCCATAGTCTGCCCTACCATCTGTTCTGCGGGATATTACCACCATCGTGGTCCAATATGACCTTCCCACTTTTCTCTGGGCCTCCCTACTTTCCACCTCCATCCTCTCATTATATCTTACCTACACTTGGAAACGACTCTAGTTTTTCCACTTATCTTTATCAACAAGTAATCCAAAGAGCAACTTTGTATATAACTCCTTAGAAACCTCAGGTCTGACTCAGTAATACATGACCTCCGAAGTCCAAAGTTTTCCGAATTCCCTTTATTATTTTTTTTCTACTTTCCATGTACTTAAACTCTCAGGACCTCCACTGTTCTCAAGTTTGTCTTCCCTCCAAAATCTGTCAACCTAGACATAGACTTAAGTACCAGCCTCTAATTATCTCATATGGAATCTAGTTTTTAAAAAAGCCTCAGCAAACCTTTTGGACTTCATTAAAGACTCTTTAAGATAACTCACAGGAGATAGCAGTACACCCACAGATATCTATTTAATACACCCTCAGAGTAACTTTTAATTTTTTTATAAATTCTCTTCTGGCCAATGAAGACTCTCGCCTCTTCTTCAAAATATGCAGTGTCTCACCCTTCTGACTACTCTCTGCTCCATCCCAGAGCCACTCCCTGTCCTGATATTACATTCTTTCCCAATTGTGGGATCTTCCCGGACCGGAGCACGAACCCGCGTCCCCTGCATCGGCAGGCGGACTCTCAACCACTGCGCCACCAGGGAAGCCCTGTACATCTTTTTGAAGAACCATCTATTCACGTCTTTTATCCATTTTTGAATCAGGATGTTTGCATTTTGTTGAGTTGTAGGAGCTCTCTCTATATCCTGAATAGAAATCTCTTGTCAGATTGATGGCCTTCAAATATTTTCTCCCATCTTGTGGGTTGCCATTTTACTCTGTTTCCATTTCTTTGATACACATGCTTTTAAAAAAATTATGTACTGAAAATTGTTTATTTTTTTGTTAACTGTGCCTTTGTTATTCCTTAGTTTCATATTGAGGAAACACTGCCAACTCCAATGTCATGAAGCTCTTGTCGTGTGTCTTCTTCAAAGACTTTTTATTTTATTAGGCCGTATATTTAGTTTCTTAATACATTTTTATTAATTTTTGCCTATGATGTTAGGTAAGGGTCCATCTTCCTTCTTTTGCATGTTGACAACAAGACCTCTCAGCACCATTTGTTGAAAATACTATCCTTCCTACTTTGAAAAGTCTTGGCAACTTGTTAAAAATCATTTGGCCATATATCAGGGTTTATTTGTGGGTGCTCTATTCTCTTCCATTGGTCTTGAATAAGGGAGGAAATAGTATAATGTATCCAGGTTGATGAAGAACATAAAGAAAAACCAGGACTGAGAATTAGGAGGGAAATATAAAACAGCAGGGAGTAAAAGATAGTGTGAGAGAAGAGCTTGTATTTGCGAGTTCAGGGAAATGTGATCATGCTAAAACCACTAAAAACCTGACTGAACAATACGGTAAATGTGCTAGCAAGAAATATAACACTCACCCATCTCTGGGAAATATACTATGGACATAAAGATAAAATACACACAAATATATTAAAAAGGGAAGGGTTTTCATGGTGTGAGAATATGGTGGGATGTGAAATACAATTTGCTTCTGTTCTACCATTGTCTCTAAAATTTATCAAAGTGTATATACAAGCAATTCCAATTCCGGTAATGTGCTTGACAGGTTTATATATGAACTTCAGCAGACCAGTAAATGTATATTCATAGTAGGACTGTTCCATAAACCAAAAACCATAAAACAAAAACTGGAAAGACTATAGTTCACTTTGTCAACACACATACAGATGCAGTGATGGTTAACAGTCCCAAAACAGAAGGTGAGCATGGGTGCAAGAGGTTAATCCCCAGGCTGGGGTGGGGTGCAGAGTTTGAGGGTAACACAGGTAGAAAATCCTTTTGTCCGATCCTTGATTTTTGAGGTATGGAAATTCACAGGTCACTATCTCCATTTCAAAATGAATGAATGCACTATTCAATTTTTTACAACAGGCGAAGTGAACATGAATCATATAAATTTCAAACTGCCACAAATCAAATAAGATACTAAGAAAACTTAAATAATATGATTTAGGAATGAAGTGGAGAGATGGTCCTAGATGGTAGCATAGAAAGACCCAGAGCTTGATGCCTCTCATGGGCACACCAAAGTCACAAATATTTACAGAACAGCAATTGATGAAGAAGGCCGGGACCTACCATAAAAGATGTTTTACAGCTAAAGACATAAGGAAGGCACCACAAGACAGGAAGGAAGGGGAAGAGCCTCAATATACTCAAGACCCATACCATCAGGTGCGTGGCCGACACATGGGAGAATAATTATAATTTCAGACGGGCTCCCAGGTAGCAAGGGGTATGAACCCAACATCAGGCTCACAAGCCCAGGGATCCTGTGCTGGGAAGAAGAGTCCCTAGAAAGGTGGGCTTTGAAGACAAGTAGTGATTATTTCCCAGAGATCCAGAGGGTTGTGGGAAACAGAGATTCCACTCTTAAAGGATGCTCACAAAATCCCACATGATCTGAGAATCAGAACATAAGCAGGAATTCGAAAGCATCCTGGGTCATACCTACCTCCTGATCTTAGAGAGTCTCCCAGAGAGGCAAGACGCAACTACAGCACAGCCTCAGGGACATAGACAGTGGCAGCAGCCATTTGGGGGAGCTCCTTCCACCTACCTTCTACCTACCTCCTTCTCTCTACCAGTGGAGACTGGTAGCAGCAAGCATAATTTCGGAATCCTCGCTCTAGCTTATCAGCCTCAGGACCGACCCCCACCCATTTCCACCAGACTATACACACAAGCACTAGGGGGCTTCAGGCCAAGCAGCTAACTGAGCAGGGGCACAGCCACACCCACCAGCCAACAGGTGCCTTCAGACCCTCTCAACGTACAGCTGCCCCTGGACATGGCCCAGCCACCAAAAGCCCCAGGACCAGCCTCCACACGTCAGTGCACACGCACTAGATCCAAGACCCCCAGGACCCCTCACACAGAGACCCTGGATCCCAACTCCACCCACCAGTGGGCAGGTACCAGCCTCAGAATCCCTGGCCACTCCAACAAGTGACCCTGCTCTGGCCTTGGAATCAGCCTCACCTGTCGGCAGGTGATTACTGCACAGGGACTGGATGGAGCTTGGACCTACCCAACAGCAAACGTCCTCTAGCCTTAGGATCAGCCTCCTACACCAACAGGCATGCACCAGCTCCAGGAATACCACAGCCTGGCAGCCTGTGTGACCAGAACACCCACCTGCAGGCCAGAAGCAGCCATGGACTCAGCTGGGTCCTGACCCTGCCCATCAGAATGCCAACACAAGATTAGGGATACCCCGGACCCTGCAGAGAGCTGTGTCAGGGACAGTGATCCAACACCAACTCTGCGACTCCTGGGCCCTGCAGACAGAACTCAGGACCTGTGTCTTCCTCCCAGTAGCCGTCATAGCCGCAGGACCAGCGACTGGGCACTAGCCCTGATATCACCTGGACTGCAATTCTACCCATAAGTGAACCAGCACTAGATTTGGTGTCCCCCAGAGTTGTGCAGCCAGCTGCCTTATGATTTAGCCTCACCAAGCAGCACAGACAGCCTCCATACATGGCAGAGTCTAGCAAACAAGCACTCTGGGGGCAGCCAAGCCTACCAGACCACCCACAGTAGTCAGCCCACCACAACAGAAGAGCCCAAGCAGTCCACATAGGGGGTACACCTTGAACATATAGCTCTAGTGACCAGGGGACAGTGGGCTGCTGGGACACATAGGATCTCTCCTACAAAAGGCCACTTCTCCAAGGTCAGGAAATGTAATGAACCTACTACATACATAGCAATAAAAACAGCAAGTTAAGAAAAATGACGTGACACAGAAACACGATCCAAATGAAGGAACAAGATAAGAAACCAGAAGAAGATCTAAGTGAAGTGGAGATAGGCAATCTCCTCAACAAAGAGTTCAAGGTAATGACTATAAAGATGATCAAAGAACTCAGGAGAAGAATGGACGACCAGAGCAAGAAGTTAGAAGCTTTTTAAAAGAGTAAGACTCCTAAGAACAACCAAACAGAGATGAGGAATACAATAAATGAAATGATAATTACACTAAAAGGAAACTACTGTAGAATCAAGGATAGAGAGGAATGGATCAGAAAACTAAAGGAAAGAGTACTGGCCATCACTGAAGATGAACAGTAAAACAATAGAATAAAATGAAACGAGGAAAGTTGAACAGACCTATGAACAACATCAAGTGTACTAATATTTGCATTATACTGGTCCCAGAAGCAAAAAGGAAAGAGAAAGCAGTGTAGAACATACCTGAAGACATAAAAGCTGAAAACTTCCCTAACCTGGGAAAGAAAACAGACATCCAAGTCCAGTAAACACAGTAAGGCCAAAACAGGATCAACCCAAAGAGGACCACACCAAGACTCATTGTAATTAAAATGGCAAAAAAGTAAAGATAAAAAGACACTATTAAAAGGAGCAAAGGAAAAGCGTCAAGTTACAAATGTGGAAACTTGCACAAAGTTATCAGCTGACTTTTCAGGATAACCTCTGCATGCCAGAAGGGAGTGGCATGGTATATTCAAACTCATGAAAGGGAAAATCCTATAACCAAAAATACTCTACCCAGAAAAGCTCTCCTTCAGATTTGATGGAGAGATCTAAAGTTTCTAAAGCAAAACTAAGACCTCAGCATCGCCAAACGAGCTTTATGAGATATCTTAAAGGGGCTATTCTAAGTGAAAGAGAAAAGGCCTCGACTGAATCATAAATATTACGAAAGGAAACTTACTAAAGGAAAAACCTCATTGGTTAAGGCAAATATTCAATAAAGGTAGTAAATCAACCATGTACACAGCTAGTAGGAAGGATGAAAGAAAACACTAATAAAATCATCTATATTCACAATAAGTTAAGGGACACACAAAACAAGCAGATGTAAAATATAAGGTCAAATTCAGTAACTGTGGGGGAGGAGAGTAAAAATGCAGGGTTGTTAATGTCCATTTGAAATTAACAGCTCAGCAACTTAAAATAATCTCACACACGCACACACACACACACACACACAAACTGAAAGAAATCCAAACATAATATTAAAGATAGTCCTCACATCACAGATGAAGGGAATAAAAGGGGAAGAAAGGAACACTGAAGAAATTAATTAGGGATTCTAAAAATACCCAGAGAGAAATAAAAATGAGCACAAAATGATCCAAAACCTATAGGACACAGCCAACGCAGTTCACAAGGGGGAAGTTATAGTGATACAAGCTTATTCTTAGGAAACAAGAAAAATATAAAATAAACAACCTAACATTACACCTGAAGGAATTAGAAAAAGAAGAAAAACCAAAACTCAAAGCTGTCAGAAAGAAAACTTAAGAAAACAATACCATATGCAATCACACCAAAAAGAATAAGATACCTAGGAACAAACACACCTAAGCAGGTAAAAGACATGTACTCAGAAATCTATCAGCCATTGGTGAAAGAAGTTGAAGGCAATAGAAAAAGATGGGAAAATATAGCAGGTGCATGGACTGGAAGAATTAATACTGTTAAAATAACCATACTACCAAAGACAATCTACAGATTTAATGCAATCCCTATCAGAATACCAAAGCATTTTCACAGAACTTGAAAAAGTAATTTTAAAATTTGTATAGAAACACAAAGACCCCAAATAGCCAAACAATATTGAGAAAGAACAGAGCTGGAGGCATCAAGCACCTTGACTTCAGATTATACTGCAAAGCGAGAGTAATCAAAGAGAATCGGACCGGAGCAAAAACAGACACAAAGATCACTGGAATAGAATAGAGATCCCAGAAAGAAGCCCACACACTTATATTTAATTGATTTATGACAAAGCAGGCAATATGGAGAAAAACACTGTCTCTTCAATAAGTGATACTGGGAAAACTGGTCAGCTACATGGAAAAGAATAAAATTAGAGTATTTTAGCACACCATATATAAAATAAACGCAAAACTGAATAAAGACCTAAATGTAGGACCATAAAACCCCTAGAGGAAAATACAGAACATTCTTCAACATAAATGATAGCAACAGTTTTAGGTTCAGTCTACTAAGACAAATGAAACAAAGCCAAAAATAAACAAATGGAACTTCACTAAACTTAAAAGATTTTGCATAGCAAAGGAAACCAAAGACAATATGAAAAGACAACGTGCTGAAAGAGCAAAAGTATTTGCACATGATAAGAAGTTAACACAAAAAGAGGACCAATCAAGGGTTAATATCTAAAATACAGAAACAGCACATACAACTCAATATCAAAAAAACACCCAAAATCTTTTTTAAAAAACTGAGAAGACCTAAATAGACGTTTTCCAAGGAAAAAAATACAGATAGACAGCCAGAACTCACAAAGGTGCTAAACATAGCTAACCGGCAGTAAAATGCAAATCAAAACTGTGAGATATCACCTCATTCTTGTCAGAATGGCTGTCATCAAAAAAAAAAAAAAAAATCAAAAATAACAAAGGTTAGTGAGGATGTGGAGAAAAGAAAACTCTT
>NW_020174718.1:1781505-1797730 GCF_003031525.2 Neophocaena asiaeorientalis asiaeorientalis | reverse complement strand
AAACATAGCTAATCGGCAGTAAAATACAAATCAAAACTGTGAGATATCACCTCACTCGTGTCAGAATGGCTGTCATCAAAAAGATCACAAATAACAAAGGTTAGTGAGGATGTGGAGAAAAGGAAACTCTTGTACACTGTTGATGTGAATATGAATTAGTGCAGCTACTGTGGAAAGCAGAATGGAGGTTCCACAAAAAACTAAAAATAGAACTACCATAATATCCAGCAATTTCACTCGGGTATATATCAGAAGAAAACAAAAACACTATTTCAAAAAAATAACTGCACCCCAAAGTTCAAAACAGTGTTATTTGCCATAGCCAAGATATAGAGTCAAACTAAGTGCTCGTCAGTAGGTTACTGGATTTAAAAATGATTTTTTATGGTGACTTCAAAAAAATGAAATTTTGCCATTTGCAAGAACGTGGATGGACTTGGAGGGTTTCATGCTTAGTAGTGTAAGTCTCAGAGAAAACAAGCCTGGTATGATATCATTTACACGTGGCATCTAAACGACCGAATACAACAACAACAACACAACAGACTCACAGATTAAAGAACAGACTAGTGGTTACCAGCAGGGAGAGAGAGGGTAGAGGAGCAAAATAGTGGTAGGAGATTCTGAGGAAGAATCCACTATGTACAAAATCAATAATCCACAGTGACATACTGTATAGCATGGGGAATAGAGCCACTCTTTTATAATAAGTATAAATGGAGAAGAACCTAAACATTTATGAATCACTATGTTGTATCTCTGAAACTGATATAATAATGTAAATTAACTATAGATCAATAAAATATAAAGAAACAATAAAGGGGAGACACAGATTATTAGATAGAAATCAATTAAATAAACACAAGTTTTGGAAATCAAGAAAATAAAAAACAACATGTAAGAAATACCATTGGCATTTAAAGTGTACAATCTATTCATTTAAAAGAAATCATTTAAGTGGTAAAAAATGTTACCCATTCTCACAATTTTGTATATCTAGGGTAAATTATTATCTACAAAAATACGTTACAAATATTCACTCAAAAAGAAAGAGAAAATTTGGATTAACCAATTTTAGTGTAGAAATTTAATATCAAAAACTCTATCTAAAATTGATTTGAATAAGTTCTGTCAACGTTGAATAAGTTCTGTTAGCCACTTCTAGCCTCTTTGTGATGTAAAATCTTTTAAAGCATAAAAATCAGCCTTTCTACATTATTCCATTACACATACATAGAAGTTAAAAGAAATGAGAAGACAGAAGAATCAACTAAGAAGGTGAATTTACTGAGAAACAGTCATTCTTTCTCCCTCTTCCTTTTCTTTTCCTCCTTTTCCAGGTCCTTTCGGTTCCAATCAGGAGAAGTCTTCAGAGTTCTGAGAATATTTCTTTCAGGGCTTGAAATCACCATACCTATATCCTCTGCCACAACTACACACACAGGAACAAAAATAAACCTCTGCTATCTACTCATGTAGGAGGGATTCGTGCAAAACAAACTCGTACATGGAGACCAACAGGTGAGTTTTCTACCTGTTCTTTATAATGTCCTTCCATTATAGTAAATCCCACACATTATGAAGCAGAAGGGATTATGTGAGCTTTTCCTTGAAGTCAAAAAACTTGCATTCATTTCAAGTACCTGGTGATCATAGGCTACAGCCAGGGAAGGTGCCATCCCCCTTTGGGGGAGGGCGGTGAATGGGCTCCCGCAACCATGCACCTCCTGATGTACAGATTCTGGAGAAACAAAGGGCGGTCCCATCGCAGACAGCCTGTTAGGCTGTCGGGCCACTGGGCAACCCCACCAGCCTGGAAGTGTCCCATCAGTTGCTGACAGCAAAACTCTGTCCCCCCTGTGAAGCCAGGCAATTTGGGCCAGAGAGTCAGAGGAGACCGGTAATCAACTCCTCCTCTCTGCTCACCTCCTTGGGGTTACAGCAACCCCATCTCCAAACCCAAATCTGACCCTGGAGTGCCAAACTGGGAGTGGCATGTGGGCTCTGCCGGTGCTTCAGCGACCTCTGGAGGTTGTCTTCTCTAATGGCAACCCTCAGCCCTTCCTCCTCCTCCTTCCCTAGTCCTGGGGGCTGCCTTGGCCTCCTGCAGCTGCTGGCCTGATTTCATTCTTCTTTCTTCTCCAATTACAATGAAGTGTCCTACAGAGGTTTGGAATCTCTTGAAGAAGGAGGATCTTTTAGTCAATACACCTTACCCGTGAGAAGCTGGTTTCAAGAATGAACCTGAAATACTGTATCTCTGTCCTGATGATTCCAAGGGGAGACAGCTCAAGTTTTCTAAATCATAAGAAAAACCAAGGTAAATACGATATTCTGAGCCAGAGATGAAAAAGCAGTTTTTAGCACCCACTCCTCATGTCATGTGACTGGATTTAAATCAATCAGCTGCAACTGGTTTTTAAATCACATGAACCAACTTTAAATCAATCAGCTGCTTACCTCTAACTCACGTGACTTGGCTTTAAATAGTAAGAAATGCAGAGGTATAAAAATGATGTTCTGAACAATAAATGGAAGAACAACATCTTATAAACTTTTTTTGTTTTCGAATGGACGATTCATTGCATACAGAGTAAAGGATTCTCTTCTGGATTTCTTGAACTGTAAACACATACAATGTCTCCGTTGGCGCGGCTTAGTTTTCGTTGTTGTTGTTAACATCTTTATTGGAGTATAATTGCTTTACCATGTTGTGTTAGCTTCTGCTGTATAACAAAGCGAATCAGCTATTCGTATACATATGTCCCCATATCTCCTCCCTTTTGCGTCTCCTTCCCACCCTCCCTATCACACCCCGCTAGGTGGTCACAAAGCACCGAGCTGATCTCCCTGTGCTATGTGGCTGCTTCCCTCTAGCTATCTATTTCACCTTTGGTAGTGTATACATGTCCATGCCACTCTCTCACTTCGTCCCAGCTTACCCCTCCCCCTCCCAGTGTCCTCAAGTCCAGTCTCTACGTCTGCGTCTTTATCCCTCAGCAGCGACTCCTGCGAGGGGTGGATACTTCCTTTTATGCTCAGGGGATATCCCCTAGTTTGAATATGATTTGAGTTTGATCCTGTGAAACCATCAGAACTTCCCACCAGAGATAAATGAGGAGATTCTGGCCTTTATTAGTACGCACGATGAACACAGGTGTCCTGGCTGTACTTGCCAACCCTCCTATTTTACCCACCTATTTTTATCCACCTTCTTCCCTGTGAGTACTTTGACCAACCCTGAGCTCAGACCCCTCCCTGACTTATTAGAGTGACTTTTTCACTCTTTCTTTAAAAATAGACAGGTAACAAAATGAATTTAACCTAGAAGCAGCAGCTCAGCAAGGGGAATAAAATCACCAGAAGTTATATAATCAGAGCCACAGCCGTCCAGGGCTCTTGTCTTATCTGCTGGGTCATAAGAATGGGACCTTCCTAAATTTTAAGGGCATCCAATCAAATAAGTAAAGGTGTTGCTCACCTCTGGCTCTTGGAGGGATTGCTAGGCAGTCTACCCAGTGTATATTAACTGCAAAACACTGTCATGGTTTTGAAACGCCTATGTTCCAGGAAAGCTTTTTGGGGTGCATGGGGAAGGTTTCTTTTTGACATCAAGCAAAAAATAAGTCACCAAGGTCCTTGAGCACAGGAGTTCTTAAGAGGGAAGTAGAAGGAAGGAATGGACAGAAAAGACGATCTCCTCTGAAGTGAAGGTCGTTTTTCCAAAAGAGTAGCATTTAGGCTCAGTTTAAGGAGAAAACTTTTAAATAGCTGGGACAGCTCCAAACTGCAGTTTAGGGAATGAGTGCTTCAAAAGAACAGTGCTTTAAAAGTCCTGGCATTGCAGCAAGAGGATGAAGAGTTGGTTTTGCATAGTTTTGAACACAGGAGTAAAGAAGCAGCAGAGGCATCTCTGACTAAAAGGCCCTGAGATCCTGTAGCATCAGTGGGTCAGTTGCAGGGGGCAGGGGGTGTGGGGGGCGATATTTCTCTCTCAACGTCTCCCAGGGCAGCCACCCCTTTGCAGAGGGCAGGGGGTGTGGGGGGCGATATTTCTCTCTCAACATCTCCCAGGGCAGCCACCCCTCCCTACCCCACCCCCCTACTCCCTTCACCCTTCCTCCCTCCACTGTTGGGTCCCCAGGGACAGCACTTCTTAAGCTGGAGCGCTCAGGCACCATCTCTGCAGTCTGGATTCTTCCTGGAGCCTGGCAAGTTCTGGGACAGGAAGCCAGGTCTGCAAGCCCGCTAGGGTGTAGTCGGACCTGGAAGCTGGAGGGGAACTGGAGCCCTGTAGCCCACCCACGTCTTTGAAGCCGAGGGAGGAACACGTCCTCCTAACAGTACTTCTCATGGCTCAGCATGCTCCCCACTCGACGGTGATCCATAATCACTTGAGGCAGCAAGGACTGCCTCTAACTGGCCCCCTCGATTCCGCCTTAAGGGTCCTCGCACATATGTGAGAGCGCAGGCCCGGGATCTCTTTAGTCAGCTGAGGCCAGTGCTGCCAGGGTCCCTCCAGTCCCATCCCCCAGCCCCTCCCTCTGGGACTGTATCTAATAGAAGAAAGAGCACAGAGGAATTGGATGAATCAAGGGACCTGGGAGCCAGGGTATGAGTTTGAAGACGAGAACCTAAGGCGCAATTACATATTATTGGAGACTCTTGTGGGGTGTGTGGGGGGAGGTTAGGAGGCTGAGAGGCTGAGTCGACCTGGTGAGTCCAGCCCCAGGACACCACACAGGCCCGCCCCCCTTTCCCTGCCATCAGACAAGGGGTGCCGCAACTCCAGTCGGGACTCTGCACTTCCCCCTCCCTGATTCTCCTCCAGAAGAGCAGGTGGCCCCCCTCTGAGGGCAGCGGCAAGACAACGCACCAAGTCCCCCTGCACTAAGGAGCTACTGGAAGCTCTTCCTGAACAGCAGTGCTGGCTTGGAGCGAACCCGTGCACCACCAAAGTTGGTCTCGTCCTGCAGCTGAGGGACGCAGGCTTTAAGTCAGCTGCCCTGGCTTTCAATCTATCAGCCCCCCCTTTAAGTCAGGTGACCCGAGTTTAAATCACTGTCTGCCCCTCAAGACTGCAACTTCAAAAGGTGGTTAACTTCACTTTGATCCCGGCACCTAACATAGCTGAATGCACACTGTAGTCACTCCCAAGCCTGGCTTAGAGGCAGGATATAAGGTAAGGGGATGGGCGTGCACTCATGGTGATGAGGGTGTACTTCATGTACCAGAACGGTCTAGGCACTCTGGGGTACAGCGAGCAGTGCACGATACAGCACCTCCCTAGCAAAGCTGGTGAGGCACAGGGAGAGCAGGCACAGGGAGGTGTGCAGAGGTTCCAGGGCGGGAGCTGGGGCACAGCCAGCCGGTAGGGTGTGAAAGCGGAGGAACTGAGCCTTCTTGAGAAAGACAGACACCGAGGATGGATGAGAAAAAAGACCATATGAAACATGGATTTGAAAAACACACCCTGCTCTTGAAATTGGGGTGGGGGGCACCCCAGATTTGAATCCTCTTACTCCCCAGTTGCTACTGCTTTGGCAGTTGCCCAGTTACTTTAAAAAATGTGACTGATAATATCTAACCCATATAATACTGCATTTGTAGTCGTTTTGCGTGTTTATGTTTCTATAATGGAATAAACTTTTCTACAAGAAAAATGTATATTTTCTGAAATAAATTAAAACCCCTTTTCAAAAAGTACTATATCGGACGTCCCTGGTGGCGCAGTGGTTAAGAATATGCCTGCCAATGCAGGGGACATGGGCTCGAGCCCTGGTCAGGGAAGATCGCACATGCCACGGACCAGCTAAGCCCATGCGCCACAACTACTGAACTGCAGGCCACAACTACTGAAGACCTCGCCTAGAGCCAGTGCTCCACAACAAGCGCAACCAGAGAAGCCACCGCAATGAGAAGCCCACGCACCGCAACAAAGAGTAACCCCCACCCGCTGCAACTAGAGAAAGCCCACGCACAGCAACAAAGAAAAACGCAGCCAAAAATAAATTAATTTTTTAAAAAGTACTATATCCTTCTGTACATGTTCTCTGGGAAGAACAGAGAGAAGGAGTGGGAGAGTGAGAAAGACCAAAACTTAGTGCACATCCCTGATGCAGGTGCTCTGCTGGCTCAGATAGTTTTATCCCCACCTTTACAAAGGAGGAAATAAGCTCAGAGAGGTTTAGTAATTTTCCCAAAGCCAAACAGCTATTGAGTGGCAGAACCAGGATCTGAACCAAGTCTGTTACCTTCAAAACCTAAGCCCTCATCACAACAAAACTCAATTAATAGTTACATTTACCGAATTACATTGCAACCTGGTGATTTCTTGGCACAATCCTGAATAAGAGTGAGAAAGAAAGAAACAGCATTGTTCCTACAGTCAACCAAAATTTTTGGAGCAGCTGCTAGATACCTGGCCCTTTTTGGGGTTCAGCAGTGATCACGACAGGAAGAGTCCTGCTTTCATGAACCATGTAGTGGGGAGGAGAGACAGGTGCAACTTGGGTGAGGAATTTCACCTTGCTGGGCCTCTGTTTTCTCATCTGGAAAATGGGACAGGTGTTTCTCATTTTGTGGGATTGTCCAGCCCTCACATTCTCTGATTCCATAAGAAGCATTTGTTTCCCTGTTTCTTTAAAATTTATTCAGGCCGTGAGCCGTGATGAATGTTGTTAGCTGCTCCCCAAATCACACTATTCCCACCCTTTTCCTGTGATCAGGTCTTTCCCGAAACATGACTCACAATCAGTCAAGTCACAGAAGCTAAGAGGCACCCAGCAGAAGACTTCCAGCCCTGGCTTCTCAGGAGCTCTGCGGTCTACCTGGCCAGGTAATCTTAACTCACCTGGGACAAGGTGGCCATCCCTAGTTTCACATCAACATGATCTCAGGCACAAACTCCTTGTTTTTCCATTTTGTCTTTAAGTTACTTGTTGAAACAACTGTACAAGTATGAAAAAGATATAATATCAGGCATCCTCTGCCCCCAGTGCCTACTAATACATGATTTTCTGCCACTTTAATGATAAAGAGAGAACATTTCAGCATTCCGTTGCCCTTATTATTTTTCATTTTTGTTGATATTTCTATTGAATACATCTTTCAATATTTTAAAAACGGAACATTTATTTAGGTTGTTCCACACACAGCCTTTAGTGGTAAGGGTTTTGTTGTTATATTTCTATTATGTTTCCTTTAAAAATCATTATCTTGTTTAAATGGATTAAGCCAATTTTATAGGCATTTATCATATGATATAGATGAAATTAATAGAGGGCAGTCGTACAGGTTGATTGGACTTGAGAGCCTCTATCAGCACAGTTAAATATAAATATTATATATATATATATAAATAAGCTAAATTACATGCCGAGTGAGATTCTCCTTGAATGCCTGGCCCAAGATCAATGGGAATTTTTACAGGGATGTGATGTTAAAGAAGTACAGGAATCTGCTCTCCTTGGGTGAGGATACCTTCCTTCCAGAATTCTTTATCCACCCACAGGGTTTAGAGTCCTTCATTTGTAAAATGTCTCCTGGAATCTTCTGCTTCCTACAATAGTGTTTCAGGTTGCAACGTTTCAGGAAAGATTGGGAGTTTGTCGGTATAATTTATCTTATTCTTTAAAATTGCAGTCTCCTTTTTAATATAATTTGTAACTGCTTGAGATGTGTCTATATGAACTGTGTACTATACGCCTCTGTTATAGTCCTTACAATATTTTATCGTCTTATTTTCTGTAACAATTTTCCAAGGATTCTTTGGGCTTAAGGTATATTAAAAGGGAGACTGCAATTCTGGGACTTCCCTGGTGATGCAGTGGTTAAAAATTCGCCTGCCAATGCAGGGGACACGGGTTTGATCCCCGGTCTGGGAAGATCCCACGTGCCACAGAGCAACTAAGCCAGGGGGCTACAACTACTGAGCCTGCACGCCACAACTACTGAAGCCGGTGTGCCTTGAGTCTGTGCGCCATTTATTTTTTGGAGAATCAAACCACCTCTGAGTGATTAAAATTTAGACCAGCTAGTCAAAATGCTTTATCACCTGTTCTTCTAAAACACTGATCAACGGAACAAGTTTTACTAGGGATAACAGTGTAATTGTATTCTAGAGTTCATATCGGCAACATGGTTTATGATGTTGATGCTGGATCAGGACATTTCAATGGTATAACTGCTATATACTGTCTGTTTGTACAACAATTAAAGTCTCACGTGATCTGAGTTCAGACTGGAGTCATCCTGCTTGGCTTCTGTCTATTGCAGATTTCTCCCAGTATGAAAGGACAAGAGCAGTACGGCTTACTTTACAAAATGTCTTCAAACTAAATGATGATATAATCTACATTCAATTAATTTATACATACCCTACTGTAGAACCGGGTTTGTTACGGTGGCAGAGCCCGGTAATTATGTAAAACTGAAACCTTTATCTGCACTGGTTCAAGTCCTCTTCCTAAGAATATGTTTATAATCAACATTCTTTCACAAATGACCCAATTTAATTCACCAGAGCATTCCTCATATTAACTAAATGGAAAATCCTAGGCTATATACAAATCCAGAAAGGGCCAACAATCATCAGCCCCCATGGATTATTGCAACCCATTGCTGAGGCATTCAAATTACTTATTAAAGAACCACTGTGTCCATCAACATCATCAATTTATATAGTATTGCCCCAATGCTAGCCTTAACCCTGGCTCTCACAACATGAATTCCTCTTCCCATATCTTATCCACTAATTCATATAAATGTAGGCATACTATTTATATTAGCCATATCACACCGAGCCATTTATTCCATCCTCAGATCTGGATGAGCTTCACATTCAAAATACTCACTCACTGGAGCTCTAGGGACAGTAGCACACACAATCTCATATGAAGTAATGGAGCAGTTATTCTATTCTCAGTCTTACTGATAAATGGATCATTAACACTTTCAACAGCAATTATTACACGACAACACCTATGACTAATTTTCTCCTGACCCCTACCCAGAATTTGATTATCTCCACAGTAGCAGAAATCCAATGAAGCCCCACTTGATTTAACAGAAGTAGAATCAAAACCTGTAATTGTCTTCAATGTAGAAAATGTAGCAGGTCCACTCACCCCGTCCTTCCTAGAGAATATGTCCATTTCCTTATAATAAACATGTCCACAACAATCTATTTTTAGGAGCATTTGACAATCCCTAGGTGCCAAATTATATACAGCCCAAGTCATCATTAAAACACATCTAACAATCTCCTTTCTATGAATTTGAGCATCCTACCCGCAATTTTGATATGATCAACATCTACATCTCTTATAAAAAGTTTTTTTACTACTAACATTAGTCCGATGTATATGAGAGTTTTCACTACCTGTCATCATACCAGGCAACCCACCACAAACTTAAGAAATATGTCTGACAAAAGAGTTACTTTGATAGAGTAAATCATAGAGGTTTCAATGCTCTTATTCCTGGAATTGAATTCTTCCTAAGAATTTTACATTCCCCATGCTACCACATTACACCACATGCTATATAATAAGGTTCTCTAAGTAAGGTTCAGGCCCATACCCCCAAAATGTTGTCGTATATCCTTCCTGTACTAATAAACTCTCATTGTTTTTACTATCATTCTACTGACCATTTTCTCAAGAAACATAATCGTATAACAAGCTCACACTGGTTAATGGTATCCCCATACTAATAAAAAACACGAACTCATAAGCTCCAGAAACATCTAACAAATATTTCTTAAAACAATCCAGCACATCAATACTACTTATAATGGCTATTATCATTAATCTAATATACTGTGGTCAAAGAACACAATGAATAACAAAAATCTTTAATCCAGCAGCATCCACCCTCATGACAATGGCGCTTGTCACAAAAGTAGGACTTTCCCCATTTCACTTCTGAGTGCCTGAAGTCACACAAGGCATCCCATGAACAGCAGGCCTGATGCTATTTACATGACAAAAGTGCACCCCTATCAGTTTTATACCACATGTCACCATCCATCAGCCTAAATATACTATTAATCATAGTGATATTATAAATCATAGCTGGAGGCTGAGGCAGACTTAGCCATACTCACCTGGAAAAAATTACACCCTCCTCATCAATTGCCCGTATAGGATGAATAACAGCTATTATAAAGTATATTCCAACTATAACAATCCTAAACATAGTAATTTATATCATCACAACACTCTCTTCTTCTTATTTATGCCCAGATCATGTACTACAAGAGTATCATTATCACACACATGAGATAAAACTCCTCCCATCACAATCCTTCTCCTCACCATTATAGTATCATTAGGACATCACCCATCACTATCAGGGTTTTTATCCGAATGAGTAATTATCCAAGACATAACAAAAATGATAACATCATTCTACCAACACTAATAGCCATCATAGCAGTCCTGAACATATATTTCTACTTGCAGCTAACGTACTCCACATCACTAACTATGTTCCCTTCATTAAACAACACAAAAATAAAACAATTTGAACATACAAAGAAACAACCTTCCTATCATTACCGATCATAATATCCACACGATTACTACACATAACACCCATTCTATCGGTGCTGGACTAGGAATTTAGGTTAGCTCAGACCAAGAGCTTTCATAACCCTAAACAAGTAAAATTTACTCAATTCCTAAAAATAAGGATTGCAAGACTTCATCCTACATCAGTTGAATGTAAAGCAAACATTGTAATTCAGCCAAATCTTTAGGAGATCGATGAGTTTTAACCCCAGGAATCTTCAGTTAACAGGCAAATCCTCTACTCAACTGGCTTCAGTCTGCTTCTCCTTCATTTGAGAAAGAAAAAAAGAGGAAAAAGACAGGAAAATCTCTGGCAAAATTGAAGCTGCTTCTCTGAAATTACAGTTCAATTTGTTGATTCACCACAGGGTTTGCAAGAAAGAGGGCTCAATCTCTGTCCTTACATTTACAGTCTAATGCTAGCTCAGTCATTGTACCTCTGTTCATACACTGCTGATTATTTTCAACAAATCACAAAGTTATCAGCATTTTATATTTACTATTTGGTGTTTGAGCTGGAGTAGCAGGCAGCACCTTAAGTGTATTAATGCAGGCTGAGCTATGCTAACCTGGAGCGCTACTTGGAGATGTCCAAATCTGTAAGGTAGTCATAAGAGTCCCTGTACTTGTAATAATTTTCTTTATAGTTGTACCCATTATATTGCAGGGTTTGAAAACTGACTAGGGCCACTAACAACTCGGACACCTGAGGTAGCATTTCCCCCCAAAAATCATGTAAACTTTTGACTACTTCCCCTATCATTCTTACTCCTACTCATATCACCAATAGTAGAAGCTGGTTCTGGTACCAGTGGAATCCCATATTCAGCTCTAGCCTGCAACCTGGCCCATGCAGGAGCCTCTGTCGACCTAACCATTTTCACCTTACATTTAGCAGGTGTCTCTCCAATTCTTGGTATTATTACTTTTATTACTATAGTCTTTCATACAAAACCAGCAGTCATATCCCAATACCAAACACCACTATTAGTTTAATCTTCCCCAGCTATAGCCATATAACTATAATTACCAGTGTCAGTCCGAGCAGCCAGAATTGCCATACTGTTAAGAGATAGAAATCTCAACACTACTTTCTTTGACCCTGCAGGAGGAGACCGAATCCTAGCTCCAGGATAGGAATGGGGCCTCTGGGGTCCCAGGCCACCCACCACGCCCGCCCGAGCAGGATCTTGGCAACATTCCCTGTCAGTGATGAGGCAGCCCTAGCACTTGTCATGCCCCAATGCTGTGTCCTATGTGGGTCCCACGCTCTTGGGACCACACCCACACTCTACAGGTCCATGCTGCAGGGTCCTTGGTGCCTCAGGAGCAGAGACCACACAGCAAGCAGTTCCCTCCCCAACCAGCAAGAGGAGGGGAGGAGAGCAGGGGCACCAGGGGAATCTCACTCAGAAAACAACACCCCAGGGGTGCCAGCGTCACACGATCTTGGTTCTGGCAGGCTCAGTATTTCTTGTCTCACTTACATGTTGAGAAAACTCACAGGACAGCAGGGCTGAAAGCCAAGGGGCAGCTCTGGACGCTTCTGAGTAGGGACGGTAGACTGGAAGGAGAGCTCAGCAGCAGCCTCAGCTGTTACCCATCGGCCTTTTGCCCGATCTGCGTGCCCTGCCATCAATTCACCAGCTAAACCTGCCTCCCTATGCACCATGCACGTGCTGGTGAATTGGAATTATTGCCAGGCAGCGCCCCCTGCGGATTCTCCTTGAGCCCCAGGGAACATGAACCGTGCAGGGATTAAGACTAAGGCCCTGACCATAGCACTGACGCCTGGGAGGACCAGGTAACCACACTCAGAAGAGAAGATGTTACTTAGACAAGCCCACCTCAGCTCCAGACCCCAGACATCTAAGCACTGACCTTCAGATGCAGGCACGGAGCTTCCCAGTACTGAGGCCAGGCCGGGTCTCTACCCAGGTTCCCATAGTCCTAGCGTACACAGAACATGGTCAGGTCTAAACCTTCTTATTATAGACAACACATAGTCAGCTCTAAACATAATCATTAGGCAGGACATGCAGAGGTCTAAATCTACCGTGTAGACAGAACTTGATCGTGTTTAAACTAGCTTAGGACTGATCTCACAGGAGGTACGGATCACACACATGGGTCTCTCATCTTTGGACAGCCACATCAGGAAACTGAACAAAATCTTTGTCATTAAACGTTTCAACAGGCAAAACAGAAATGTTACCATTATCTCTGGCCACCTGATGGTCAGGATCCACGGGTGAGCCACGAACTTCTCAGAGTGCAGCCCAGTCTGCTGCCAGGACAGACAAGAAGGGGCCTGATTCCAGCCTCCCAGGCTTCCAGAAGGAGGCGGCCGCTCTGGAAGCCCAGGCAGGACAGTCCTGCATGGTCCGGGCTGGGATATCCAGTCTGTCCATTCCGCTGGCCGATTCCAGGCGGGGCGCTCAGGGCCGCTGAGAGCCCTGCACTCAGGTCCTGCTTCCCTGCACCGTGTGCGTGTGTGTGTGTGTGCGTGTGTGTGTGTGTGTGTGCACGTGTGTGTGTGTAGAGGGGACGGAGGCTGACGGCTCCCATGGCTCCAGTCCCAGGCACCGCGCTGTCTTCGAGGGGAGGCACGGGGAGAGGTAGGGGCACAGAAGCCGTTGGAGAGGAGAACCCACTGCGGAACTCCTTGCACACTGGCTCGCCCCACCTGGTGACCCGCCTGCCCATCGTGGGCTGCATGTCACACCCCAGCCCGCACCCCCGAGGGCAGGGCACCTGCTCTTTCAAAAGCACAAGGTCTCACATGAAGGAGACCCAGTGGGGACTGTCACGCCCCCACTCCTGATGCTGAGTTTGGGAGAATGAACCCCCTTGACTGGGCGATGGGACCCTGTGAAGAAAGAGGTGGCAGCCCCATCCAAGTCAGGGCCTGGCTGAGAGATGGGAACACAGGAGCCAAGTGCAGATCCTGGAGGCCAGGCCAACAGGAGGGACACCCCCAGCCTTGGCCGGGCTCTCCAACTGTGACATTGTAGCTTTAGGGGACCTGGGGCAGGTGACTGAATGTAATGGGGGTCTAAACTGGACCCTGAATGGGGCTTAAAGAAGGTGTGAAGGATGTTACTGAGACAGTGACAGTCATTGGAAGACAGACTCTGTGTCAGGACATCCTGCTCCATCCATTTAAATCCCTGAGGTCCGTGACCTTTACATGGCTACGCAGGATTGTTAGAGCAGCTGCGTGTGGATATATCTGCAAGTGGTTCCAGCAAACACACAGGTGTGCACACGGGCAGGCACAGCACACACACAAACATATGCAGGTGCACAGCACAAATACATTCACACACTAGCGTATGAACACACATGCACGCGTATGCCCGTGCACACACTAACGTGTGCAAGTGCACATACCTATGCACATGCACGGCGTATGTATGCGAACAGGCACATGCACACGCATGTACACAGCACACACACAGGGAATAAAATCTATCCGTAAAGTGAATCCGTAAAGCATTAAGTCCTGAACACAAGTGAAGCTGACATGTATTTTTCCCTTTTCTTAGCTTTGATGTTTTTCACAATAAAAAGTTTAAGAAAAAAGTTAATGGCAAATGACTTTTGATTCATAGAGTTTCTGACGTTATTTCCACGAATATTATGACAGGAGAAATGAATGTGGATATAACATGTGTCCACTAATGGATGAATGGAGAAGAAAAACATGGTCCATCAATACAAGGGAATGTTATTCAGCCTAAAAAGGAAGGCAATTCTGACACAGGCTGCAGCAGGGATGAACTCTGAGGGCATTATCCTCAGTGATGTAAGCTAGACACAAAAAAAACAAACAGTGCTTGATCCACTCATACAAGGCCCCTAGAGCAGTCGGAAACATAGAGACAGAAAGTAGGATGTTGAGTGCCAGGGGCTGAGGGAGGGACAATAGGTACTGAGGGTTTAATGGGGACTGTTTCAATCTTGTAAGATGAAAAATTTCTGGAGGACAATGGCCGTCAGGTTTGCACAACAGTGCGAATTGCTTCTTGACCCTGAAATGTGCACTTAAAAATGGTTAAGATAGTAAAGTTTACGTTTTGTGTTTTTGATCACAACTTTTAAAACTTTTTAAAAAACAACAGGAAGTAGTCCATGAATACCACAAGATGCACAACTTCACTAACAACCGAGGGATTAAAACCATAAGAAAACTACGTGCACACACCTACCAGAATGGCAGACATGAAGACACAGTATCAAGTATCAGCAGGATGTGGAGCAATGGAAAGCCTGGTGCGCAGCGGGGGGTGCAACCACTTGTGAAAGAATCGGGCCTCAGAGAGCAAAGTCCGTGCACACAGACCCACAGTGTTCCTCCCAGCTGAACACAAACCCCCCAGCCCTGCACCAGGACTCACAGACATGGACTCTGCAGCCACAGGAGCCAAACCTGAAGGCCATCACAAGCGGATGCAGAAATAAACCACGCACGCTGCTATGAAGGAATATTCCACAGCAATGGAGTACATTTTGTTTAAAGGTAGTAAAACTATAAAAATTATTTTTTAAAAAAACTATATTCACAAGATGAAAGAATCTATAATTCTGGCACCTAGGGATTGTCGAATGCTCCTAAAAATTGAATGTTGTGGAAATGTTTATTATAAGGAAATTGACATACTCTCTAGGAAGGATGGGGTGAATGGGCCTGCTACATTTTCTACATTGAAGACATATACAGGTTTTGATTCTACTTCTGTTAAATCAAGTGGGGTTTCATTGGATTTCTGCTACTGCAGAGATAATCAAATTCTGGGTAGGGGTCAGGAGAAAATTAGTCATAGGTGTTGTCGTGTAATAATTACTGCTGAAAGTGTAAATGATCCATTTATCAGTAAGACTGAGAATAGCATAACTGCTACATTACTTCATATGAGATTGTGTGTGCTACTGTCCCTAGAGCTCCAGTGAGTGAGTATTTTGAATGTGAAGCTCATCCAGATCTGAGGATGGAATAAATGGCTCGGTGTGATATGGCTAATATAAATAGTATGCCTACATTTATATGAATTAGTGGATAAGATATGGGAAGAGGAATTCATGTTGTGAGAGCCAGGGTTAAGGCTAGCATTGGGGCAATACTATATAAATTGATGATGTTGATGGACACAGTGGTTCTTTAATAAGTAATTTGAATGCCTCAGCAATGGGTTGCAATAATCCATGGGGGCTGATGATTGTTGGCCCTTTCTGGATTTGTATATAGCCTAGGATTTTCCATTTAGTTAATATGAGGAATGCTCTGGTGAATTAAATTGGGTCATTTGTGAAAGAATGTTGATTATAAACATATTCTTAGGAAGAGGACTTGAACCAGTGCAGATAAAGGTTTCAGTTTTACATAATTACCGGGCTCTGCCACCGTAACAAACCCGGTTCTACAGTAGGGTATGTATAAATTAATTGAACGTAGATTATATCATCATTTAGTTTGCAGACATTTTGTAAAGAAAGCTGAATTGCTCTTGGCCTTTCATACTGGAAGAAATCTGCAATAGACAGAAAGCAACCAGGATGACTCCAGTCTGAACTCAGATCATGTGAGACTTTAATCGTTGAACAAACAGACAATTAATAGCAGTTATACCATTGAAATGTCGTGATCCAGC
>NW_020174718.1:1773301-1780961 GCF_003031525.2 Neophocaena asiaeorientalis asiaeorientalis | reverse complement strand
TGATTCAGTAGGTCCGGTGGGCCTGAGTTCTATTTTTTTAACAAGCTCATTTTTAACTAGTGATGCCACAGTCTCTGATCCATTAACGACAATTGTGAATAGCAGAGACATAATTAGAAAGGTAAAAATCCATATTTAATTTTGAGCTTAAAGTGTTTTATGGATTTTACACCTTTAATAGGATAGTAAGCACAGCAGCAACAATCATTTGTGAATATTTACTCTAGACCGTGTATCTTTCTAACTGTTTTGTGTAGGATTCCAGAATAAAGGCCTGGGCTGCGGTCACAGTGGGCGGGGCCCCCAGGCCGGGCCGCCCCTCCAGTACCCCCGAAGGGGCCCTGCGCTCCTGGCGGCTCCTTTCCCCGGCGCCCCCCTCCCTCCCTCTCGGAAGGCCTCGGGGCAGAGCGGTCCCACCCCCTGCGCCTAGAACGGAGCCCGCGTTTCCGCAGAGCTGGAACTCCCGGCTCTGGGTCTCTTCCCTCCGCGTCGTGGGGACGGCGGGCCGGGTAAGTGGTCGCCGACCCTGCCTAAGAGTTAGCCAGCACTAATTCTCAGCCCTGTGAAGGAGCCTTCTTGGGTGTTCCAACCCAGTCAAGCCGCAGGGTGACTCCAGCCCCAGGTGACACTCTAAGGAACAGAAGAATCACCCAGTGCAGTTCACCTTCATAATCATGAAAAATAATAAATGGTGCTTGTTGTCTTAAACCATTAGATCATTATTATCGTAGGGAAATTCAGAGAGGATTAAGAGCTGAATGGTCTAGAGCAGCACTTTTCAAGGTTTCACGTGCCAACAAATCACCTGGAGACCGTGTTAGAATGAGATTCTGACCCAGCCCATCTAGACGGGGGGCCTGAGATTCTGCAGCTGGTGCTGATGCTGCAGGTCATGGACCACGCTTGAAGAGACAGGGGTCTAGAGGGCACCCTTCCTGGTCCCCGTGTCTCAGAGGCAGGCTTCAGAAGGGTGTTGTTTTCATTTCAGCTAAATGTTTTCATCTGAACAAGTGGAATGTTCTATCAGGAGGAGGTGTGCTTTATTTCCACGGGGCACCCGCCTTGTGCAAGACACTGCCCAGAAACTGATCTCTTCTCTCCCACATGGTGGCTTTCATGAGAGCTGATGACAAAGTCCCTTTGTCCTTCTATTTAGCCGAATGGGCAGAGAAAAGAGTTGCAGAACAGATAATAGGATGAGCGTTACTTTTTTTTTAAACATCTTTATTGGAGTATAATTGCTTTACAATGGTGTGTTAGTTTCTGCTGTATAACAAAGTGAATCAGCTATATGTATATGTATATGTGCATATCCCCTCCCTCTTGTGTCTCCCTCCCACCCTCCCTATCCCACCCCTCTAGGTGGTCACAAAGCACCCAGCTGATCTCCCTGTGCCATGCGGCTGCTTCCCACTAGCTATCGGTTTTACATTTGGGAGTGTATACATGTCTATGCCACTCTCCCACTTCGTTCCAGCTTACCCTTCCCCCTCCCCATGTCTTCAACTCCATTCGGATGAGGGCCACTTTTGAAGAGATCACCCCCATTTCACACCCAGCTGTGCAATCTAGGGCTGCATGCCTAGAGCAATATGCAGAAATACACATAGGGGAAAAGAGCACCAGAGTTTGCATCAAATGTATGGACTTGGTCAGAAGGTGCTAGTAGGTCTTATTCACTTTAAAACCCTCACAAGGCTCCCATCCACATTCAGGGCAAAATCCCAAGTCCCACAGAGTCCCAATGAAGCTCCCTTCCCCTCCCCCACCTCCCCTCCTACCACGCTCGCTGTCTCTTGCTCTCTCCGCAGACCCAGGCCACAGTGGCCCTAGGACAGATTCCGGGACACTCCACGGACGGTCTCCGTCCCCTTCTGCCCTCCACTTAGAGCCCTCTTCCCCCAGATGTCCTTGCACCTGACTCTCCCACCTCCCTCAGGCTGCTCAGGGGCCACGGTCTCAGCAAAGCCTTCTAGAACCATCCTCTTACAATTACAACCCTCCCTACCCCAGGCTCTCGCTGTCACACCTCTCCATGGCATTACCCCTCGTCTTCCCTGCTATGAACCTGTTACCACTTACTCTGTTCATGACTAGAATATAAATGCTGGATGTGAACAAGTAATAACATTTTTAAACTGGGCCATTGAGACACTTAAAGAGAAAGTCCACGTCTGCACTGTCCAATACTGTCCAATACGGTAGCTGTCTTAGCTCGGGCTGCTGTAACAAAACACCACAGACTGAGAGGCTTAAATAACAAATATGCATTTCCCACAGTTCTGGAGGCTCAAAGTCCAAGATCTAAGTGCTGGCAGATTCGGTGTCTGGTGAGGGCCCTCTTCCTTGTTCACAGACGGCCATCTTCTTGTATCTTTACATGGCAGAGAACAGAAAGCAGCGAGCTCTTCTGTGACTCTTGTAAGGGCACTAATTCCATTCATGAAGCTCTGCCCTCATGACCCTCATCCATCCTAATGACCTCCCAAAGGCCCCACCTCCTAAGAGCATCACATGGCGGGACAGGATTCAACAGATGAATTTGGGGGGCAAACATCCAATCCATAACAGTAGCCGTTAGCCCCACACGTGGTGACTGAGCACTTGAAATGGGTCCAAACTGAGATGTGATATAAGTATCAAATACACACTGGATTTTGAAGACTTAATACAAAAAAAGAATGCCAAATATCTCATTAATCTTTTTAATATTGATCACTTGCTGAAATAATAATATTTTGGATATCCTGGGTGAAATAAAATATATTATTCAAATTACATAAATTTCACCTGTTTCCTTTTACTTTCTCAATTAAGATGCTAGAAAATTCTAAATGTAGCTCACGTTATGTTTCTCTTAGACAGTGCTGGGCTACGTGCTTATCTTTAACACCCACACAAGGAGTCATATACAGAACTCAGAGACGTGCCGTTAGTGAGTTTGTCTGGTAGAAGGAAAAGAGAAAGAAAAATCAAAGGGATTACTTGATATTTGGTTCTCCTCTCAAGAGGTTGGCAAAATATTGCCCCCAGCTCGGAGAGGATGAACTGACTGGTGGAAGAACTTGATTTGGCAAATATAAAGATGTATCTGCTGTTAGTTGCACATCTGTAATACACCTGGCTACATTTTTATGCATTCTGCATATATTAACCAATTATCAAAAATATTTTGTAATTAGCCACTTAATCAAAGAACCGTAACTAGATATTTTAAATTTGAAATTGGATATAAAGAAATCTGGATGGGGCTTCCCTGGTGGCGCAGTGGTTGAGACTCTGCCTGCCAATGCAGGGGACATGGGTTCGAGCCCTGGTCTGGGAGGATCCCACATGCCGTGGAGCGACTAGGCCCGTGAGCCATGACTACTGAGCCTGCGCGTCTGGAGCCTGTGCTCCGCAACGAGAGAGGCTGCGACAGTGAGAGGCCCGTGCACCGCGATGAAGGGTGGCCCCCGCTCGCCACAACTAGAGAAAGCCCTAGCACAGAAACGAAGACCCAACACAGCCATAAATAAATAAATAAATAAATAAATAAATAAATAAATAAATAAATAAAAAAGAAATCTGGATGGATCCTCATCTGCTCAGCATTCCTCATGATTGGGTCTACCTGTACTTTCAATGGGGCAGAAAAGTAGAAGCAGTTATTGAAGAGGTGTAGTTTTTATTTTTTATTCATTAAACAAATATTTTTACCAGGTACAGTTCTGGCCATGCATAAAACAGACAAAAATTCTTGTCCACATGGAACTTTCATTTTAATGGGGCAGATAATAACCAATAAACAAAGTGGATTGGGTGAGTTATAAGTGATGTGGAGAGACAGTTTTAGGGAAAGGAGCACAAGGAGTGCTGTGGCGGTGGGAAGATGGTTGGTGAAGTCCTCTTTGATGAAGTGATACTGGAGCTGAGAGTGAGCCTTGACCATTGAGGGAGGGAAGGGCTTCCAGGTGGCAGGGACAGCATGTGCAAAGGCCCTGAGGAAGGGAGAGCCAAAGATGCAGCATTGGCTTCGAGTGAAATGGGGAGCCTTTGGGGGCTGTTGAGCAGAGGCATGACATGGTCGTTCTTCCTTCTTGAGAAAATTACTCCACTTGCTCTGTGAAGAAGAGGCTGCAGGGGGGCCCAGGCAGAAGCAGGGAGACAGATGAGAAGAATCTGGATTAATCTACTAGGAAAGACTGTACCTGGGAGCAGGGTTGGGCAGTGGGAGTGGTGGGAAATGATCGGATTTGGGATGTATTTGTTTCTCCTTTGATTTCCTTAGAAGCTGAGTGGAGGAAGCAAAGAGTTAGGAGAAAGGTATCGTGCGTGACATTATCTTGGGGTAAACTTTGGATGTTTTTGTCCCAGGAAATTGCAACCATATCCTTGTGCAAGCTAATGGTGGGATTTGGAATTCAAGCTGGTTTGCCTGACTCAAAGCTCTGTAGTTTTTCTCTTCAACCATACACCTGTTTCAATGATGAAGACTTAAAGTAAACGTGAGATAAAGCCCGTTTAGATTTCATGCAAGTGACAAATCATGGTATTTGACAAAGGTCACAGGAAGGATTTTCATGTTTACTAGGCTGGAATAAATATGCATTGTGACTGGCAAAATGCTAGGCTCACATTCAGTGCTTAATAAATATCTATGGGTGACAAAATGCTAATTAATGATTTAACATATTTTGAAACAGAAGTGCATAATGAAACATGTTATTTATGGAAGGAGATTTCCAAAATACCCATGAATGACCTTGAACTTGATTCTCCTCCATCTTGTTCCCTTTACTCTCTTCCATATAGAATGGTGAACACTGAAATTTTCTGATTTTGTGTATTTGTTCTTTTCTGTAAGTACCTTCCTAAGAACTTTAAAGTTTTCTAAGATATTCTCTGGAAGGAAGGAAAGAAGGAAGGAGCAGATTGTGCCTCAGATTCTGCCTAGTGCCATCCAGGAGGTCCCCTTCCCCCAATGCATCTCTGCTGTGAGGATTTGGGGGGCTACTCATCCAAGCAGCTGTGGAGCCCCAAACCCGACATCTGTTGTCCTGAATCCCCCCAGCCTAGGAACAACCTGGCCACATCCCTGAGGCCGAAATGAATGAATGGAACTGGGAGTAAATGTATTCCAATGTCTGCTCTAAAAACGATTTAAAGACTTCTAACAAGAAAGAGAAAAGAAATCTAGATCATTAGTGGGTAGATGCCCCATATGAAAACTTCTAAGAAATCAAGGTGCTTTAATTCTCAGAACTGTTATTTTCTAAAACCATCATTCCTTGTTAAAGTTTTCCTATATGAAGAAAATCTGAGATTAGGGTTTCTCAGCCATGGCACTCTCAATATTTTGGGTAGGATAATCCATTGTGGTAGGGCCGTCCTGTGCATTGTGGGGTGTTAAGCAGCATCCCTGGTCTCTACCTACTAGATGTCAGTAGCCTCTACCCCTGCCCCATTTTGACCAGCAAAAACATCCCCAGACATTCCCAAGTGGCCCCTGGGGGCAAAACCACCCCAGTTGAGAGCCACTGCTATAGTTATAGATATAATTATAGATACAGATATATTATGGATATAGACATTCACAGAAAATGGACTGAAAGCTCTTTTCACAAGCTACCCTAGAAGGTAAGGGAGGAGTTCAGCAAGCAGAAGGCCTGCATTTTATAATTTCGAAACCACTGTTTTGAATAGTTTTTGTAAGCCTCTAGCACCTCTGTAATTTAAAAAGACTTCAAGAAACTCGACATCCGCTCTGACTCTTTGCCCTAAGCTAAGATTTCCAAGTGAAAGCAGCCTGTTTAAACACCTGAGAAAGTCGATAAGAACCTCATTTGAGACTTGGAATTTGGAATTGCTCATTCTTTAAAAGTCATTAAATTTGCCTGCAGAATCGTTCCTTTTGCCTTGGTAATTCTCCAGGCTGCTGAAATACCACATTTGCAAAAGTACACCCACGATATAACCTATCCAGTTTTTTTCCTCCATTGAGGCTCACCCACGCAGGCATCCTGTGGAACCAGACAGCAAAAGCCAAAGGCACTAATGAGGACAAAGCAGGACATCAGCTGAGCACTGCCGGCAGACATAGGGCCATGTCCCTTTCAGTACACGTGTATCTGAAAAGCCCATAGTGAAAGCCACTACTGAAAGATGACCAAAGTAGCAAACTCAATGGGGATATTGATGGGCACTTGTCCCTCCCCTCCCAAGACACACTACACTGGCTTCATTCCTCTACTAACAAAAACCATAAGCTTCTCATATTTTTCGTAAAATTCTCCATGTCCTCCTTGTTTACTGTCAACACAATTATTCACGATTCATAAGGTACACTTTGAAAATTACTTTACCCAGATCTGTTACAGCTCTGATTCTAATCACAGTATTTTTTAAACTGACATGTATAAAAAAGTTATCCAACTGTATTTTTTATAAAGTAAATTAGATATAGTTTCTCCGCTTTTCCCTTTACTATTGAAAGGGACAAAGGAGTGACGTTGGGTAGCCAGGATTGGAACATGTCATAAAATGCTTGGGAAAATTTTTAAGATGAGCCAGTGGGCAGATTTTGGTCAAGATGGCAAGACTGTAAGTTCACAGCTTGAGGGCTTCTTAGTTCTAAACGTTTTACAGTAAGTTAAAGATATAAACTATATTAGGAAACATAAAGCCAATACTCAAGAGAAGCAGGGCAGAAATGGAACAGAAGTAGACATTGGTGATCCAGGTGGAGCCTAGGTCAAGAAAAGGAAGAGGCGACAGGAGTTGGGGGTGTATAAGGGAGTAGCGGTGCCCACAGGAGCCAAGGTGCAGAACCTGGTTTGGCCTAAATGGGAAAAGAATTTGAAAAGGAATTGATACTTGTATGGGTATAACTGAATCGCTTTGCTGTACACCTGTAACTAACACATCATTGTTAATCAACTATACTCCAATATAAAATAAAAATTAAAAAAAAAAAGAACTTGGTTTGTTGGTGGCTCTCCCAGCCAAGCCAGGGGGATTGACACCTGCCCCCTGTCGACTCCAGCCCTGGTGAGTGAATGTGTGGAGTTGACATCTGTGTCCAACAAGTCTACCAACTTCCTGGAGAGACAAGATGGTCTACCAGGTACATTTCCTCCCATCAGCCCCATAGCCCTCTTTCATAGCGCCCTACTTCTGTCGTGTTTCAGTGGTCCTTAAACTGTCTCCCTGCTTTTCAAGCTTCCTTATGAGATGAATTTAATGAATTCTTTCAAAAATTACTCCATTACACCATCATGTGGCTCCAAAACCTTATTAGCTCTCCACCGGTAATAATGTCCACGCTGTTTCTCGTTCTCCTCCCGTTCAAAGCCTTCCATATACTGGCCCAGACCTGAGAGCTCTAAAAATGAAGCCTAGCGTGGGACACTCTGCTCTTGACTCTCAAGAAAGCGATCAGTCCCATTCCTCAGTGAAGAGAGGTTGAAGAGCGTCTCTGCGGCTGTACTTCCCAGCTCCCGTTCCCCTTGGTGGTCCTCAAGGGACCATACCTTTGCCACCCCCAGTCCAAGGGGTTTGGGTAAGGCTGACACCACGCCGAGCAGCCAGGGACAATCCCAGGGTATTCTATCCCTGGGTGTGAGTGACTTGGGGAGAGGCACCGACCAAGTCAAAGCCAATCCCTGCGCTGGGGTTTCAA
>NW_020174718.1:1759036-1773234 GCF_003031525.2 Neophocaena asiaeorientalis asiaeorientalis | reverse complement strand
TGGCTGAGGTGGCTGAGCTGCAAAGACAGAAGCCTGGGAAAGCTTGGCAGCCACCAAAAGCACACCTGAGAATGAAGGAGCTACAAAGGAAAGCCCAGCTGAGAGAGAGAGAGTCAGAGAGAAAGCTTGCCAACAACACGATTGTACGACGTCATAGAGCAGCAGGGTCAAAGGAGGGAGCAATTAGGAAAATAGGAAACGCACAAGTCCACCAAGGACGCTACTCTCTGGACGCAACTGCTGCCGATACCTATTTACGTACACTTTTGCTTTCTACTTTCAGAATGTGTTTGAGTTCTCATTGCCACTGAGCAGCAGCCCTCTTGGGGTTCACTCCCTCTAACTCTGCCTGCTTCACCAACAGTTTTTATATCTAAAACATCTAACATGTCAACTCCTCATTAATTACAGCTTTCCAGAGAAAAAAAGAATCAGCCTCCTGCTGCTGGCTCTGACTTTCGATCTAGTACCTGCAAGAAGAAACGGGATTTTGCAACTGAGGGTTTTTTTCCTACCCAAATCCCAAAGTAACCTCTCAGCCTTTCCCTTCTGCTCCCACTCTCTGACAAAGATGTATGAAAGAGGTCTGGTCTTCATTAGACCCACCACATACCCATTGACACTCCTCTTCTTAGACACTCAGAGCTCGTAAGAAAGTCCAGTTTTACAGGCTAAAGATGATACTGAAACTCAGCGGTTCTCAAGCAGTGGTCCTTGGCCTAGCAGCATGAGCCTCACCAGGGAACTTGTTAGAAATGCAAACTCTCAGGCTCCACCCCAGACCTACTGAATCTGTGTCTTCACAAACCCTCCTCCATTTGATGTTGATACCCTAATATTTGAGACCCTGCTCTAACTAGTGCCTTCCTTCAACTTCCAGTTGTTTGGATGCACCCAAGTATTCCCTCCAGAGGTCATACCATTTGTTTACATTTCCACAAAAAAATGATACATTCAGAAGTTTAACTTAGTGTTGAATTCACTCAAAGAGCAAAGTGGACCAAGCTTTCCATTTTGTGATGAGTTCAGTGAGGTCCACGGTCTTTGTGAACTCTGAGTACTATGCTAGCGGCTCTCAAACTCGACTGTGTATCAAAATCACCTTGTACTACAGATTGCTGGGCTCTTCCCCCCAGAGTTTCTCAAACAGTCTGTCTTAGGTCGGCCTTGAAAATTCGCATTGCCAACAAATTCTGTGGGATGGTGATGCTGTGTGGCAGGGACCACACTTTGAGAACCACTGGGCGAAACAAACATAAAACATTATCATCATGAGTTTCTTTAAAGAGACAGAGGGTGATACTCTGGCTTGGTAAATTGTAAAGCGCCCTCATGATCCCTTTCCCCGGCTCCCCTTTCCCCGGCTCCCCTTTCCCCTTCCATTCCTGGCTGCCCACCCTTCTTGTAACCCATCTCTCTATAGAGTAAAAATGTTACAACAGATAATATAGTTTCCTTAACCTTTTGCAGCTAGAGCAGGGGTTGGCAAACTTTTTATATCAAAGACCGGAAAGTAAATGTTTTAGGACTTACTGCCAAATGGTCTCTGTTGCAAAGACTCAACTCTGCCACCGGCATTAGGTAAACAAATGGGCAATGGTGTGTTCCAATAAAACTTTACTTATAAAAACAGTTGAAGGGCAGGATTTGGTCCCAGGGCCATAAATGGCTGGCCCCTAATATAAAACAATGGCTCTAAAGTGTGGCCTGAGACCAGCAGCAGCACCAAATGGTTACTTATCAATAGAAATGCGAATTCTCAGGCTTACCTCCAAACCAACTAAAGCAGGAAATCTAAGGGTAGAATCCAAGAATCTGTTTTAACGAGACTTCCAGGTGGTTTGGATGCTGACTCAACTTTGAGACTCACTGGTCTAGAAGAGTTTTCTTAGCCTTGGCTACACATTAGAACCCCCTGGGCCTACCCCAGACCACTGACATCAGACCCTAGGGGCAGGACTCAGGCGTCTGTTTTTAACGGTCCCAGTGATTCTGACATGCACCCATTCTTATGACACAAAGACTTAAAAGGACTGTTGGATTCTCCTTTCTTCTCCAAGTATACTGAGATGGGGCTATGGCGATCATGTCTGTGCCCTAGTCATCTCGTTTCCATTGTGTGGAACTGACTTCAAAACTATTTAACCCATTGATTTCACAGGGCATTTTTTTCAACCACTTAATATGGGCTCTGAAAGATCAAAGCTCAAAGCCATCGCTGGGCCCATCTGTGGTCATTTGTTGTTCTTGGCAGAAGGTGGAAAAAACACATGCCCTCTGGAAACACAATCTCAAGATAAGAGCTGGGGGATAGGATGCATACTCTTTTCTGAACATAAATAGATCAATGATATAATTTTTCCCTATTCCCTCCCCCCACCCCCATTCAGTTTTTACACTGAGAAATACGAGGTGAATTTTCTTTGGCTTAAAGACAGCTTTTGCTTTTAAAAGTCTGATTAAACATGAAGCCGCCACCCTTTCTTAGGGTCCATCACCCATAGGACACCTCTGTTTGGGCAACGCCATGACAGATGGGACTCACAGAGCAGCCAAGATTGAGTTTCAGCATCGAGAGCTGACTTCACAGTTGAGAGTTGTTCGGAAACTCTCAAGAGGCTCATCTGAGTTAGATTTTGTAACTGGTTTTGGCATCTGTCCTTTAAATCCCTTCTACTCAAAGTGTGGTCCTTTGACCTGCAGCATGGGCATTACCTGGGAGCTTGTCAGAAATGTAGAACCTTGGGCTCTACCCGAGGTGCACTAAGTCAGAATCTGAACTTCAACTAGACTCTCAGGGGAAAGTGTACACACTGAAATTTGAGACGCACTGCTTTAAACGAATCTGTGCAGAAATGCAATAGGTGAGGGATTTTGTAAAGGGAAGATAAAAATAGAGCTGAGAATGTAGTCTGAGAGCTACCAGATTGAGTAGTGAGGTGCTACGTCAAGTTATATATATCCCCAAACTGAGCAACAATCATCAGATTTCATGGCTTTCTTTAGGTCCTAGGGGTTACTATGACGAAATGTTTTAAAATACTGGAACCACAATCATGACTCTAGCTTTAAATTCTAAGGGAGACGGAAAATGAGGCATAAACATGAGGTGAACTTTCATGGTCGGAATGCAGAAAGGGTGACTACCACTATGGATGTGAGTGATTTTACATTACAGGTCAGTGATTTCACATGACATTACACTGAGGAGGCCAACTACACTTGATAGATGAGGGCTTGTGGATCCCACTTTTTCTTTTTGAGGAGGGGGAAAATAAATTGGCTAAACCATATCCATTCAGTGCTGTTGCAGTGAATTACAGTAAGTTTAGATCAATAGAGAACTTTATGATGCATTCAGCTTTCTATTTTTATGAGAAAATGTTTGAGACAGCCAAGCACTGCATTACTAAGGCCAACACACTGGCGTTGTCAAATATGGAAACACAGGATGGAATTTGCCAGTGGTCCTTGAATAATTGGGTGGTGAAAGAGATGGTCTACTTGTACACATAATTGACACCCAGTCAATGCTTGTTCAAAAAACAATAGTAGTAGCTCCCATTTCTGAAGGCTTTACTGTGTTTAGGCGCTGTTCTAGCACTTTCCATGTCACAATTTGTTTCATTCCATCAACTCTGTGAAGGAAGTGTTATTACGATTCTATTTTACAGTTGATAAGCATTCATAATGTGAACAATTTACCCACCTGATAAGGGGTGGAACAGGGGACCAGAGAAAAGCAGTGGGTAGCAGAGTCCACGTAAATAACTACTATTCAACATCACCTCATGGATGAGCGATACCATCAGAACTTGGAAGTCAGACAAAATCTGGGCAAGGAGAAGGAATTGGATCTAAGAGTCAGCAAGGTCAGAGATGGGACTGGATGCTTATATTTTCAGGGAGATGGGTCTAGGTATCTCTCTCCTCCTTGTTTTCTCATTCATTTTCCAACCTTTTCTGAACTCTCCCTTCATCTTCTGCCCTTCCTCATTTTTGTCTTGCCAAGGCCCTTCTTTTCCAGGGCTCTTATGTTTTAAATAAAAAGAATTCAAATACACACAGTTATTATTGTTCAAGTTGGCATAGTGCTAACTGTTCCCCTGTGAATAGGTTGTATCTTGATCCATAAAAGGAAACAATCTTTACTACTGGTTTCTTGTATTCTGCACCTATAACCAGCACTTAATCTGTTTCTTGACTGATACATTATTACAGCTAAAATGTTAATAGCCAGCAATAGCTTAAGGTTTTGCTTCTCAAACTTTCCCACCTGTGGCAGAAAGATTCTACGGTGGCTCTCATGATCCCCACTTCCTGGTGTTCATGTCCTTATATAATTCCCTTCCTTGAGTGTAGGTGGGACATGGGGCTTGTTTCTAAGCAACAGAATATGGCAAGGGTGATAGGATGTCTGTGATTACACAGATGTGATTGTGTTGCAGAAGATTTTAATGTCTTCCTAAGAGACTCTCCCTCTCTCTTGTTGGCTTTGAAGAAACAAGGTGCAATCTTGTGTGCTGTCATATGGAGAGGGCCACACAGCGAGGAGTGGAGGGCAGCCTCCAGCCAACAGCCCACAAAAAACTGAGGCCCTCGGTCCAGCAACCCACAAGAAACTAAGTGCTGCCAACAATTATGTGAGCTTGGAAACAATCCTTCTCCAGTTGAACCGTCGGATGAGAACTGCCTTCTCTCATCCTCAGAGAGCCCTTCTTTAATTATTTATCGTCTGAACCTCAACCACCCTTGCTTCCCAATTAATCCCTTCCCCAATCTATGGGGTTTGGTTTCATCTTATGATTCACTGTCATTTCCCACCTGGATAACTGTAGATAAAATATGCTAATCTACAACAGTCTCCTCCAGTCTGACTTTCTCAGTTTAAACACCACCCCAGGAGGTTGCAGGGCCTTAGTGGAACAGTCTGGAATGGACGGACTTTGGCACTCATTTGACACCCTCTGCTATGCTAGGATGAGGTAAAAATAGGTCTTGAACAAAACACATCTCCCATGGATGAACCCAATTTATTGTAGACAATATATTTCAGATAAGAAAAACATTTTCCTAAAGGCAATGTAATCCACAAGGATTTTCCTTGCCCTCAATGGTGCCAGACTTTTACTTTATTAATTAGAACACCTTTGTTCCCCATATGCAAGCTCTAGGCGCATACTTTACATAGCTAGACATCACCATAAATAAAATAGCCTCTGACACCAAATGTTAACCCCTAGCAGCACAAAGAATCAGCAGAAGCTATGAAATGAAAGTATTCTTTAACACAATCAAACTTTTTCAGCCAGGATATCCTCCTCACACATCTAAGCGGAATGGTTGCGTTACAAGCTCGGTCATCACTGGTCCAGAGCAAGTTACCAGGGAATGTATATGGTTTTCACACCATAGTCATGCTACATATATAAAATGCTCATGTGTCATCTTGTTATAATGACCTTCCAATCAAGAAAAGAAACTTTCTTAGCAAAGATACTAACAACTCACTTATTTTAATTCTCTTTCTCTTCTGTGATCAACAGGCAATCAGTATGGAGTCTCTGTTTTGCCAGGGCCTATAATTTTACAGTCTGCCAGGCCAATTTGACTCTCACAGGGGGTGGTGAGTGGGTTTTAAAAGCATTTCAAACACATTAGAGCTAAAGAGAATACTTTTAGAGCAAGCAAGACAGTAATTTTCTAGACTCTCCCTTCACACAAGGAGGAAAGCCAATCTGTCATAATTACACAGAAAAATACGTAAAATGAATTTCTATTCTCCAGTGACTCTTCCAAAGTGAGTCATGCTGTTCGGTAATCATATGCATGGTGCAGTTCTGTTTCCTTTTGTGTTGCATTCGAAATGTCTCATTTATATAAGTCCTAAGCGTAATGATAAGAGCCAGTGGCGTCTGGCCCCTCTTTCCTCATACTTCTGCTCTCCGGGTTCAAACCACACTGACCACTCAGTTCCTTGGTCATACTTTTCTCCTGCCTGCTCCAGGGCCTAAGCACGCAGTCTTCCCTTTGCCTGGAATCCTCTCCCCTTGCTGCCCCTCTAGTGCCTAGTTACCCTTCATAGCTCAGTTCATACATCACTTCCTCAGGCGAGCCTAGCCCCACCCCAGGCCTAGGTCAGCTTCCTTGGTCATATGCTTTCATACAAGAATTTTTGTTTCTTTCTTGTTTGGTTTGCGATCATCCACTCATTGGTGTATTTATCTGATGAATGCTTGAATCCCTCATGTAATTGTAAGTTCCATGAACGCAAGAAGCAGGCCAATGTTTTGTGCTCTCTTCCTCAGCATGTAGTAGGTGCTGCGTACTTGCTACATCAGCTGATGAATGCCTGCATGCTGGCTTGGGGGATGGGTTTGTGCACTGGACCGGGAACGATGTGCAAGGAGACTAAACAAGAGTGGAGGAGATACAGTGGGGACGGAAGGAACGGGAAGGTGTTAAAGAAAGTTTTTAGGGAGTGAAGGGGTAAAGGTGGAGTTACAGCAAGAGAGGGACTAAAATGAATCAGAGGAAGAACCAAGGAAACCACTTGAGTTGATGGCCATGCAAACTGAAGACACTAAAAGAGAGACCCATGATTTTTGGAGCTATTTTATAAGACTGCTGCCAGATCGGACTGATCCAACAATGCAGGGCCTTAGGGAGCTGCCAGCAAGGCAGTTCCAGCTAGAGTTATGTGGCCTTGTACACGACCAGCTAGAGGGGCCATTGGTCCTTCAGGGCCTAGAGTTTCTGGTCCTTGGGGATGAGGCAGAATAAAATGAAGATGAACCAAGTCAAGCTGACTTTGTAAGGCATTCAATGAACACTGACTGAGTGTCTTCTGGGCACTCCATGAGATTTTGGAGTGACAAAGATAAATAAATGAAGAAATTGTCTCTGCCTTGAGAAATGTTTACCCTAGTCCAGGAAACGAAAAAAATATGGAATATGAATATATATATATTTATTATACATACACACATTAAAACATATTATATAGATGTACATATACACAAACACATATATAACACAAATAGTTGTAACACAGGTTAGTGTCAGAGTTAACTAAGTTTAAAATGCTTTCAAAGCACTAAAAAAGGGAGGGGTTGGTCCTTCAGTGCAGTGAGGTGGAAATACTAAAGTTCTTACGCACATGGTGACATTGATTGGGAAATGAGGCTATTTGCATGAACCACCCAAGTACCAGCATCAGGAAGTCCCCTAAACTTCCAGCTTGCTTTCTAAGACTGAGGTGAAAATTCACAGCTAATTTTGGAAGCCCAGTGTCCCTCCCTTCTAATACTCCTGGCTCTGCTGAATCCATGGCCTGTCTCTGCTATTCACCCCTGTGCACGGCCACCCTTTTCTGCATTGGGTGGTCCTGCTGCCTCTTCCATTCAAGCAGTGCTCCCAAGTCAATAGACTGTATTGAATGCTTTGGGCAATGGCAGTGAATGTGCATCTGTGTGTGTGTTGATTACGTCATAGACCAGGGTAACAAGCAACTTAAAATGGGATATTAGACCACCTTATGTTTAAAACTCCTTCCCTCTTCTTGCCACTAAGGAGCCACCATTGGTCAGCACTTGTATTCCACTTCCAGCCACAATATTGTCATTCTTACATTTATGACTCCTCTCCCCTACTCATGATCTTCTTAAGGACTGGGAACAGTATTATTTTAATTAATAGCAATCACCGGGTCATATGATAGCTAGAGCTACCATGTTCCAGCAATCCCACTCATGGGCACGGATTCGAAGAAAACCGTAATTCGAAAAGATACATGTACCTCAATGTTCACTGCAGCACTACTTACAATAGCCAGGACATGGAAGCAACCTAAATGTCCATCAATGGAGGAATGGATAAAGAAGATGTGGTACATATATACAATGGAATATTACTCAGCCATAAAAAAGAATGAAATAATGCCATTTGCAGGGACATGGATGGACTTACAGAGTGTCATACTGAGTGAAGTAAGTCAAAGACAAATTATCATATGACATTATATGTGGAATCTAAAAAAAATGGTACAAAGGAACCTATTTACAAAACAGAAATAGAGTCGCAGATGTAGAAAAAAAACTTATGGATACCAACGGGGAAGTGGGGGGAGGGATAAATTGGGAGGCTGAGATTTATGTATAGTACTATGTGCATGTTAAACAGATAACGAATAAGAACCTACCGTATAGCACAGGGAGCTCTACTCAATACTCTGTAATGATGTATATGGGAATAAAAATCCAAAAAAGGTGGATATATGTATATGTATAACTGATTCACTTTGCATACAACAGAAACTAACAACACTGTAAATCAACTATACTCCAACAAAAATAAAAAAATAAATAAAAGAGTTATCTCTTTAAAAAAAAGCAATCACTTACCTAGTGCTTCCTAAACGATGACACTGTTTCAAGCGCTTTATATATTTCGATACCAAGGCCCCTGTCAGAAACCTTCAGAACTACATATGCTCAGACTGCAGGATTCGGGGGATTTTTAATAGGTAATATGGTACCTGCACTATGTAGTACCAAACATCACCAGCAGGGTTGGGGGCAACATCATAGAATCAAATGAATTCGGGGGGGAGGGATAAATTAGGAGGTTGGGATTAAAATATACACACTACTATACATAAAACAGATAACCAACAAGGACCTACTGTATAGCACAGGGAACTATACTCGGTATCTCGTAATAACCTATAATGGAAGAGAATGTTAAAAAAGTATATATATGTAACTGAATCACTTTGCTGTACATCTGAAACTAACACAACACTGTAAATCAACTATACTTCAATAAAAATTTTAAAAAAAGAATCACATGAATTCCCATTTCTGCAGCTACATGCACAAACATTCACACTAAGTGGGAGAAATAAAGATGACAAACAGCCTCCCATCAGTTCATGCCAGGTCTTGTCACCAAACGAGTTATGAGAAACCTTTTGGCTCGCAGGAACTTTTGATTTCAGAAGGGAATATGGGGGAGGTGGACCTGAGACTCTGCTTCTGGACTGTGGCTGGATTAGAGTCGCCTGTTGGGCACAAAAGCCACTGAACATAGAAGGTCTTGAGAATCCAAAAGCCACACGATGGGACAAATTCTGAGGGAGCACCTGCCCATTGTGATATCTTGTTACTCCTAAAGAAAACCCCCAAATCTGTATTTTTATGGAAAGCTTCTTAATTTTTCAATGTCAGATTTTTTTTTTTTAGTTTATATTTTGGCTGTGTCGGGTCTTCGTTGCTGCGTGGGCTTTCTCTAGTTGTGGCGAGCAGGGTCTACTCTTTGTTGTGGTGCATGGGCTTCTCATTGCGGTGGCTTCTCTTGCTATGGAGCACAGGCTCTAGGCGTGTGGGCTTCAGTATTTGTGGCACGTGGGCTCAGCAGTTGTGGCTCGTGAGCTCTAGAGTGCAGGCTCAGTAGTTGTGGCGCACGGGCTTAGTTGCTCCCCAGCATGTGGGATGTTCCCACACCAGTGCTCGAACCCATGTCCCCTGCATTGGCAGGTGGATTCTTAACTACTGTGCTACCAGGGAAGTCCCCAGATTTTTTTTTTAATAAAGGCATTGTAATAAAACACAACACCTGGCCATACTTTTATCGACTGATGGCATATCGTTTGAGGCCTCTGGTTTTTAGTTCATTTTATCCACACCAACTGATTTCCAGGCTCTCTGATAAGTGACCCTGAGAATTCACCAAGGCTCAGAGTTAGAACCATCTGGTAAGCCTTTTGCTCAGTTCACTGGTGTGTGGGGAGAGAAGGGATGAGTTAAAAGAAAATGACCCTCCAAAGGCACTCATTTAGAATAGCTTGTTTTAGAGCAACTCTTTTCAAGTGACTGCCAATAACAAACTTCAGTTAGCGAGTACAATCAGAAATTCATGTGTGATTATCTAATCTGGCTCTCTTGTTGGGAAATAATGAAGTAATTGAGAAAAAACTGGGCTTGATTTGATATGAGACAACCACAGATGATTGAAGTGATTTCACTTTAGGTATATATAGATTTTTACGTCCAGCATCTCCTTTCTTTTTTGGTTTCAAAGGTTTCCCCCCTCACCGGTGAATTTTTTTTATGTTTATTTTTGTGTTTAAATAGGTAACAAATTCACATGGTTAAAAATAAATATTACAAAAAGAAAAATCCGGAGGAAGTCTCTCTCCCACCTGTTCCCATCCCCCCCACACTCTGCAACCCCTTTCCCACATATATAACCACTTTTCTTGATTTCTCATGCACCGTGCATTGTTTCCCCATATAAGCAAATATTAGTATATGGCCTTATTTCTCCCCTTATTGCGCAAGGCATCGTGCTTTATATATCCTCCTCCATGCTTTTCTATTCTTCACTTAGCAGTATAGCCTGGAGATATTTCCATATCAGTGTAGTGAGAGCTTTTGTCTTCTTTTCTATGGCTGCACAGTATTCTGCCATGTAGATGTACCATACTTTTTTTTTTAGGTGCTCCTATGTTGGGTGCATAAATATTTACAATTGTTATATCTTCTTCTTGGATCGATCCCTTGATCATTATGTAGTGTCCTTCTTTGTCTCTTCTAATAGTCTTTATTTTAAAGTTTATGTTGTCTGATATGAGAATTGCTACTCCAGCTTTCTTTTGGTTTCCATTTGCATGGAATATCTTTTTCCATCCCCTTACTTTCAGTCTGTATGTGTCTCTAGGTCTGAAGTGGGTCTCTTGTAGACAGCATATATATGGGTCTTGTTTTTTTATCCATTCAGCCAATCTGTGTCTTTTGCTCACCAGTGAATTTAGTGCTTGACTGTTTTTCCATAGAAGAAAATGAAAGGTTTTGTGCCAGCTTTCTTTGGATGAAGGCGTTGCAGTGGTGTTGTTTGGTTTCTTGAATTTCTAACTCTATTCCATAGTAACTTATGTAGTAAAAATTATATGTGTATTTATGATAGACACTAAAGGGTAACAGAATATGCCACCCCAAAATATGACTGCAGGGGTTCAGGACAAGCCACCCCCAAATATGTTGCTTTGGTATATTGATTATATTGAGCTGAAGGCACTTGAAAGACAGCAAACGTAAACTTTCTCTAAATTCCTCTTATCTGCCTAAAGTCAGGTCCTCCAAAAGGAACTCGATTGTCATAAATCCCCACCCCGGGAGTTTCATCAACCAGGGAAGATTGCCTCTTGTCACAGGAGAAGAGACTAGAAGTCGACACCAGGCCCAGATAAACTTTGTCACAAACCATCATATTTCCCATCTCTGCTAAGGGCCCATTCATACTCCCTAAAAATCATTTAGTCTCCCCTAAGAGGCCAAGCTCCTTCCTCCCCTTTCCCTATTAAGATGGTATTTAACCCTGAATTTGAAGGACCTCAGACAGTTACTCATTTCCCCCGGGTGTCTCCCATGTATTGATATATATGAGGTATACATGTTAATAAACGTGTTTGTTTTTATCTTGCTAATCTGTTTTTTGATTACAGAGGTCTGAGCTACAAACTCAGAAAATTATCTTTCCTCCCTACAGGACACACACACAAAGGCAGAAAAAGATAAACAGAAAGAAGAATAGAAGGGGAGAAAGAGAGAGAGAGAGAGAGAGAGAGACAGGGAGAGAGAGAGAGAGAGAGAGACAGGGAGGGAGGGAGGGAGGGAGGGAAAGAAACAGACAACAGAAAGACAGAAGCAAACAACTGTGTTAGAGCTCGGAGGGTGGTTTCCCTCTTTTCGGAAGGCAGGCTGGCTCAGGTTTAAATCATCTGGGCCTTGCCTTACCTGAGCAAAGTAGCATCATCGTTTTCTTACAATGTACAAACTGAGGGTAGCATGACTTTTTTCACTTTAAAAGAATCTTATCTCTATAGAATTCAGTTCTTGAACTCAGAGAATGTGTATTTGTTCATGTACTCTAAAATATGTTTTCTAATCCTCAACTTCTCTCATTCTTGGAGGCGTACCTAGTGGTGTGCTATAAAATGATTCATAACTGGCTCTCCAGAAAAAAACAACAGACAACAAAATAAATAAACCTGATTTATAGCATTTGCCAATGACCGTGGTATGAACACTCACACCATGGTCAATTTCAAGCTAGCCGCACGATGTGAATGCTGAGCTGTGAAGAGATGTGCCTGACTGCCTTTCACAGCTGGGTAGAATTTGGCTCCATCACAGATGTAGTCAAAAGAACACTAAGCAGGATTAAAAAGACGTGTGACAGCTTCTCACCCATAAAACGTGCACACAACAACAACTCAGATAGCCTCATGGGGATATACAGTACATTAAATGGAAACAACAAAAACAAAACTGAAACGATCTTTGAAAATATAAAAATTTAAACAAGTATTAGACATTATCACCGTTACCATCTTCAGAGAATCAAAACTTGCTCAATTCTAAAAAGGTTTTTTAAAAAAAAAGATGTGGATTGCATTAGTTACTGTTTTTCAAAATGTGTTTTGTATCTCCTAGTCATAAAATTTTCACACTATACGGAAAGAGCCAGTGTCCCATTTGGCCTTAAGTTCAGAACAATGAACTCATCAGTGTTATTTTTATATGCACTGTAGCTTGGCCTGGAATCCCTGGTCATAAGAAACATGAGTGTGTTCTGGGCAGCTTTTCTGCCTTAAACAGCTCTAGGGCAATGCCTACAAAGCAATGCAGTCCCTTTTGCAAACCTCATCTGAAGCCTTCGCATGATTTGCATAATTTTAACTGATTAATGTGTAGCTTAGTTTTGTAAACAATACCAAAGAAAACAACAAACAAACAATGGCAATCTCTCTTAATAGAGACATTCTCCCTAGAATTATATTTTCAGAAAGGCTCCATCCAACAGAAATATAATGTAAGCAATACATGTGATTAAAAATTACACATTAAGAGAAGTAAAAAGAAACAGATGAGGACTTCCCTGGCGGCTCAGTGGTTAAAAATCCGCCTGCCAATGCACTAGACATGGGTTCGAGCCCTGGTCCGGGAAGATCCCACATGCCGCGGAGCAACTAAGCCCGTGCGCCACAGCTACTGAGCCTGAGCTCTAGAGCCCGCAAGCCACAACTACTGAGCCTGTGAGCCACAACTACAGAAGCCCAAGCACCTACAGCCCGTGCTCCGCAACAAGAGAAGCCACAGCAATGAGAAGCCCGTGCACCGCAACGAAGAGCAGCCCCCACTCGCTGCAACCAGAGAAAGTCGGGGCGCAACAATGAAGACTCAACACAGCCAAAAATAAATAAATAGATAAATAAAAGAAAAAAGAAACAGGTGAAATTAATGTTAATAACATTTAACTCAATATACCTAGAATATTATCATTTCAACGTATAATCAATATAAAGCATATTAATGAGACTTCACATTCTATTTTGTTTCCTGTAGTAAGTCTTAAAATCAAACAGTTTTTTCACACTTGATTTTTTTCCCTGCATATCTCAGTTTGGACTTGCAGATTTTTTTTTTTTAATGTTTTAACATCTTTACTGGAGTATAATTGCTTTACAATGGTGTGTTAGTTTCTGCTTTATAACAAAGTGAATCAGCTATACATATACATACATCCCCATATCTCCTCCCTCTTGCATCTCCGTCCCACCCTCCCTATCCCACCCCTCTAGGTGGTCACAGAGCACTGAGCTGATATCCCTGTGTTCTACGACTGCTTCCCACTAGCTATCTATTTTACATTTGGTAGTGTATATATGTCCATGCCACTCTCTCACTTTGTCACAGCTTAGCTTTCCCCCTCCCCGTGTCCTCAAGTCTGTTCTCTACTTCTGCATCTTTATTCCTGTCCTGTCCCTAGATTCTTCAGAACCTCTGCTTTTCCTTACATTCCATATATATGTATTAGCATATGGTATTTGTTTTTCTGTTTCTGACTTAATTCTCTCTGTATGACAGACTCTAGGTCCATCCACCTCACTACAAATAACTCAATTTAGTTTCTTTTTATGGCTGAGTAATATTCCATTGTGTGTGTGTGTGTGTGTGTGTGTGTGTGTGTGTGTGTGTGTGTGTGTGTATGCCACATCTTCTTTATCCATTCACCTGTTGATGGACACTTAGATTGCTTCCATGTCCTGGCTATTGTAAATAGAGCTGCAATGAACATTGTGGTAAAATTGTGGTACATGACTCTTTTTGAATTACGGTTCTCTCAGGGTATATGAC
>NW_020174718.1:1737838-1758774 GCF_003031525.2 Neophocaena asiaeorientalis asiaeorientalis | reverse complement strand
GATGTTGGCTGTGGGTTTGTCATATATGGCCTTTATTATGTTGAGGCAAGTTCCCTGTATGCCTACTTTCTGGAGGGTTTTTATCATAAATGGGTGTTGAATTATGTCAAAAGTTTTTCCTGCATCTATTGAGATGATCACATGGTTTTTCTCCTATAGTCTGTTAATATGGTATACCACATTGATTTACGTATATTGAAGAATCCTTCCATTCCTGGGATAAACCCCACTTGATCATGGTGTATGATCCTTTTAATGTGCTGCTGGATTCTGTTTGCTAGTATTTTGTTGAGGGTTTTTTTTATCTATGTTCATCAGTGACATTGGCCTGTAGTTTTCTTTCTTTGTGACGTCTTTGTCTGGCTTTAGTATCAGGGTGATGGTGGTCTTGTAGAATGAGTTTGGGAGTGTTCCTCCCTCTGCTATATTTTGGAAGAGTTTGAGAAGGATAGGCGTTAGCTCTTCTCTAAATGTTTGATAGACTTCGCCTGTGAAGCCATCTGGTCCTGGGCTTTTGTTTGTTGGAAGATTTTTCATCACAGTCTCAATTTCAGTGCTTGTGATTGGTCTGTTTATATTTTCTATTTCTTCCTGGTTCAGTCTTGGAAGGTTGTGCTTTTCTAACAATTTGTCCATTTCTTCCAATTGTCCATTTTATTGGCATAGAGTTGCTTGTAGTAATCTCCCATGATCCTTTGTAGTTCTGCAGTGTCAGTTGTTACTTCTCCCTTTTCATTTCTAATTCGGTTGATTTGAGTCTTCTCCCTTTTTTTCTTGATGAGTCTGGCTAATGGTTTACCAATTTTGCTTATCTTCTCAAAGAACTAGTTTTTAGTTTTATTGATCTTAGCTATTGTTTCCATCATTTCGTTTTCATTTATTTCTCATCTGATCTTTATGATTTCTTTCCTTCTGCTAACTTTGAGGGGTTTTTTTCTTCTTTCTCTAATTGCTTTAGGTGTAACGTTAGGTTGTTTATTTGAGATGTTTCTTGTTTCTTGAGGTAGCACTGTATTGCTATAAACTTCCCTCAGAACTGCTTTTGCTGCATGCCATAGGTTTTGGGCTGTCACGTTTTCATTGTCATTCGTTTCTAGATATTTTTTGATTTCCTCTTTGATTTCTTCAGTGATCTCTTGGTTATTTAGTAGTGTATTGTTTAGCCTCCATGTGTTTGTATTTTTTACAGATTTTTTTCCTGTAATTGATATCGCCTTATAGTGTTGTGGTTGGAAAAGATACTTGATATGATTTCAATTTTCTTAAATTTACCAAGGCTTGATTTGTGACCCAAGATATGATCTATCCTGGAGAAGGTTCCATGAGCACTTGAGAAGAAAGTGTATTCTGTTGTTTTTGGATGGAATGTCCTATTAATATCAATTATGGACTTGTACATTTCAAGTACTTAGAAGCTACATATGGCCAGTGGGTACCATTTTGGATAGTGTGGGTGCTATAATACCAGGGAGTAGAGAATCTCCTGATTCCAAGAAAATCCAATATTTATAGAACTTTTATTCTGCCTTGAGTGGATTTTGTTTAGGGAATTTATTATTGAGAGAGGGTCAAACTCCCTCTCTCACATCTCTCTCTCTAATTTTTCCTTCTCCATCATCCATCAGATGAGTTGTCAGGGCAACCTAGATTGGGTGTGTCTATTTTATGTAGGATAACCAAACATTTTAGTTTGCCCAGGACTGAGAGGTTTTCCAGTGTGTGGGACAGTCTGACACTGGGAGAGACCCAGGCAAACCAGGATGAACTGGTCACCCTAAATTTGGAGGAAAAGGTTAAATGCAGCTGGGAGAGCCTATTGGCAGCTGTAAATCTTAAAAAAAAGAAACAGAACTTTTTTATTGAGGTATAGTTGATGTACAGTATTATACGAGTTTCAGGTATACAGCATAGCAATTCATAATTTTTAAAGGTTACATTCCATTCATAGTTATTATAAAATATTGGTTATATTCCCTGTGCTTGTAGCTTACTTTATACATAGTAGTTTGTACCTCTTATTCCTCTACCTCTATCTTGACCCTTCACATTGGTAACCACTAGTTTGTTCTCTATATCTGGGGTTCTGTCCTTTTTTGTTATATTCACTAGTTATTTTATTTTTCAGATTCCACACACATACAAGTGATATCATACACTATTTGTCTTTGTCTGACTTATTTCACTTAGCATAATACCTTCCAAGTCCATCCATGCTGTTGCAAATGGCAAAACTTCATTCTTTTATGGCTTAGTAGTATTCCATTTCATATATATACCAACATCTGTAAATCATATGGCTGTGGCCTCTTAGCATGTCTGAAACCTACTTTGGATCTTCATCTTCTGTCAACCTGGGATTTGGGGAATTGCCCCTGGAACCTGAGCAGCAGGCTTTACTATACTGTACTCCTGAATGTTTCAAAAGTCTCTCTGGGGCTTCCCTGGTGGTACAGTTGTTAAGAATCCACCTGCCAATGCATGGGACATGGATTCGATCCCTGGCCAGGGAAGATCCCACATGCCGCGGAGCAACTAAGCCCATGTGCCACAACTACAGAACCTGCGCTCTAGAGCCCGTGAGCCACAACTACTGAAGTCTGCATGCCTAGAGCCCGTGTTCTGCAACAAGAGAAGCCACAGCAATGAGAAGCCCACGCACCACAATGAAGAGTAGCCCCCGCTCGCTGCAACTAGAGAAAGCCTGTGCACAGCAACAGAGACCAAACACAGCCAAAAATAAAAGCAAATAAATAAATAAATTTATTTTAAAAAATGTAAAAGTCTCTCTGACCTCCTGACTACTGTCCCGGCTCCCTGAATCAGGTGAAACTGTCCCCTTGCATACAATGACCTTCTAGGTTCCTTCTAATCAGGGTTTGGAGCTCCCAATAATGGTCGTGGAAACTGGAAGAATTCTGTCTGTTTTATCACCCTGGTTGCTGATTTCTCTGCCTACCTGTCTTGGGCTGAGCCTCACCCTCTTTTAAAGTCAATTTGTTAGAGAAATGCAAATCAAAACCACACTGAGGTACCACCTCATACTGGTCAGAATGACTATTATCAAAAAGTCTATAAATAATAAATGCTGGAGAGGGTGTGGAGAAAACGGAACCCTCCTACATGGCTGGTGGGAATGTAAACTGGTACAGCCACTATGGAGAATAGTTTGGACGTTCCTTAAAAAAGTAAAAATAGAGTTACCATATGATCCAGCAATCCCACTCTTGGGCATATATCCAGAAAAGATGAAAACTCTAATTCAAAAAGATACATGCACCCCAATATTCATAGCAGCACTATTTGCAATAGGCAAGACACAGAAACAACACCCCAAGTGCCCAAAAACAGACAACTGGTTTAAATAGATGTGGTATACACATACACACAATGGAATATTACTCAGCCATAAAAATGAATGAAATATTGCCATTTGCAGCAAAATGGATGGACCTAAAGATTATCATACTAAGTGAAGTAAGTCAAATAGAAGAAGTCAAATATTATATGATTATCACTTATATGAGGAACCTAAAAAATAATACAAATGAACTTATTTGTAAAACAGAAACAGACTCATAGACACAGAAAACAAACTTATGGTTACCAAAGTAAAGGTGGGGGGGAGGGATAAATTAGGAGTATGGGATTAACAGATAACCATTATACATAAAATAGATAAGCAACAAGAATTTACTATATAACACAGTAAGCTATATACAACCTTGTAATAACCTCTAATGGAAAATAATCTGAAAAAAAAAAGGAATCACTTTGCTGTATGCCTGAAACTAACACAGTATTATAAATCAACTATACTTCAATTAAAAATAAAAGTTAATTTGACTGTGTGCCTCAGTCTTTATAGTGCCATGTAATATTTATTATATCCATTCTTTTTTTTTTTGAGAGAGAGAGTTTACAGCCAATGTCTTCATTTCTTAATTCGGTTTTTATTTTATAAAATCATTCAAGAAATATTGAGTATCTTAATCTCAAGCATACTTAAACTCTCCACACCTCCATTTCCTTCTTGGTCTCAGTTTCCATATTGGTGAATGGAGCTAATAAATATAACCTATTTCGTAGGGTTACCGTGAGGATTAAAAGTACATTTTAGCGTCTAAAACAATGTAAACTGCTTTACACAGGCTTTGCAGAGAGTACGTGCTCAGCTGTGTTGATTATTATTAGATTTTTATGCCTTTCTTAGGGTCACGACACACATTTGATATCTCAGTATCCCCCCTCCCCTGGCAACACTTAATACGCGGCCCGAAGAGTAAACACGCACCGAACATCCACTGGCTGGCTGAGTCCAGCAATCCCACTTCTCCTGGCTCTGGTATGGATTTTGCAGCCAGTCTCTGAGGCCTCCTAAATATGGTCAATGTGGTACCTCCCTGTTCGGACGGGACTGAATGCTTCAGGTCCTGGCTCCTGGCCTAACATCCTGCTCTGAAATATGACATCATCATCTGGTGCCATCTCCGGCCGCGAACCTGAGCACTACCTCCAATTGTTTTCCACAACTGTCTTTGCAAAGCAGCTGGGTTCTGGCGTTTCCAAATTTCAGCACAGCATGAAAATAAAGCTTCCACGTGGGATTTAAGTGATGTGGCATCATGATTGGTTGCCTTCTCCCGCCAGTCCCTGTTCAGTTTTTTGTTTCCAGCGGAACCCGCCTTCCGTGATGGAGACAGAGAATGCCAGACTCACTTTCCCAGCTTCCCCAGCGCTTGGATCACATGACCCAACCCTGTCCAATGGGACCAAAGGGGATATCTTCCTGGGGATTCTGGGACAAATTTCCTCCCTCCCTTTCCAATGACACTTTTCTATTTGGAATCAAGACAACCTTCCTAAGACCCTGATAGAGAACCAAGAGAATCACAAAGAAGATGGAATTGGGTGGAACATAACGAATGAATATGTGAGTCACTAGTGCTTTGATGTCATTTAAATTCTGAATTAACCAAGTTTGGAACCGCCTGCCTCCAGATCCCTTATTTTGTGAGATTTATTAGTTACTCCCTGTTGCTTAAGTCATTTTTAGTTGGGTATTTAGTTTCTGCCCCTGAAAATATCCTAGCTGACTGGAATGAGTTCTTTTATGGCCCTAGGAAGAATTAGTCCTTAATTAAGGATAATCCCAGGTTCTCTTTTCAGGACTACTGCTGCCAAAAACGAATAGTAACCTGTCACTTCTAGAATTTCTCTGGCACTTCCCCAAAGTCAATGTAGTTTGATGGTTGTGAGCACAAATCCAGGAGTCAGACCTGGGCAAGTGTGACCTTCGGCAAGTTCCTTAAGCTCTCTGTGTCTTTTTTCTTTTTCTATGAACAGGGGATAACGGTAATAATGCACCTGCCTTATAGGGTATTGTGTTAAATGAATCAACACACAAAAAGCAGTTAAAATAGTGCCTGGCACATAGTAAGCACTGTAGGTGAACCATTTCACTTATTTACCTTTCATTTTACGTAGCCTTGTGCTATCTCTCAGATATAGGTAGGTAGGTAGGTAGATAGATATTTCTTCTTCTTGCACTGTTCTTCCATGTCTCAATGGTTATCATTGCTCATGAGGACAAACTCCATCTTCTAAAAGAGCATGTTTCTAGGTGCCAGAGGATGTAGATTCATCAGTTACTAGCTGTGCCATGAGTACTTCACTTATTTTCTCAGCACCTTGGTTTCTTCATTTGGAAAAGAAGGCTACTGTCTTTGTTTTTGTTCCCCCATAAAAAGACCCTGAAAAAGTTGTGTATGTGGGAGGTGATTCAAGGAAATTCCAATAAGGAAGTGGGAAAGTGAGCATAGAAGGGAAGGTGAGGCAGTGAAGCCAATAAGGAGTGTATGATCAAGCCACTTCCCACTGTGGGTAACAGTAGCTTCATCCCACGAGGAACTCTCAGCGTAGATAGAACACCATGTGCCTCAGAGGTGTGTCCTCAAGGGATACGCTTGCTGGGCTATTTAAACACCATCTCTTCAGGCACTGGTTGAGGGCTGCTGAGTGGCCATTGGTGCTTTCGTCCTCAGGGAATTCTGGCCTGCTGCTGTGGGCGGGCAGGGCAGGCCCAGCCTCCAGAGAATACTGGCAATAGTATGAAAGTCATCGTGGCATTACATACCACGATGGAAAAGCATGAGGGGGGCCTCTCGAGGCTGCAGTGGTGATTGATTCAATTCAGTAATTATGTTTTTTTGTGGGGTGGGGAGGTAGAGGAAGCTATTCTGTACAAGGAACTTTGCTAGCTGAGCAACAGGACACATAGATGAGTAAGAAATGGTCCCAGACTTAAAGAGTGTCACAATCCAGTGGCAGAGACGGATTGTTCTACAATCTCTGTATCCTAATGGCTGATGAACATGTGGAAAGTTCTTCAACATATAATATTGATAACTATATAGCTAATAGATACTCTATAATATATATATTCTATAGTATGTAACTAATATATATTCTATAATATATAACTAATATACTGTATATTATATGTTAACATATAATATATAATCAGAGATATAATAACTATATTATACATATAATTAAATCTATAATTATATCTATCATATAATAACATATAACTTATCACTAGTTATTAGAAATGTAAATTAAAACCACAGTGAGGTACTGCTACACACATGAGAATGTGTAAAATTTTAAAATCTGGCAAGATCCACTGTTGGTGAGATTGTAGAGCAAATGGAATGCACACAGTGCTGGGGGGAATGAAACATGGTACAGCCCCAAGAAAAGTTCGGCAGTTTCTTAAAATTACCCCCGACCAGCTTTTTTACTCCTAGGTATTATCCAAAAGAAATCAAAACTTGGTACGGTCACTATGGAGAATAGTATGGAGGTTCCTTAAAAACCTAAAAATAGAGTCACTATATGATCCAGCAATCCCACTCCTGGGCATATCTGGAGAAAACTATAATTTGAAAAGATACATGCACCCCTAGATTCATAGTAACACTATTTACAATAGCCAAGACATGGAAACAACCTAAATGTCCATCGACAGAGGAATGGATAAACTAGATGTGGTACACACATACAGTGGAATAGTACTCAGCCACAAAAAAGAATGAAATAATGCCATTTACAGCAACATGGATGGACCTAGAGATTATCATACTGTGTGAAGTAAGACAAAGAAAGACAAATATATGATATCACTTGTGTGTGGAATCTGAAAAAAAGATACAGATGAACTTATTTACAAAACAGGAAGAGATCCACAGACATAGAAAACAAACTTATGGCTACCAAAGGGGAAGGGGGGGAGGGATAAATAAGGAGGGTGGGATTAATATATACACACCCCTATATATAAAACAGATAACCAACAAGGACCTACGGTATAGCACAGGGAACTATACTCAGTATTTTGTAATAACCTGTAAGGGAAAGGAATCTGAAAAAGAGTAGATATAGATATATATGTATAACTGTATCACTGTGCTGTATACCTGAAACTAACTCGACACTGTAAATCAAATATTCTTCAATTAAAAAAAATAAAATGAAAGTAAAAATTTTAAAAAGGAAATGAAAACAAATGTCCACAAGAAGATTCATGTATGAATGAAACAAAGGCCCAGGCCCAGTGTCCCACCCCCCCACCCCAGGCTCTTTGTGGGCTCCTTTTTCATGCCACTGTCACCAATACTCTTACTTGTTTGGGTGTCTATTTTCCATGTGGATTATGAATTTGCATAAAACACAAAATGTGATCTTTGGTAAGATATTACATCTCCCAAGTACTCCCTTTTAAAGATCCCCAGAGCACAGTTAATCGCCTGATGCATAGTGGGCACATAATAAATGTTGATTTAATGAACTGCCTTAATTTCAAACCAGTCATTCAGAAAGAGAGCCAGTGCCATGTTTTTATATTCTAATAACAGTGCCTGTAGTGCCTACCTCCTTAAGCTACACCATACAGGAAGGAGCATTTGAATTGAACTACAGAAGCCTAAATACCCATGTGCAAGAGAGAGAAATCAGAACTTGAAAGTGACTAAGTGTCTCATTCAATACGGAGTAGCTTAAATGTAAACAAGATGTGGTGCGTTATGCCCTGTTACAAGTGGTATGTCAAACAAAGCAGAATCAGTAGTTCTTAGGGGCAGCTGTTCTTAGCAGGCTGTAAAAAATTCGATGGAAACCCCAGAATGGTCAGATTTGCAGTGCCTGGAAATTAACCTCAAGTAAGTTAACTAGTGAACATACAATATTCTTATTCTCCAGGACTGTCTATTTGCTGACCTGAAGAATGGATGGGAGAGATGGCAAAAGACAGAGAAATAAATAGAAAGAAAAAGCTGTACAGCACAGTGAGAATGTCTTTCCCTGAAGGTCTCTGGGCCCCATCTCCTCATTATATTGTTCCATCCTCCCCAGGGAATACAGAATGTCTGAAATGTTGCTGGAGTTCAGTTGGTACAGCTCAGTCCAGCTTGAATTGAGAATAACTCTTTGTTCTTAAAAGACTCTGCAGGGTACCAAGAACAAGGAAACACTTTAGAAGCAACAGTTCTGTATCGCCTCCTAGGAACAGATGACCATCCTTAAAGGATATTTCCATTTCTCATTTCAAGGGTACTTTAATAATGGAAAGGATGTAGCAGCTAACCTTGGAGCAGTTAAAACCCAAGTACAATGTCTATGACATAGTCATATTTTAACACTCATTTTAAAATACCAGAGTCTTTCTACCACGGTCGACTTTTCTTTTTCCACAATAAATAGCACTGGATTACCACATCACGCTTTATTTATTTCACATACATGCGAAATAAAATTAAATCCAGAATAATTTTCTACTAGTTATTGCTTTGATATATACTTTTTACATTTTATACTGAATGTGGGGAAAAAACCCTAATGCCAATTTCTTGAAGAAACATCATTCAATCTTGCTGAAATATTCACTAATATTGATTTGCTGGAGCTGTGGATTGGCATCTGAAATATTTCACTGTTTTGCAATTTTAAATCCAAACACAGACCTTTCCCCTTTGTGTGTTTCCAAGTGATAGACATGAATTAATTAGCTTGAGTCACTTTAATAAACATAAATGTTCTTCTCTAATTTGTAAGCCAAAGGAGTTTCTTTTTTTTATTGCTGCTGTTACAAGGTCCAACAGATGATATTACTTCATGCAGTTTTAGAAATTGGGGGCTCTGAATCTGATTCCCAACTTCTGGTTCCAGGGTATGCGACAGAGCTCTCTCCTGGTTCTCAGAGATACTTGGAAGAGTGGCCAAGCCACGGAGGGCTCAGAAGCAGCCCCTGCTGTGTCATCTCTCGAAATCCTCCCTCGGGACCAACAGAATCCACAGGAGGGTGAGTGAGTGATTAGATTATCGGCTCTTCTGAACCTCTGAACGTTTTGCCTCGTTTTCAGAGTCCTCCTCTGTGTGGTGTGAACATAATCACACTCACATCACCTTTCATAAAAGTACAGAATGATAGTATTACATACTTGAAATGTGCTAAGAGATTAGATCTTAAGTGTTCTTACTACGCACGCAAAAGGTAACTGTGTGACGTGATGGATGTCCTAATTAATGGAGGGTGGCCATCATTTTACAGTGTATACATATATGACATCATCACGTTGTACAGCTTTGGGGAAAAAAAATCATACTTCAGTAGAGATGGAAAAAAATGACAGAATTATAGTTTCAAGCATGACTGGCATAAGCAGGTTTGGGAACAAATAAAGCTGACTTGAGGTAAGCATCCAGCCTGCTGCTGAGGGACAGTGCTCAAAGGTGACAGACAGCGATCTGTGAGCTGAAAGGATGTAAGAGGGGGAAGAGGTGGGCTCATCTCTGGAGCTGGTTAGGCTAAGTGTCTTCCCAGAACTTCTGCCGCATCAAAGCAAGGCTGGCTGTGGGGCGAATTGTGGAGAAATTTGCTCAGCTGATTCTGATGGCTCCGCTCACACACACTCACAGTTCAAGTTTTCTCGGCTTCCCAGGGCGTTCCTCCAGGTGACTGCACCCAGGACAGAGCTCACAGCCCCAGTACTTCAAGATCCCATTGCAGTGGCCAGGATTTTAGGACCCGAGGGCACAGAATTAAAAAAATAATAATAATGAAATAATAAATGATGAGGTGTGAGCATCTAGAATGGACTTCCTTGAAATGTACTGGCTTTTCATCCATGGTCATCGATTAATCACTAAATAGAGAGCCGAGGCCTTTTATGAGAAACAGTTACAGCAAGAGAAAATGAAATCACCTTTGCCTCTGGAAGCTTACATTCTAAGCAAATTTGAAACGCACCTGTGATATCTAATTCACCTTTCAGAGAAGAACAAATCCGGAAGCACATATCAGGAAGCATGCAAGAGGGAAAGTGGCCATTTCTAAATGCCCTTTGCTGCCGGCCAGCCCCTGATTTGTAGCAAATTTCTAGGATTACTGAGGTTTTCTTCGTAGGCTCTTCTGTGATACCTTGCAAGATAAAGGACCAAAAATGTCCCAGTTTCTCCTTCGAGAAGGGGGTCTTTGTGTGTTGAGCCCCTAGGACCTTGCCAACAGCAAATGACTCTGTACATGTTTTATATGTATTGTTATTGTGTGTGCTTACTTCTTTTAATCTTGCATCCTTGGCTAGAATATTACTTCCGGATCATAGAATCTTTTTTCTGTTTCGAGTGCACACAGCTTCAGATCTCTGTCCCTACTGGGTGTGTATTAAATTCTAATTTACTTCTGTTATGTAATCTTATGACAAACTGGGCGAGACGGTCATTCATCCAGAGTGACTCCTGACCCCTGGCACCTGGCCAAACAGGCCCAGAGGCCGTCCGCTGCCCTTTCTTTCCATTTATTAAGCCTTCCCAACAATGATCACGCTGTCTCTCCTGGAATTCTGCGTGCTTCTACCATTCTGACTTCAGAATACAGTACTGTCTTTTAAGAGGCTTGATTAGAAGGAAGCAGGAAATTGGGCAGTTGAGGATGATTCCTAATCATGTTCTGAAAATGAGGCATTGTTGAGGCTATCCTGGAAGTCTGGCCTTCTTTAGATGCACACAGATCACTGTTTTGAGGAGTGAGGGGTTTATGCACGTGAACATACCAGGCGGGTGCAGCCCCATGGCCACCACTTTCGTTAGAATGGACTTGGGGACTCACCCTGCGGATAACAGCAGCGGCCTCCAGGGGGCTCCCTTTAGATCCTGTCTCAGCGGAACTAATCTTCCCAGTGGCCTCCCCTCCATGGTCTTGTCACCATCCTTTTACAGTCCGCCCTGCTTGCTGGCAGCTGGCAGCTCTCCAGGCGCAGGTGGGGCTGGGGGCTTGCGGCGGGGCTGAGCCCCTTCTCCCTGGGGCTCCTCGTGTCTCCTCCATCAGGCTTTTCAAAATGCACAAGCGTTTTTTCTTTCCTGTTCTTTTGTTATACAAACAAGGCGTATTTAGGTCCAGTCAAGGAAGAATCTTTTATAAACGATAGATTTTTATTTCTGCCCTCTGCAGGTGGAAGGGGGAAGAATAAAAGGAGAAAATAGATTCCAACCCCAGCAGGTGGTTTTGTGCTCAGGGACTGAGCTGAAACACTATTACTTGGAGATAGTACTCACAGGAAAATTACGAGGCAGGATACCCCTAGATTCTCAGAACAGAGAGGGCCAAGAATTGCCTTCCTGGCACAGAAGATTCTGGTGTGCTCTGAGGTCTATCTGTGTGGTTACTGACCTAAGGTCTATGGAAAGGCAATCTAACCAACATCATCTGTCTGCCTGTGGGCCCCGGGAGTAACAGAAGGAGGGCCTCCACCGCTGGCCTTTGGAACGTGTGCCTGACTGGGGCCACAAACCTGGGTGTGGAGGGGGCCACCCCTCCCCCCATCCCAGGGCCCAGGAACATCCAAGCAGGGAAGAGTCCCAGCTTCAGGCAGAGGCAAGAGCAGCTTAGGGAGCTCCTTCAAGATGGCCCTTCCTGGGCTTCCCTGGTGGCGCAGTGGTTGAGAGTCCGCCTGCCGATGCAGGGGACACGGGTTCGTGCCCCGGTCCGGGAAGATCCCACATGCCGCAGAGCGGCTGCGCCCGTGAGCCATGGCCGCTGAGCCTGCGCTCCACAACGGGAGAGGCCACAGCAGTGAGAGGCCCGCGCACCGCAAAAAAAAAAAAAAAAGATGGCCCTTCCTGTGATGGGAGAATTAAGGGGTAACAAACTTTGTCTCCTGGTGTCTGGTATTTTCCATCTTGTTACAATAGAAGGAAAGTGCCATCTGGGCAAATGAGGGGTATTCCCAGTTTTGGCAAGCCCTGAAACCGTGGTCCACGGGATGAAGACTTCACACACGGGGTGAAACATCATTGCCAAGGGAAGTGGTTGTGTGGGACCATCCGCGTCAACTCTGAACACAGTCTCTGCCCAAGTTGGCTGAGTGCCACCCTTCCACCAAGTTGGTGCGGCTGTCACAAAGAGAAAGCCAGTGGGAGCAGACAGTTAACTGATGTAATGCCTTTCATGCCCCATCGAAAGTTCCATTCTCTAGAAGACAAATAAGAGCAGCTCTATGGAGCAGAGCCTACCTCTTCTCTGCATAGGACACTGTTATTTACTTTTAATTTTTGCCTTATCAGATTACTCTTGGACCCTCAACTTGCCGTCCAAATACATCACAGAAACCTGAGAACTCTAAGGCATCCAGGAATAAAAAAAAGTTTACTAGAAGAAGAAAAAAGCAAACTTAAAAGGGACAGATTATAAATTATTTCCTAAAAAAATGATATGTGCAGCACCAATTATTCTTCAATTCATCAACAGCAATTTAACCTGATACTAATTTTTCAAAACACAGTGATCATCTTGGAGATCTCTTTCGCTTTCTGGGAGAGATTCACGAAACAAAAGCCAAACGTCCTAACAAAACATGACTTCAAACACAGGGACAATGAAAGCACCAAGATGACTCAAATGAACATCTACAGCACGAAGGGTTGTAAGCACTTTCTAGAGGGATGCACCTTGTGCTTGATTGTGTCGCTGGAAAGAAACAATCGTCTGACATCTCGGAAGTCTGAAGACGGCTCTGAGCAATTCAGCGATTTTTGACACAACTCCTTGAGGCAACTTATCCAGTTGAGGGGGAGCCTCTGAATTATTGAATCGCTCCATTCCCTGCGCACAGAATTCCTCCTGCAAACCAGTCTACCCTGGCGATGTTGCATAATAATGGCAAGTAAAGATGAAGTGTTGAGCAGAGGCCGTTTTTTAAGAAGGAATATTCTAGGAACGCATGTGCTTGTGTTTTGGGTTAATCAATTCTATTAACTCTCATCTCTGCTCTCTGAGGGACAAGAATTTGACGCTCATGACAACACTACTGGAAACAACCCGCGCACACGGAAATTTGATAAATGCTAGCTTGTCACCCACTATCATGAATGTTTGGGGGAACAGAAAATGGAGACAATGGCAAAATGTACAGTGTCAGCAGTCCTGCCTGGGGAGGGGACATGATCTTTCATTCAGCTGGTCTGCTGCTCAAAACAGACTTGTTCATTTCACGCCAGCAGAGCCACGTGGCGGCCTCATCATCCCTGTGGGCTGGGGGTTGGGGGTGAGGGTGGGTGGCTGGGCTCAAGTCCTTCTCAGCTCCTGAGGAGAGGCTCTGTTCGGGTTTGTAGCAGCAACCACCAGAGGCAGCGCATTCACGCTGTTTGGGGATCTGCCTGTTTGCTGGTAGCTTCTCAGATGGTCAGTAGGTCCCTCCCTGCCTGCCTGTCCTTTGATTCTCAGAGCAGTCAACGCCGCCGGTCTCTTAGCCCTCAAAGGAAAGAGAATCAATTCAGTTGAATCCTCTACCTATTCACCCTAGCCCTCCCCTCTGATTCTCTTTCCAGAGGGCCTCCCTTCCCTGAGGCCATCAACTACTCTTGCAGAGTGAGTTCTCACTAAACAGCTAAGGCAAGGTTATTCAACCTCCAAGCTACTGATGTAGCCATTCTTTGTCTTGAGGAACTTTCCAGAGCACTGTGGGATGTTTAGCAGCAAACATGGCCTCTACTCACTGGCAGCACCCCATCCCCCCACCCCACTGAGTTGTGACAACCAAAAATATCTGTAGACGTTGCTGAATGTCTCCTTGGGGTGAAGTTGCCAGATGTAGCAAATAAAAATACAGGATGCGCAGTTTCACTAGAATTTCAGATAAACAACTCGTAACTTGTTAGTATGTGTATGTTCCATGCAATATTTGCTATTTATTTAAAATTCAGATTTAAGTGGGCATCTGTATTTTACCTGGTGACTGTTCTTGCGGGATAAATTTGCCTGGCTTGAGAATCACTACGTTTATGTATTTCCACTTTGAAAGAACAAAGGAACCAATCACTAAGTGTAAAACTCCCACTTTAGCAAGTGGAGGGTGAAGAGAGAAAATGGCCAATAAGCCCAAAGAAAGATGCTCAGCATCCCTGGTCATCAGGGAAATGCAAATCAAAACCGCAGAGACACCACTTCGTACCCACTTGGATGGCTAGAATCAAATACACGATACCAAGTGTCGGCAAGGAGGCGGGGCTGTTTGGAGAATTGTCTCCAAATAAATTCTGCTCTTGACTCTGCAACAGACCCTCCTGTGGGCGACGAAGTGATGAGTTTACCCTCCTGATACGGAGAGGAAAATACCACGAGAACAAAGCACAAAGTAATATTTTCATAAAATCCCCACAAATATGGCATATTCTCACTGTTCTCTCTGCATCGGGTTTTCCTTGCTCCTATCTATCGTGCATGCCGCTAAACAAAACAAAACAAAACTCTATGTGATCCTACTCTGTGAAAATACTGATGGCTGCCCATGGACGACAGGATAGTCCGAATGCCTTACCATGACATTCAAGCCCTTCCACATCTAACTCCAACTCTCTGTGTATTAGTATGTTAGTAACATACTGTATGGATGTTAGTAACAGCTTTATTGGGATGTAATTCACAAACCAAACTATTCACCCACTTAAAGTGTACAATTCACTGTATTTTAGTAAATTCACAGAGTTGGGCAACCATCAGCACAATCAGTTTTAGAACATTTCCATCGCCTCCGAAGGAAGCCCCGTATCTATCAACAGTCACTCCTCATGTACCCTCAACCCCTTCCACTCTATCCCCTGTGACCTTTTGCATCTGGCTTCTTTCACTCAGCATAACGTTTTCAAGGTTCACCATGTCACAGCACATATCAGGATTTCATCCCTTTTTCTTGCTGAATAATATTCCAATATGTGGAGAGACCAGATTTTGTTTGTTTATAGTGATTCATCAGTGGATGAACATTTTGGCCATTAGGCTAATTTAAACATACAGAGAACAATGTAACCAATACCCATATATGAGCCTCTGTTTCTGCAGTGGATTTTTGTGAAGAGTAAATGATAGATACTTTCAGTATCTATAAAGCACCTAGCACAGAGCCTGGCTCCAAATTAAAGCTGGGTCAGTGGGAGTCAAGAACTGTCATCTCCTTGGGATTAACATATACACACCACAATATATAAAATAGATAACCAACAAGGACCTACTGTATAGCACAGGGAACTCTACTCAGTATTTTGTAATAACCTATAAGGGAAAAGAATCTGAAAAAGTATATGTATGTATAACTGAATCACTTTGCTGTACACTTGAAACTAACACAATGTATTAAATGAACTATATCTCAATAAAATAAATAAATAAATAAGAACTGTCGTCCCCACGGATGGGAACACTCCATGGCTTTCATGGATGGACTCAACCTTCCACGGAACACAATCCCAAGCTAGTGAGGTCTAATCTATACCATTTTTCATATATTTTAAATTAAGGTGGATTGAAATAGATTTTAATACTTTTGGGAGTTTTCCTGGACCCATGCTCAGCCCAGGGGCTCCCACGGGCAGTGTAAGGGCAGGTTAGGAGGCACAGCAATAAATAGTCTAACGTTTACACTGTCCGAGGTCAGACCTGTGTCTGCTACAAGTCTGAAACATTTTTCCCCTTTGTTTACTTTCATCTCAAACATATGTCCTTAAAGTATTTCTGACGGTTCTTATCAGTCCTGTACTAACCAGCTGCCGCGTGCAGGATTAATTATCTTGTCTCGAATGGCATTAGCTGAAATGGAAATGCACATGATCGAAACTCCTACTTTAGAGCCAGTGTATAAAAAATGCTAACTCTAAGGCTAGAGTGAATTTATGCCATTTAAAAAGCTTTAATCCACTTTCTGTTCGTAAAATATTATCATCAAGGCTTGTTAAAAGCAACGACAATATACAAATAAGAAAAATCATTGAAATCAAGATTTTGTTTCCGCGTGGCCTTCTCAACATAATAAAATGACCTACTGAGGAAGTCCTTGCTGGAAGCTTCCACATCCATCTCTGTCTAGACTGTGGGAAACCAAGGCCTGTGGGCCCATTTTAAATTGCAAAACCATTCTAGTGATTCTGGCTTGAATGGGTTCTATAGTTGAAGACTGAAGGAAACAAAGAGATGGGAAAAAAGGGTAGTTTGGGAGTTTGGGACTAGCAGATGCAAACTATTATACATAGAATGGATAAACAACAAGGTCCTATTGTATAGCACAGGGAACTATATTCAATGACCTGTAATAAACCATAATGGAAAAGAAAAAAAATTTTAATAGAAAAAAAAAGAAAAAGGGTAGTGACACCAACTATGGGTCCACATGATTCTAAAATTATTTATTTGTTCCATATGAAGTAATTACTTCATTAAAAGCAATCCTTCAAATTTAATATGATTAAGTTCCTATAGTGTTCAAGGCCCTCGGTGCTCCTGGGTAAGTAGATAAGCCTGTGGATTGAATTCATTTTTCTTCAAATTGCTTGTGTAGCATTGTATAGCTAGAGGACTAAGAAAACAGAAGGTAAAGAAGAGGCTGGGAAGTTTCCATCTATATTCATTCAAATAACGTGAAAACTAGCTCTTCAAAAACTAAGTCGTGAAAGATTATGAGCAAAAGCTGGCTTTTTTGTTTGGATATTCCCCAGACAGAAATAACATAAGGAGCAGCAATATTTGCAGTCATCTCATCAGTGCTAAGCAACTGAAGTTTAATTTTACTTAAACTTTCTCCTGTCATGCCTACCACTGACAGGAGAAAAGCATTAAGAGCTCATCTCATCCTGCCTTGAGGCAGGTAAAGGTCTGAATCATCCAGAACAGATGTCCTTTCTCAACTACAGGAACTCAGGGAAAAGAAAACTCAGCTTACAGAGATGAGCCAGAGGTTTCAAACAGGAGTTTAACTCAATTTTTACCCGTCCTTCACTTTCACCTGACTCCCCAGTGACCCCGATTTATCAGGTTATCCACCCAATGAAGAGAGAAGAAACAGGAACACAAAGAGTCAAAGTGCAAAAAGCTTCCTTTTGTTAAAAGTAAAATTCCAAACTCACACAATGTTCCATGTCAAATGTATTAAAAAACAAAGTTCCATTTTATTTAGGGTAGTTCTGTACTAAGCTCTCCATTGCCAGTTTTGGTTATTGTATTTCTCTTCGATAATGTGACAATGGTAATGTGACTGATCGCTTGTATAATAACATCCAATGTATAAATAGAAAAATAAACATATGGTTTAATAATATTTAAATATATTAATATTTAATTTTTAGAGTGCTTTCCAGAATACATAGCACTTCTCCATATTTTTATTCATTTAATCTTCAGCAACCTTCTAAGGTGTATCTGACAACCCAAACTGCACAGATGAAGAAACTAAGTCTCAGGAGAGTCAAATGACTTAGTAAAAGTCACTCAGCTGGAAAATATCAGTACTCTAACCCAGGAATCAGTAAACTACCCGCTTTGGCTCAAATCCAGGCAGTCACTTGTTTACACTGCTCTTGAGCTAAAATGGTTTTAACATGATTAAATGGTTAAAAAATAAAAAAGAATAATATTCCATGACACAGGAAAATTATATTGAAATCAATTTTTAGTGTCCATAAATAAAATTAATTTGGAACACAGCATGGCCATTTGTTTATGTGTTATCTGTACCTGCTTTCACGCTACACTGGCAGCGTTGAGCAGTCCTGGCAGAGACCAAATGGTCCTTGAAGCCTAAAATATTTACTATCCGGCCCATAACAGAAAAAGTTGACCAACCCTGCTATAATCCAATCTTAAACTGTAGGCTTGGATGCCTTTTTTTTCTCCCCAATTTTCTTTTTTTTTTTAATTTTATTGAAGTTTAGTTGATTTAGAATATTGTGTCAATCTCTGCTATACAGCAAAGTGACTCAGTTATACATATATATATTCTTTTTCATATTCTTTTCCATTATGGTTTATCACAGGATATTGAATATCGTTCCCTGTGCTCTATGGTAGGACCCTGTTGTTTATCCATTCTCTATATAATAGTTTGATCTGCTAATCCCAACCTCCCAATCCTTCCCTCCCCTACTGGATGCCTTTTACTGGGTGGGAATATGGTGTAGGGGAGCAAAGATTGCCACCCCAAAGCGTCTCTCTGGCATGCGGATTATTTCTAGCTGAAAACAATCAAGGCCCAAAAGACTCAGGAAGGCCCTTGACCTTCACGCTAGCTGCCTAAAGAATGTATATAGAGGACCTGTTCCAGGGAGGGAGCCGTCACCATAGGTAACTATAGTATGTATGAACTAGGTGTGTGGACAGGGAATAGCAAAGTCTGTTAAAATACCTCTCTGCGGGCTTCCCTGGTGGCACAGTGGTTGGGGGTCCGCCTGCCGATGCGGGGGGCACAGGTTCGTGCCCCGGTCCAGGGGGATCCTGCGTGCCGCGGAGCAGCTGGGCCCATCAGCCATGGCCGCTGGGCCTGTGCGTCCAGAGCCTGTGCTCCGCGGCGGGAGAGGCCACAGCGGTAAGAGGCCTGTAAAAAAAAAAAAAAAAAAAAAAAAAAAAAAAAAAACCTCTCTGGGTCCCACTGTCTCTGCAGGGCCCAGTAAATATTTACTTATCAAACATTTGCTTTTCCATCTCCATGTGCATCGCCTTCCTCCCCTTTGGTGTCCCAAACCCCTACCCCCAACATCTTCTTTTGCCTTTAGCTGAAGATGGTATTTAAGGTGAAGGTTTTGGTCATTTGGGTGAGTTACTCAGTTTTCCTCATATACATGTTACTAAGTTTTTTTTCCCCTCATACATGTTATTAAAACTTTTGTCTGATTTTCTCCTATTACTCTGACTTATGTCAATTTAATTCTTAGACCAGGCAGAAGAACCTAGAAGGGCAGAGGGAAATTCCTTCCTCTCTGACAATGGAAAATAATAATAAAAAAGAAGATCATTCATTGAAACTTGGCATTGACCTTGCCACTTTGTCAAACATGCAATCAAACTCATGAGACCCTTTTGCTAACATGGCCATGAGCTTTTGAAAAGAGGAAAGCATGGGCTAAACAATTATTATTGTCACTCTGTGTTCCCAAATATTATAGAAACATTTTAATTATTTAGAGCCTTAAAAAGAGAGATCAGGGCCTCCCTGGTGGCGCAGTGGTTGAGAGTCCGCCTGCCGATGCAGGGGATACAAGTTCATGCCCCGGTCCGGGAAGATCCCACATGCCACGGGGCAGTTGGGCCAGTGAGCCATGGCCGCTGAGCCTGCGCGTCCGGAGCCTGCGCTCCGCAACGGGAGAGGCCACAACAGTGAGAGGCCCGCGTACCGAAAAAAAGAAAAAAGAGAGATCAATATAAAATCATCAATATTTCAGGAAGCGTTATGGAATTTTTAATATGCAAATTTGTCTATTGCAATTGTTGAGACTTCAAGAGTGTTATTTTGTGGGGATAATTAAGTATGCACATTTCGGTAATTTAGTTTTGGAACTCTGCCCCAAGCTTAACCCTCACCCTGCCTCTTGCAGTATAAATTCAACTGGCTGCTTCTGAGCTGCCCACAGGTCTTTCACTTTGTTCTCAGAAATACTTTATTCGCCCTATCTGCCATAGCAATGACATTCATCGCATATTCAGGAAATGTGACATGAAAATGGTTGTGCAAAACAAAGTAAATACTTGTTTTTCAATACAACATGAAGTAACTTAATTCCCCCCAATCCCTGCTGCCCCAGCCTAATTGTCTTCCCTTTCAATAGCACGTCAAAGGAAAACTTCCTGGTCATTAGCATCATTCGTCATTGGGTTTGCTCTTTGGAGATACCTTGTAGTTCTCCATGATATAGGATATCTGAGCTTCTAAAGGGATAATTTTATTGCTGTAACTTTACTGAGATGTAAACAGTGTCCTTTGAAAAGCAGAAGTTTTTAATTCTAATGAAGTCCAATTTATCAATTTTTTTCTCTTATGGTTAAAGCTTTTTAAGCCCTAAGAGATCGTTACCCATCTCAGGGTTACGAAGATATTCTTCTGTACTTATTTTAGAAGCTTTGTAATTTTAGCATTTACATTTAAGTCTATGATTCATCTTGAATTAATTTTTTGCATGTGATGTAAGCATCAAAGTTCTTATTTTTTAAAGTATGTACATCTAGTTGTTCTAGTGCCAGGGATCGAAGAGGTCTTAGTATTTTTATTCCTATTATTCAGACTAAGAAAGTAAGACTTGAAAAGCCAAGCATTTTGCCCCAGTCACATGACTGCCTGGGTGACTCCAAAATCCATGCTCTTTTTCTCCCACCACAGTAATTTCCATATCAATTGTAAATGTGAGAACATCACCAAGTCCTTTCATGCTATATCCTTCCTCCTAAGCAAACAAGAATCACATACCCCCCACTGTCTCACTGATCCATTTCTCTCTCACATGTGGCATCCCCAACTCCCATCACCAAGTCTTTAAATCTGGCCATGATGATCTTTCAAAATTTATAGCATATTAAAAGCAGTAGAGAGGAAGGAAGAGAGAGAGAGAGAGAGAGAGGGAGGGAGGGAGGG
>NW_020174718.1:1733454-1737810 GCF_003031525.2 Neophocaena asiaeorientalis asiaeorientalis | reverse complement strand
ACACTGTCAGTCAAGGAAATAAACATCTTTATGTGAGAAATGATGCTGACAGACATTAATTAGACATTAAAAATTTTCCACAGAGATCATGTTAACTCAAATAGCTGCTTGGAACAAAACACCCAAGGGCTGAGAGGATGAATAAGGAAGGGTGGAATTTTGAGGGTTTTCAGCTCTCAGGATTATATCTGCAGATGTCTGTGCTAACCCTAGTTTGAGAAGCACTCCATTAAACATGTCACGTAAGCAGATCATGTGGCACCGATGCAATCATCAACAGAAATGCAAGCATAGACCTTGAAATTGCATGGTAGCTGGGGTTGTCAGATGGTTGACTACATAACCCAGAATTTGCCTGTATTATTATATCTTTAAGACCAACATAGAAATGAACAAAATTTAATAATTCCCGTAGAGAACTTAGGGACCCTTGAACATAGGGGCTTGGACTCATCTGACTGAAAGCTAATTGTGGGATCCTCCCAGACCGGGGCACGAACCCGCGTCCCCTGCACGGCAGGCGGACTCCCAATCACTGCGCCACCAGGGAAGCCCCCAGCAGTGTCTTTTGAGTCTCTCCTGTCCATATGAGCTCACACAGACCAGAGAGGCCAAGGACCATGCCCTTTGTCAGTTCAATGGCGTTGTCCTGGCCAGGACTGCTTGGCCTACGTTGCTTCCCACAGGCAGCTCTTGTAAGCTGTCTCACACCTGGATAAATATGGTTAATTTGTAAGGCACTATGTATATTACATTCAATATATAATATTAACATTGTTTGGGAGTCATCTGTAAATTCTTAGGGTCTTAGCTCTAAAGACTGTTCATTATTTTTGCAACCAAGTGATTCGTTTGATTATACATGCTAGTGCGTCTTCAGCAAACTTACCCATTTTAGCTGTGCTTCATGATGGACTTCTCATTTTTCATACAGTGAGAGCCACCTGAGTGAAGAATCCTAGGGCTGTAGTGAAAATGCCCCAAGGATGGAGACATAGATATTCAGGTCTCATTGAAGGAAGACAAAAACCATTTCATTGTTTAAGAGCTTTCCATTTTGGGGCTTCCCTGGTGGCACAGTGGTTAAGAATCCACCTGCCAATGTAGGGGACACAGGTTTGAGCCCTGGTTCGGGAAGATCCCACATGCCGCAGAGCAGCTAAGCCGTGCGCCACAACTACCTAGCCTGTGCTCTGGAGCCCTCATGCCACAACTACTGAAGCCCGCGCGCCTACAGCCCGTGCTCCGCAACAAGAGAAGTCACTGCAATGAGAAGCCCACGCACCACAGTGAAGAGTAGCCCCTGCTCGCCACAACTAGAGAGAGCCCGCATGCAGCAACGAAGACCCAATGCAGCCAAAAATAAAAATTAATTAATTTTTTTTAAAAAGAGCTTTCCATTTTCCCCTTGATTTCCCTGATTACACTCAATAATTTGGGTTAATGGATGAGAAGGCTTGGGGCTCCTGCTAATACGCTGACCTTCTCAATCAATACATTTAGCTCCAGGCATTTGTGTAGTCAATTCTCTATGCCTACTCTTCAGCATCCTCTCCATATAAAATGTCTGGGTGTATTAAGTTAGAACCTTCCTTTCCTCATCAATATACCAACCTTATACACCAGCCTGCAAGGCATAGTTAGATGAAATGATTATTTTAACCCTAGTGGCTTGAAATTTCACCAATAATTCCCAAATCCTCTAACATTTCAAATGTCTCTCTATTCTTACAAAGCTACTGCAGGAAAATAATTCTTTTAGGAAAATATGATCTGGGCTATAAACCTATTCTTAGACAAGCAAGATTTGTCATTATAGTCAAGACTGATTGACCTGTCTACATATCAAATAGACTACTGTAGGGTAAAGGCTTACAAATTAATGACTAGCATGGAATCTCCCCTCACCTCCACCTCTTTATTTCAGTGTTTGAAATCATGAGTACTAATAGTATAATTTATCATGATGCAAGCAGACTTTACACCCCTAAGTTCTGAACCTTAGATTTTCTCAATTCATCATAAGATAGAGCAGTGTGATTCACGCTGACTTTAATGGGAATTGGGCATTTTTTTTCTGGTGAAAAGTGCATGGATTTGGAAGCAGACAGTGGATATAGATCTTAGCCCTATTGGTTATAGCCTGGAATATCTTGGATGAGCTACTTCAATTTAGAAACAATTCACTTAACCCCTTAAACTAACAAAATTTTCAAATTGAAGTATAGTTAACTTACAATGTTGTGTTGGTTTCAAGTGTACAGCAAAGTGATTCAGTTATACATATATCTATATCTCTATCTATATCTATATACTTTTTCACATTCTTTTCCCTTATAGGTTATTACAAGATACTGAGTGTATTTCCCTGTGCTATACAGTAGGTCCTTGTTGGTTATCTATTTTATATATTGTGGTGTGTGTATGTTAATCCCAGACTCCTAATTTATCTCCTCTGTGCACACCCATCCCCTTTGGTAACCATAAGTTTGTTTTCTATGCTTGTGAGTCTATTTCTGTTTTGTAAATAAGTTCATTTGTTTCATTTTTTTTAGATTCTACATATAAGTGATATGATATTTGTCTTTGTCTTAATTGAAAGATTATCATATTACTTCACTTAATATGATAATCTCTAGGTCCATGCAGGTTGCTGCAAATGGCATTAGTTCACTCTTTTTTGTGGCTAATATTCCATTATATATATATATATATACACACACACACACACACACACACACACACACACACACACACACACACATACACACACTGCATCTTCTTTATCCATTCATCAATTGACTAAACTATAATTTTAACACTTATAAAAATATTAACTGATTCTTAACACTGCATGGAATGCCTGAAGAGCACATCTTATAGAATGCTGAAGAATTTAAAGGAGAAATGTCTTTAAAATTTGCAGACTGATCTTTATTAGAACATCATGTGGAAACAATAGTGGTGAACAAGGCACACTATTTGTTATTAACACATTTCTAATTAGGAACCAATGTGATGAACCCCACTTAGAAATACACACTGCATTTGCCCACGTTTACTAAATTCTTGTGTCTGGTTTCCCAGGTAATTCAACAAGAGGATGACAAAGTAAGATGAGAAAGTAAGAATCCTAGGGAGACTTGAGATGTTTTAGAAACCACTGAAAGGATTTGCATAAAATGTGGGAGGTTATCAGGTTTTAAAGGTAGATGGCAATATAGTGGGAAGAGCATGGCTGGGCCCAGTCGTGGAGGAACTAGAGAGCTAGAAAGAGGGAATGAAGAAAGGAATGAAATCACAGGAAAGAGCAGATGTCCAGTTACTGGGACTGGAATAAGGCAGCAAAGCAAAGCAGAGTCTCTGTACTGTAACTAGGGACTTGATTTTTTCAGAAGATGGAGTAATGCTGCATGTACACATGGATGCCGATGGTTCTAAGTTAGCTTTGGGGAAGCTATGAACAGCTAATATTTGTATGTGTTTTTCACCTCACCAACCACGTGGAGTAGGCACTGTCTGCCTATTTTATAAATGAGGACGAGGCCACGGACTTACAGAAGTTCACAGCTTTAAACGTCACTCTAAGACTGCCTGTTGCCTAGCTAATATTCATTCTTCTCTCCCTTCATCAAAGAGTCCTGATATTTTTCAGGGCAGCAACTCCACTAAAAGAGTGTATTTCTCAGCTAGGTGTGGCCATATGACTGAGTTCTGGCCAATCTGAAAGCTGTTGGGCGGCACTTTCAGAAAGATTCCTTAAAAATGAATGGCCTTTATTATGTTGAGGTAAGTTCCCTCTATGCCTACTTTCTGGAGAGTTTTTATCATAAATGGGTGTTGAATTTTTTCAAAAGCTTTTTCTGCATCTACTGAGATTATTATATGGCTTTTATCCTTCAAAGTGTTAATATGGTGTATCACATTGATTGATTTGTGTATATAGAAGAATCCTTGCATTCCTGGGATAAACCTTCCTATAAATATCAATTAAGTCTATCTTGTTTAATGTATCATTTAAAGCTTGTGCTTCCTTATTTATTTTCATTTTGGTTGATCTGTCCATTGATAAAAGTGGGGCATTAAAGTCCCCTACTATTACTGTGTTACTATCAATTCGCCTTTTATGGCTGTTAGCATTTGCCTTATGTATTGAGGTGTGCTTCTACGTTGGGTGCATAAATATTTACAACTGTTATATCTTCTTCTTGGATTGATCCCTTGATCATTATGTAGCGTCCTTCTTTGTCTCCGGTAATAGTTTTTATTTTATAGTCTATTTTGTCTGATATGAGAATTGCTACTCCAGCTTTCTTGTGATTTCCATTTGCATGGAATATCTTCTTCCATCCCCTC
>NW_020174718.1:1661637-1732868 GCF_003031525.2 Neophocaena asiaeorientalis asiaeorientalis | reverse complement strand
CCCGTGTCCCCTGCATCGGCAGGCGGACTCTCAACCACTGCGCCACCAGGGAAGCCCTGCCCAGTGATCTTGTTAAGCCACCATACCAGCCTGGACTGCCTACCTCTGGACTTGTCAATATGAGAAGATAAACCCTGGGTACTATCTTAAATCAACTGCCTTAATTGTTACCGACAGTCACATAGCTAGGACTTCCAGAGCTAGAACTGTTAAGTATTCAAGACATCTGACTTGTTCTTTGCACTCTAGACAGTCAGCAAGGCAGGTCTTTTAAAGACAGTATTTAAACAGGGTGTATAATCAAGATTTAACACCACTCAAATAGTTTCTTAAATACTTTTTGGGGAGCAATAGAAGCTACTGGTCTTATAAAAGTTCTGTGGTAGAAAATTGTTTCATATTTCAGCTCTTGGTTTGGAGGTTTAAAAACGTTCAGACTTTCTCTTCTCTGCTTGAACACTGAAATAGTATCTTCTTATCTGCTTGTGAGTCTTGTCAGAATTTTGGTCAGGTGGCCTGGATTGTGTGAAACAGAAGACTACAGGCGACCAGTACGGTCTCCTCACCCAGCTGACTAACACATGACTCATAGCATTCCAGTAAAAGTGGAGCCATCCTGACCCCCAAAACCTGACCCTGAGTCATTTCCGGCAAGCCTGAGAGCCCACCGTTGCCGGGTGCATCTGTAAAGCGTTCATGCTAATCCTTTCTAGAATAAATATTGAATCATCCATGCCTGTAGTACCTGTGGTCTCTGAACTCTACTTTTAGAATGGGGTTGTGGGTATCAAGTTCGTGGGCTTGAGACCCTACCATGATGGCAGCTTGCTTCTTTCCGTGGCCTTGTTTAATCCTTTGTTACCTTTTCTGTATCACAGGGAGGGCATTCACTTACACTATCTTGGATATAATAAAAAGGTTCTTGAACAGTGAACCTGAGTCACAAGGCACAAACCAATGGTCACCTCTTCCCTTCACAACAGGAAATTCTTGACCCTTCTAGATTATCTCCAGCATGAATGAAGGAGGCTAATAAGAACACTCTCAATAATCTTAGGTGATGTGCTGTCTGCTTTTCTCTTTTTATTAGACTGTTTACTCCTTCCGTCATGTCTTTACAAGCCACATTCATATCTGCGGCATTAACCCTTTAACTTGATTCAACACACATCCAGGAATAATTCAGTGAGTGTTTCAATTTACAGTTTTGCAAGACTGTTTCTTCCTATATATCCATAGCCATAATTAACCATCCTTTCCTATTAATCTGTACCAATAATATTGAATACATTGTAGTTCATGGGACATAATAAGGATCATGCAAGTTTCTGCCTATTTTTTTTTTTTTTGTCTCCAAGGTCTACATAAAAGGAAAGGCTTTTATTTTCTGACGTCCCCTTTAAGAATTCCGTCCTCTTTTTCTGCAGCTTTAACTCTGTATCCATTACCATCTTTGTTTCATACAATAGCTGTTCTCACAGATACTTACAATTTTTTCACAAGGTAAAATCAGAGTTTCCTGCAAGGCGTAAAGGTGAAAGATTGTATAAAGCAGGCACTTCTGGTCATGAATAAGTTAACTTGCTTCCTTGAAAATTCCAACTATCTTTTGTGTACATGTTTTGAATTGCAGTTATGGAGATGGATGGAGATACCAAATTCACTGGAGAAGGAAACCAAGGGTTGGATTTAGTCTCACCAAGATTTCTGTCACAGGCTCTTAAATTTGAGCACTTCCCTCACCAGGTAGAGAGGCTACTTTAGTTTCTTAAATAATCATTTTCACCAGACAAACATAATGTACCATGAATTTTACTATTTTAATAAGCTAGTTAGTATGCACCTTGTTTTTTTCTTTTTTTTACAAGTTTAGAAAAGAAACCATTCACCACCTTACTTTTATCAAAATAATTGGATTGAAAATCAAATGAAACTTTTTGAGCCAATCAGTTATAACAATTGCTGTATGATTTATGAAATATGAGCGGGCTATTGAAAAATAAGCTCTTTGGTTGATGAACCGTATATTGTGCTGGCTGTTTCTAAAGGCTGCTGTTTTGAAAAGAAATCTATTGCTGAAAGAAGTACACTGAAATGGGGAACAAATTGTGCATTGGAAGGCACTAGAATAATGAATGTCAGTCTGCAACGGAAAACGTATAATTTAGAAACATGCTTATTGGGAGGGCAGACAAAGCATGAAGTCACAGGAAGGAAGGAAGGGGAGAGATGGAGAGAATCATTTACAAAGAGCCTCTGAATACGATGTTCAACAACACTGAGGTTTTTCAAAAATCAATTTTACTGCTGGAGAGGATGTGGAGAAAAGGGAAGCCTCCTACACTGTTGGTGGGAATGTAAACTGGTGCAGCCACTGTGGAAAACAGCATGGAGGTTCCTCAAAGAACTGAAAATAGAACTACCATATGATCCGGCAATCCCACTCCTGGGCATATATCCAGACAAAACTCTAATTCAAAAACACACATTCACCCCTATGTTCATAGCAGCACTATTTACAATAGCCAAGACATGGAAACAACCTAAATGTCCATCGACAGATGAATGGATAAAGAAGATGTGGTACGTATATACCATGGAATATTACTCAGCCATAAAAAAGAATGAGGTAATGTCATTTGCAGCAACAAGGATGGACCTAGAGATGATCATACTAAGTGAAGTACGTCAGACAGAGAAAGACAGATATCATATGATATCACTTATATGTGGAATCTAAAATACAACACAAATGTACATATCTATGAAACAGAAAGACTCACAGACATAGAGAACAGACTTGTAGTTGCCACAGCAGAGGGGGAGTAGGGAGAGGGAAGAATTGGGAGTTTGGGATTAGCAGATGCAAACTATTATATAGAGAATGGATGAACAACAAGGTTCTACTGTACAGCACAGGGAACTATATTCAATATCCTGTAATAAACCATAATGGAAAAGAAAAGAAAATTAAAAGTATGTCCACAAATTCTTTGAAACTTCTCTTCAAAAGGTGGAGACTAATTCCCCTCCCCTTGAGTATAGGCTAAACTTAATGGCTCACTTCTCAATAAAAGAATATGGCAGAAGTGACCTTGTGTGACTTCTGAGACTAGATGGTGTCAGCATGGTGGCTTCCTCCTTCCTCTCACTCTCATGGCTTAGCTGCCAAGCCATCAGGACACTCAAGCAGTCCTATGGAGAGTCCAGTGGTGAGGACCTGAGGCCTCCTGCCCACCACCTTGTGAGTACACCATCTTGGAAGTTGATCTACCAGCCCCAGTTCAGCCTTCAGATGACGGCAACCCCATGAGAGACCCTGAGACGGAACCACCTGGATTCCTGACCCCTAGAAACTATGAGCTAATAAATGTTTATTATTTCGAGCCACAACATTTCTGGGTAATTTGTTACAAGGCAATAGCTAATTAAGGCAAGCCCTCAGAGTGTCATTATTTGGGACCAGTCACCATATTTCAGGGTCTGGGGAGTTGTCTCCTCTCATCCTCTTATCCAACAGCAATATAAGGCTTCACACAAGAAAAGGCACTGAAGAGACCTCCCTGGACTCCTGGTATTGGTGGGTGTCACCTATGACTCTTTACTTCTTCTTTGCTGAGTTGAAAGGGTTTTTGCTGAAGCGATTTTCCATTTGGGGGAGGAACACCACTCGGCTAGTGTGTATTCTAGTGGCAGAAAGTCCTTTAGGAAATTCATAAATCCTGCAACAATCCTATGATGTAGGTACTAGTTGCCTGACCTCAAAGTCAAGGGAGTTGAAATGTTATGCTTTAGGGATGTACACAAATTTGGGGGAATAGTAGAAAGTCTTGCAGGTTTTCCTCATAAATATCCAATGACTTCTGCATTGTAGAAGAGACAAAGCAAGGCATTAAGAAGGGAACAGATAGAAGGCACTGAGCGCAGGGAGAAAGGTACTCTCCTGGCTCTCGAATGAGACCCTCTCAAGGATTACTTCATGAAAGGCTGTTTGAAGGCCTAATCAACTTGACATGGTCCTCAACACCCAATTCCCTTGAGGCCTTGGAAACCCAGCCAGCTTTTGCCTAAACAATGGGCCTCCACATGACTACTTTCCTTTGAACTTCTGCCTCCTTTGAAGGAAGCAGCCGAGGGTCTTGCAGGGCTTAAGGGGCTGATCCTTATGTTCTCAAAGACACTGCGAGCTGGGGAATGGAAAGGGCTGTTTGGAACTTTATGTTGTGTCACGGATTTGACAATCACCAACTGGGAAAGTTACATGACACGGTTGAACCTGATATGGGATATAAAAGACACCCCATACCTGCTGGTCTGTTCTTAGTACTACAGCAAAGGGCATTTACTGCTCTGGCCAGGCTTCAAAAAGGAAAGCACCAGTGGTCTGAAGCCAAAGAGATCCTTGTCCCTCCCTTAGTCTTGGTTCTGCTACTAACAGGGTGTGTCTCTTCACTTTCAATGTCGGTGTCTTTATCTGCAAATGTAGGTAAACTGTTTGCTCAGATCTCTTCTGGCTCCAACAACTTATGATTCCACGATTCCTCTAGAAAGTTGTAAGAGGCCCTAATCCATGAAGTGAACCGACCCACACTGTTTTCCTTGGGTATTTCCACAAGTTAAGCGTTCTCCTTGGTAAACAGCTACAGTTTTTCTCGATTAGCACTGGGTTTGTGAATACAAACTCTTCAGCTGTGCAAGATGGAATACACTTGGTTTGCCTTTGCTCTGCCTGGAAACAACCAGAGAAAATGATGGAAGGCTGTTTATAAATCATTCCCTTTTGGTTAATGTTGTGGAAGATCTTGGAGTTATTTTACTTTACTTATTTGGGTAATGCATATGTTATTTCTTTTTTTTTAATTGAAGTATAGTTGATTTACAATGTTTTAGTGTCATTTAAAAAATATATACAAGTACTTATTTGAGGAAAATGTGACAATTCTGAGCAGGGCATTTCTCAAATAATTTCTCTTTGAAAACAGACTGAGCAGTAACAAAGAGTATTGGAAAAAGGAATATTTTATTTGTGTCTCATTATTAATTTAATGAGGAGTGAATACAGGTACAGGGACTATCTTACTTTTTAATTTCTCCTCTGGTGTGTTTCCTCAAAGTGACAAAAAATAAAAGACCATTTACAGTGAGCAAATATGGCTTTTCCCCACAAATTCCTAATGTACGTCTTAATTTTAGTTTAACATAGTCATACTAAAAATGACAGACACAATGAGCTAGGCTTCTGTGGTGATTTTAAATGCACAATGCATGCAGCAACACGGATGGACCTAGAGATTATCATACTAAGTGAAGTAAGCCAGAGAGAGAAAGACAAATACCATATGATATCACTTATATGTGGAATCAAAAAAAAAGAAAGATACAAATGAACTTACTAACAAAACAGAAAGAGACACACAGACGTAGAAAACAAACTTATGGTTACCAAAGGGGAAGGGGTGTGGGATAAATTAGGAGGATGGAGTTAACATATATATACTACTATATATAAAATAGGTAACAAGGACCTACTGTATAGCACAGGGAACTATACTCAGTAATTTGTAGTAATCTATAAGGGAAAAGAATCTGAAAAAGAATATATATATATACACATATATATATGTTCGAAAACTTTAATTCTAAAAGATACATGCGCCCCAATGTTCACAGCAGCACTATTTACAATAGCCGAGACATGAAAGCAACCTAAATGTCCATCAACAGAAGAATGGACAAAGAAGATGTAGTATATATATACAATATTACTCAGCCATGAAAAAGAATGAAATAATGGAAAAGAACCTGAAAAAGGATATATATGTATTTATACATACAGATATAAAACTGAATCACTTTGCTGTACACCTGTATTTTAAATTAACTAATCGACTATACTTCAACAGAAAAGGAATCTCACTCCTCCTTAGAACTTTAACATGGGGTAGCAGAAAGGGTCAATTTTTAAATCCTTGGTTCTACTGTTTACTATCTATGTGAACTTGGGCAAATCCCTTCCCACTGTGACTGTGAATTTCTTCATCTGTAAAATGGAAAATACTTAGAATTTGTGTAAGGATACCTGAAAATGGATGTAAAGCACATGCTAAGAGTTCAATAAATGACATTGTTAAAAATTATTTTTAAAATGTCCAATGCTGTCCAATAGAATGTTCTGCAACGATAGAAATGTTCTGTATCTGTGCCGTCCAATGCAGTAGTCCCTCACCGTGTGACATGTAGCTAGCGTGCCCAAAGAACTGACCTTTTATTTAGTTATAATTAGTACACATTTACATTTAGATAGCTCCACATGGCAAGGGACCGCTGGATTGGATAGCGCTGGTCTGAAGCCCTGATATGTCATTGCTACTTTGACATGTTTCTCACTTACAGTTTTGAAAGCATATACTCTAGTCAGACCGACTAGGTCCGGATCCCTGCTTTCCCCTTTACTAGCTGTGTGACACTGGCCAAGACACTTAACCTTTCTGAGCAACATAACAGTAACCGCTGCACGTGCAAGGGGGGTGGAGTGGGTGGATGAGCCTAGCTCATTCCTGTTCATCCCTACATCTTGATTGTGTGAAAGGTCATATGATGTCACAGGGGAGAGCAGGGCACCTGGTCGCTAAGGTTATCACCCCAGAAGTTCTGTGATTGTTTCTGTTTAATCTCTGCTCCCTGGGGCTATGGGTGATCCCTTGCAAGGGAGGCAGCAGGAAGGAGGGAGTCTCAGCTCTTTGACCCAAGGGGGCTGGAGTAGCAGCTGTCCTCCAAGGGCAGGGCTGGCAGCCCACCACCAGGAGCAGTTCAAGGCATCGGACCTTCTGAAGCCAGGGCTGGCTCATCAGTCCATGCTCCCAGGCTCTTGCACTTCTACCTTCTGAGTGTGCCTGGCTTGGGTTAGGATAACAAGGCATTACCAAGATAAATAAGGCCTACACCCTTGTCCGCCCCTCAGTTACAGCATCTCACTTAATCCTCGCGCCATGATTTTCACCCCCAGTTGGTCGATGTCGAATCTCAAGTTCACCGAGGTTGAACTGCCAAAGTCTCACTGTTACCAACAGGCTGGGATCAAGCCAGGATCTTCCTAGCGCTGTGTACTTCCCCAGCCCTCAGGCGCACGTTCAGATGCCGATTTCCGCCCCCAGCCCAGAGTCTATTTGCACTTTTTGCCAGCACTCTGGTGGATCCTCCTTTTTTGATTCGACTTGCAGATCATGCTTTGAGAAACATAACCAGAACTCCCCTCTTTCTGAAAAGAACTCCATAGTGGAGTTCCCTAAAATCAGAGGTTCTCAGCTAGAGGTGACTTTGCCCCTAGGGGACATGTGGCAATGTCTGGAGACATTTCTGGTTGTCACAAGTTGGGGGGAGGCTGCTCCTGGCATCCGGTGGGTAGAGGCCAGGGATGCTGCTAAACATCCTCCAGGGCACAGGACAGTTCCTCTTCGCCACCCCACCACACCCCAGGAATTATCCAGCCCAAGTTGTCAATAGTTGTGGGGTTGAGAAAGTTTGCCTTAAATAAAGCAAAGCTGGGACCTCCAATATCCCTGGGAAAGGAATCCACAGCCTAAAATGAAAAATGAAAAAAATAACAAATTTCACTCTTGATTCGGCTTCAAGCAGTCCAGGTTCCAGTGATTTAGAGAAATTTAAGGCAATAATTCTCAACTTTCTCAGACCCGGTGGGCCTTTTTTGTAACATATATTTTGTAACTGTTCCTTTTCTATCCTGAAATGAAATTCAGAGATAATAAAGCTAATTATACAAATAATTTTAAAAATATCAACATAATGTTATGATTGTAATATATTAGGGAGAAATTAAAAGATAATCTATAATGAAATAAAATGCATTTTGATTTGTATAAAAGCTGCACTGGTAGATAAAGTCCTCAGATGCCTGTGCCTATTAGTAGGATCACCAAAAATGCAACTGCTATATGTGCCCATAGATACAGGTGTGCACGACAGAAGACAGGTGGTGTCACGATTTTCCAGAACAGCAAACGGCTTGTGCTAAAGTTCCATCTCAAAGAAAACACAATCTTCCGATTTACGCGGTAATTTACTTCCAGAAAAACTCAACATTCATTAAAACTGGCCTAAAAACGCTTTTTGTTTATTTGTAAAATGACGTGACGTCTGTCTTCAGATAATCCTGAGCGGGTTTTCACACACATGAATGTGTCCTTCCAGCAGGACCCGGGAGGATCCTTCGTCGTCCTGGGCTTTATGAGCAGCAAATGATGCCTGAAATCCCCAACTGTGGCTCATCAGTGTCTAAGGCAACTTCCCCTACCTCCCTACCGGTGGGAACACCAAAAACACACAGCGAAATTTCCCAAATTCCCCTTAGGGGTGTACCTTCTCTGCAAAACCACTAATTTAAGGGATTTTAGAGAGTCGTTCTAATTATAAACCATTTTTGCCTTATATGCTGATTTTAATACTTAACCTCATCTCTGAGTCCTGCCTTTCCTCCCTCAAGGATGAATCCCCATGTATATGGAAAGCTGAATAGAGTTTGTACCTTAAAAATCACCCAAATGTACCCTCAATGCTGGTCATCTCTGCCATGAAAGATCAGGATGGTGAATCTTTGCAACACCCCACTCTGTTGGGATGAAAGTGGTCCTTTTTTTCTCTCTGTACTAAATCTAATGATTTCGGCACAGAATCATATCATTTAATGGACAGAAAGCCATGCTGGAAAATATTATTTTGGTAGCTGCTATGAGAACTGATGAACCATGCCAACTTTTAAGTAGTCTGGATGTTTCTCAGTATTCACAATGGCTCAAATTATGGGAATCTTCCTGTTTGGCTTACTGTCTCCACCTTCATCCTTACTGCGCAAAGCCCTCGGGATCTCCAATGGTGGGCTCCACACCCTGCCTTCCTGGGGGCCGGGGGCAGCACAGAGATCTCCACCATATGCCATATGCCTGTGACCTGGTCGCCTAGTGACTGAAACACTCATAACCAGCAGGCTTTTTCAGAGAAAGGAGGAGCTGGCTTCCACAGATGCCAGTTTCTCTTCTCCCTCACACTTTTGGCCACTCATATTTATCAGTATCTTTCCAATCTTTCAGGCAGAAAGAGTAATGTCTGGCTGCTTTGCGATGCTGATAAATGTTTATGACGTTTATCAACTGCCATGGTGTAAATACCCCAAGTTGTCCGATATCAAAGCACAAAGTAGGGATCACTGAACGTGGAGTTGGGAGAGACGCCCAGTAGTAGCACACCATTGTATGGTATTTCCACTAGTCAGATATAATAGACGTAAGTAACATCAAGAACATAGGTAATGGTAACATTTTGAAATGATTTTAGATTTGCAGAAAAGTTGCACAGATAGTACAGAGAGGTCCCACGTATTTTTCACCCAGCTTCCCCTAATATAACATCTTCTACAGTTAAAATAACATAGTCCACTTATCAAAACTAAGACATTACCGTTGGTACCAACACATATCCTTTGGTGACAGGAAGGTGATGTGTTATGCCTAGCACAAAGACAAATGTGCACGTTGCCTAGTGTATGTAATATACACCATACCTTGTGATGAGACACCGTGACTCACTGGGCTGAGCTTTATTTCCCTGAAAAAAATAAAAAAAGGAAGAGTTTGGTCAGAATCTGACTTTGCCTGTAGGATTCCATTGGTCTGATGTATGGCATCTGTACTGGGTCTGTCAGGGCAAAAAAGAAGTTGAAAAACCTTTGAGAATGGGCAGTCGTACAAGAGTTGTAAGTAGGAAAATAATATGAACAGATTTGCGTTTTTAAAAGATTATTCTGGAAGCTATGGAAAGAATGCATTGAAGCAAAGAGGCCAGCTAGAAGAAACTATTGTAACAGCCCAGGTAGAACTCAATGAAGGTCGGAATTAAGACAATTGAAATGTGGATGGAGAAGCGAAGATGGCTTCAAGAGATGCTAAGGAGACAGAATCTCCAAGACTCGATAACTGATGGACAGTATAACTGGGCACCCGGAGCTCAGTTTCTGACTTGAAGAGAATGCTGGAGAGGGGACATGTGTCAAGTTCAGCTTCCGGTAGGTTGTTGGAAGTGCTTATGGGCTCACTAAGAAGCATAAGTGGATCAAATCTATTCTCAGAAATATTCCCCGCCCCGCCCCCCGACCCCCGACATGCTGGACTCTGGGATCAGTTTGTCGGGTTGAATTTCCTACGTTAAAGTTCCTTATCTTTCCCTCTGTAACGTAATTTAGAGAGGAAGCAGAGAACAAAGGCAGAGGGGAACAAGGTTCTTTAAAAGCCCAATTTCTCTCCTTTTCTACTTCCTTTTAACCTGAGAAAGAAAAAAAATAAAGAAGGGGTGGGAAGGGCCTATATGTCTTCCTCCTACTCTTTCCATAGAGGACACAAGACAGGGCTGGGCAGTGTTTCCATCCCTCCTGGAATTCCAAGGTGGACACTGGGAAGGGCCTCCATGTTGGCCTGAACTTGCTTGGAACGCTGTCACTTGGGTGTAACCTGACACATGATGTCATCGTCAGCCATCTGGATTCATCAGCTCGAGCTGTTGGACCCTCTGCTCTGTGTCGGGGTTCAAGCCTCCCTATCTGTTCCTGGGGCCTCCCCACTTTTCTCTGCTTGAGCCTCCACCCACACCAGCTGGCTCCTTCTCGGTATTACAGATCACTTTTCTCTGATCAGTGTCTCAGTCCCAATATGTGCTGAACACTTTAAACCGCCCCCATCACTTTCATTGCCTTAGGCATTTCTAGAGATTGATTTATTTGACATATGTATGTGCATGTATGTAATGACCACAATGCACACGTGTACAGAACTTCATTCTTTTTAACTTTCACACACAACAGTCCAGGCTCAGAAGGAGTATTGCTTCAATACTCCTGAACTTGGGGTGGATTCTCTACAATGGCTGTGGGTAAAAGAATGCCAGGGCCTCTGACATGTTGAGGATCATCTCCAAAACCCTTCTCCACCACACTTAGGAGTACTTGGAAACCACAAAAATTAAAATTTACAGCCCCAAGGGTCTATTCTATATCCTGCTGCTCTGGCCAAGCAGCTTCATTTTTGGCTCTGAGAATCTCGTCTGTAATTACAGTACTCAAGTTCAAACAACGTGGGGATTTTCAGGAGTGGTTGAGAAAGGCCGGCAGCTCACAGACTCTGCCCGGCAGCTGTCGCCCCGAGCCAGGAACTATTCTCACCAGCAAACCACAGGTTGAGCTTCTGAATAATGTCTTTCACCACACCTGCGATCGCAGTCACCTTCATGGGTGAAAGGGCGGAATTGACACAAATACTTCACTTCCTTGAGGGAATATTTTAAAGCAATAGTACTTTTCATTTATTATTTTATGTCTAATCATTTAGCACTGTTTTTTTTTCCCAATGACGATGAAAGTAGTTCCCTTTAAGACGATATCTAAAATAGTCTACTTTGTATCCCTTGGCAATCTTTATGCTTCATGCAGTTGCTAAAATATCACTTCTGTTGCAGGGATTCTCAAACAGGGGTGATTCTGCACCTCGCCCCACCCCAGGGGAGGGCGCTCCTGGCATCTGGTGGGTGGAGGCCAGGGAAGCTGCTCAGCAGCCTGGAGTGCTCAGTTAGCCTCCCCTCAACCAACAGCAAAGAACTGCCTGGCCCAAATGACAATAGTGCCCAGGCCGAGAAGCCCAGCTCTACTGGATTATACATTAATTATACCACTGCCATACGGAGGAGTACATCTGATGAAGACCTGCTCCTTGAAAAGGAGCGCCTAAGAGTGTAGAATTTCAGGTGTCAGGCCATCCTTCTTACAGAAAGTTTTGAGCTGGGTGAAGGCTCACCCTAGAAGCCCAAAACTGTACCTTTATCTTGGCTAAATTCTGGTTGCCAGCAAGAATTTAGGGGCTGGCATAAGGTGATGGGATTGTCTGTTCTACCAGACGATTTCGATTTAATTTTGGTGGGGGTCTGGGGCCTGAGGCCTTCCTCTTCCTCTGCAGTGTTTTCCCCAACACTAAGGATTTTCTTAGCCTATAGTCCCCGGCACAGCTTAATCATACTCCTTAAGAAGCAAACAGAATTGTAAAAAAAATTAATAAACAGAAACCTTGATTAAATAGAGTCAGGACACCAGAAGGGGTGCTTTCATGCCATTTGATGACAGCAGAGTCCAAAAGAAAGAAGAAAGACTCCTCTTCTTTCCTGGCAAGGGCTCAGCCAAAGAAAAGCCATGGACACTGTTTACTATAACCCTTTCCCCTCTATAAAAGTGTTCTTCCCTTGACAGGCGGAGACTTGCCTGTGGCTCGCCAAGGTTGCAGACCCTGAATTGCAATTCTCTGCTGATCCCAAATAAACACATCTTTCCTGGAGAAATATCCAGCAGTCTATTTATTTCAGGTCAGCAAGATCCAGAAAGCAAATGCAAGATCTTTTAAGATTGATTTCTCTGGTCTAAAAAAATAATAGTGGTACCAGCTGGGCTTGGGAGGAACTCGTGACCTTGTGAAGGTCTTCACAGGTCAGCTTGCCTTCTTTTCGTTCTAAGCCATGAAACTTCTAGAAAGCCAGTCTCATCCACAAAGTTCCATTTACTTTAATCTGCAGAGCCAATGCTCAAGGGAGAGTATTTGTTGTTGTAAGCTCCCATTCTCATTAAAAAAAAAATGATCAGTGTATATTCTCTTAAAAACTAAGAGAACAGTAACCTCAAAACCCACCTTCTGAGGTCAGCGTTTCCAGACTGCAGCATTATAGACTGATGAGGACGTTTCAGTTTTTGCCTTTCATTCCCAAATATCATGCTGCTCCTACTGGTGGAATAGACAGGGCCAGGCCCTCTTTGGTGGACATGGGATTCTTTGCAAGCAAACGTTCAAGAAAAGAATCAGATGATCTTTCTCTCTGGCCAGTTTCTAGTATAGTTTCTAGTTCTCAGTAAGAAATAGACTGTTAAAGATGCTAATATTTTTAGGTTGGATGATGGTATTATGGTTATGTTTTTTAAAATGATCTTTATTTTTAGAGATAAATTCTTAACTGTTTATGGATTAAAACGGTATAATGTCTGGAAAGTGCTTCAAAATAATTCAGGGGAAAGGGCATGGATGAAATAAAGTTCGCCATGAGTGGATAATTGTTTTAAACTGGTGATGAATACATGAAGGTGTATGTATGCTAATGGAAATGGTCCAGTGCAGTTGGAGCAATTGATGACCAAGAAGAGAGAAGAAACAGCCTAAGAAGCAAACATTCAAGACATGATGGACTACAATGAGGTATCACCTCACACCAGTCAGAATGGCCACCATCAAAAATCTACAAACAATAAATGCTGGAGAGGGTGTGGAGAAAAGGGAACCCTCTTGCACTGTTGGTGGGAATCTAAATTGATACAGCCACTGTGGAGAACAGTATGGAGGTTCCTCAAAAAACTAACAATTGAGCTACCGTATGATCCAGCAATCCCACTCCTGGGCATATATCCGGTAAAAATCTTGAAGGTTACTTTCCATTTACAGTTATTACAAAATATTGGCTATATTCCCTGTGTTGTACAATACATCCTTGAGCCTATCTTACCCCCAGTAGTTTGTACCTCCCACCCTATCTTGCTAGCCCCCCACCCCACTGGTAACCACTAGTTTGTTCTCTATATCTGTGAGCCTACTTCTTTTTTGTTATTAGATTTCTTAGTCTTTAACTACTCTTTTTCCATTCTGATGGTCTATTTACTGAGGACCGTTTACTAGGTACAGTCCCTACAGGAAATGTAAAATTTTCTGAAACCTAACACCCACCTTCAGAATGCTTCAAATCTCAATGGGAAAAAATTTTCAACTAAAAAATACAGATATTATATGCCACGTCATGTGGTAGTGATAGGCAGATTACAAATGCTCAGACTTGAAGGGACCTTCATTTTGGTTGCTGTTTGGTAGGAAATGTGTGCAGAGGAAGATAATGAGGACTTGTCCCAAGTGCTGGTTCTAACTGAAATGGATTCATTCCCAGTACTGGGGTTGGAAGACAAACACAAGAGTAAGGGGCTCTACAATCTAAAAGCTCCCAAAAGGGATACTACTATATATGACTAGCAAAGCAATGCAATATGGTCCAAAGCCCAAGGGGCCTTATAAACTCTGAGGGATATCTGTTAAATTGAGTTGCATGGATGAGGAAAAGCTTCCCAAAGAGGTAACAACTGAGATAGGCCTGGACTGTTGGAAAGAAGCCGTTCCAACGAAAATCAACATGGTAACAGTTCCATGTTTCCCATACATGGCTGTGTGGAGCTCAGGAATCTACAGTTAAAAAAAATATGATTCTGATGTGCAGCCAGATTTAAGATCCAATGCATTAATAGTCATACCTCCATGGAAGCACTGTGCTCAGATTAGGAACTTTTAGTTCAAAAGAGAGCTGGAGAGAGTTCAGAGAAAAGCAAACAAAGCCATTAAAAGTTCGGATGGTGGAATTCTAGAAAAAAATGGTAAATGAAATAAAGAATGTTGAGGGGGAAGTAAGACTTCAAATATGCAAATCACTATTCTATGGGTGGTAGCTGACACTTGTTCTCTGGGTGCATCCAGAATGAGAAAGTCGGAGTGAGCAAAAATGGGAGCAGTTGGGATTTAAAACAGGTTGCAGGCAAGGTCCTGACAAGACCAGTGACATGCTGGTATCCACGTAGACTTTTTTAAGGTATAATTTGCATTGATTTTAAAGGACAGGACTTAGAGAAGGCAAAATATTATTGCTTCATATATATTCAGATTTCTCAGGGCTAACCCCTTATCTACATTGACCAAGGAACCACAAACAAGGGTACATTTGCAAAATTTAGATTCACATGTGCCTGGTGATCGTAGACACTTCGCATGTGCTTGGAGGATGGAGAATACATAGGGAGAGATCTTTTTTGTCCCTATAAGTGTTGGAGGACAGAAAAAACTGCATTGAGTTTTAAAAAATTCTCAAGCTTTCCAGCAGTTGGCCATGATGGAGGTCCACTGCCATTGGTCCACCAAGTGGAGACAGCCTAGAATCAGAACACAGAATATTAGGTCTGGAAGGGAGCCTGTCCAGGGCTTCTCCAAGTGTAGTTGAGAAACAAGCAGAGTGGGGATGTCCTAAGTCTTCTTCTAAAAAAAGAAGGAATTCCGTGGTTTTATAAATTTATATAATCCTGAGTTAAAAAGTTAAACAGATTCACTTATTGCAGGGATTCCCAGAGGCTTCATTCTTACAGAAGGGCATAGTAACAAGCATTGTTGTATCTCATCAGATCATTTCCCTATGAAATACACTTTGAGACAAAGGGAATCACCTGGACCAGCTCCTTCCTCTATCCTTAAACAATAGCATCTGAAGTTCAGAGAGGTAAAGAGAGTTACCTGACGTTATACACAGGCAATAATAGATTGAAGAGTAGAAGCAAGTCTCCCAACTTTTTGGAGAGTGCCCTTTCCAGGACCCCATTCTGCGATAGCTATACACCCACGTTAGCCAAATAGTCACCAGGTCCAATGTACATTTGGGACAACCCAATGTGTACGGTTGGTATACACCCAGTGGAGCAATGCTGAGAACCCAAAAGCCAAAGGATCAACTGCTAAGCTCACAACGCCATGAGGACATGATGTGATACTGACCAATCAAAACGTTGTGGCTGGAACTGACCTTGTACAGGGGAGAAAACTTTGCCACCCCAAACTGTGTCTCTTTGGCATGACGATTAATATAGGCTGATTCTTTTTAAGAAACAGAAGACTCAGGAAGTTTTCTTTTGACTTCCCTCTTAGCTGCTTAAAGACTTTAGATAAAGGGCCTGTGCCCCGAATAGAGCAGTCACCAGAAGTATCTTCAAAGAATATGGGGGCTAGGTGTAGTTGGGGTACTGGGCAGGCCCAGAGATCAGAATCCACTCTGTGTCCCATTGTCTCTGCAGGACCCAGCAAACATTTGTTTACCAAACACGTGCTTTTCCATCTCCATGTCAATTGCCTTCCTCCCCTTTGAAGTCCCAAACTTCTACCCCCACATCCTCTTTGGTCTTTAGCTGAAGATGCTGTTTAAGGTGAGGGCTTTGGCCATTTTGGCAAGTAACTCAGTTTTCCTGGGTCTCTCCCATGTACACATGTTATTAAACTTTTGATTTTCTCCTGTTAATCCGTCTCATGTCAATGTAATTCTTAGACCAGCTGGAAGAACTAGAAGGGTAGAACATTTCTTCCTCCCTGACATTTATAACCATTATATCTGTAGATTGTCTCGGGTCAGCGTTTTAACATACCCTGTATTATACCACAACACAAAGTTCTGTACAAAGGTCTCGATTTTTTTTATAGAGACTTCCTTTCTGAACGCTATTCTAGGATTTGGACATGTGGTTTATATGTATATACACATTTACCTCAAGCTATCTAGAGAGTAGCAAAGAGAATGGTTTGCAGATGGGTGTTGGGAGTAAAGTAAACTGCTTGATGATGCCACCAATTAGGTGGTTTCTGATAAAGTGATTCTTTATGATAGTGAGATATATACCTATGCCACTTATACCCAAGAATAGAAAGTATTAATCTATGTATCTGAGTAGCGGCCACATATCACTATTTAAGCATAAATTTCTTATTATAATCTTTATTTTGGACCATTTTATACAAAATGGAATGAATTTACTTTTGAACAAAATATCCAGCGTAGAAAAAGAAGTGAAACCAAATAATTGCTGTTTTCTAAAAATAAATAATTAAGAGATGTTTAGAGTCTCTGTTTTGGAGGGAGTTTTTCAAAGCCTGCTATATTGGTGCCTGTTGGTAGAAGCTGACTCTTGCTGTCTATTGCTTGTGTGCAGAGGCAGAATATTCCGCGGGTGTATTTTAGCCGTTTTTATGCTGAGATGAATAGGCTATTTGAAGTGAAGGGAGGACTGGTAGTTCCTGTTGAAATAAAAGGATCACAAGTCCGTTCGCGCCAAACTGTGAACACAGTTAGACAATGCACTGAAGGCAATTTTTATTTGGTAATTACTGTCGTTCAGAAGCTTTGCCAATGCTGACTGAAAAGCTCCCAGAACCAAACAGTGAAAGGATACAGTCCCCTCATTAGCCTAAACTGCATTTGAATTATTCCTGCCTTTTGTGACATTCTGGTTTTCTTTTTAAACAAAGGGTTAATGTGCTTTTTAATTTGTGTATTTAAAATCAAGGGGGATGGGAGAGGATCTTTATCTCCTATCTTTCTAATCTTGACTAAAGGGAGCCTTGGGAATGAGACCAACAGACTTTCTCCTTTGAGAGCTTGGCATTTATGGCTGCTTCCTGAAAGGGCAAGAGTCACCAAGTAAGTCAAATGGCTACAAAATCTCCTGAAGATGGGAGGAATGAATAAGCGTACTGAAACATCTTTCCACTAAAAGCGAGTACACACAATGCCCATATTAGCAAATACTCTTTCTTTGGGGGCATCTTGAATCTCTATTATATTATCATCAACATAGAGATATTTGGCTCTTGTAAGCCATTCCCTTAGTCCTTCAGGATGTCAATGCTGAGAGAGAGAAAGAGAAAGAGAGACAGAGACAGAGACAGAGACAGAGACAGAGACAGACTAGGAATGACTATATGACTATTATGGTCACTCAAGACTTCCATGCAAGGTTGTAGGTAAAATAAAGTCTTCTCTATCTTGTTTAAAGATCCATTATTCAATTCAAAGAACATTTATGGATAGAGGGAGGAGACAAGATGGCGGAGTAGAAGGACTTGAGCTCACCTCCTCTCATGAAAACACCAAAATCACAACTAACTGCTGAACGACTGTCGACAAAAAAGACTGGAACCTACCAAAAAAGATATGCTACAACCAAAGAAGTCACAACGAGATGGTAGAAGGGGCACATTCGCGATATAATCAAATCCCATACTCACCGGGTGGGCAACCCACAAACTGGAAATAATTATATCACAGAGATTCTCCCACAGGAGTGAGAGTTCTGAACCCCCTTTAAGGCTCCCCAGCCTGGGGGTCTGGTATTGGGAGGAGGAGCCCCCAGAGCATTTGGCTTTGAAGGTCAGTGGGGCTTGAGTGCAGGAGCTCCACAGGACTGGGGGAAAGAGAGACTCCACTCTTGCACGGCACACACAAGTTTTCACATGCACTGGGACACAGGGCAAAGCAGTGACTCCCATAGAAGAATAAGCCAGAACTACCTGCAGGTCTTTGAAGGTCTCCTGGGGAGGCGGGGGTTGGCTGTGGCTCACCGTGGGGGAAAGGAAACTGGTGGCAGAGGCCCCAGGGAAAACTCATTGGTGTGAGCTCTCCTGGAGGTCGCCATTTTGGCACCGAGACCTGGCCCCACCCAGCAGCCTACAGGCTCCAGTGCTGGGATGCCTCAGGCCAAGCAACCAACAGGGTGGGAACACAGCCCCACTCATCAGCAGACAGCCCCTCCAAACACACCCCTTGACATGGCCCTGCCCAACAAAGGAACAAGACCCAGCTCCAACGACCAGTGCACAGGCACCAGTCCCTCTCACCAGGAAACCTGCACAAGACCCTGGACCAACCTTACCCACCAGGAGGCAGACACCAGAAGCAAGAGAAACTACAAACCTGAAGCCTGAGAAACGACCAGAAACACAGAAAGTTAGACAGAATGAGACGGCAGAGGAATATGTCCCAGATGAAGGAACAAGATAAAATCCGAGAAGAACAATTAAGTGAAATGGAGATAGGCAATCTGCCTGAAAAAGAATTCAGAATAATGATAGTAAAGATGATACAAGATCTCGGAAAAAGAATGGAAGCACAGACAGAGAAGATACAAGAAATGTTCAACAGCTAGAAGATTTAATGAACAGACATGAACGATACAATAACTGAAATGAAAAATACACTAGAAGGAATCAATATAATAGCAGAATAACTGAGGCAGAAGGACGAATAAGTGATCTGGAAGACAGATTGGTGGAAATCACTACTGCAGAACAAAGAAAAAAGAATGAAAAGAAATGAGGACACTCTAAGAGACCTCTGAGACAACATTAAACACACCAACACTCACATCACAGGGGTCCCAGAAGGAGAAGAAAAAGGGCCTGAGAAAATATTTGAAGAGATAATAGCCAAAAACTTCCCTAACATGGGAAAGGAAACATTCAAGTCCAGGAAGTGCAGAGAGTCCCGTACAGGATAAACTGAAGGAGGAACATGCCAAGACACATATTAATCAAACTGACAGAAATTAAAGACAAAGAGAAAATATTAAAAGCAACAAGGGAAAAGCAACAAATAACATACAAGGGAACCCCCATAAGGTTATCAGCTGATTTTTCAGCAGAAACTGCAGACCAGAGTGATGAAAGGGGAAAAAGTACAACTAAGAATACTCTACCCAGCAAGGCTCTCATTCAGATTCAATGGAAAAATCAAAAGCTTTACAGACAAGCAAATGCTAAGAGAATCCAGCACCACCAAACCAGCTTTACAATAAATGCTAAAAGAACTTCTCTAGGTAGAGAAGAAAAGTCCACAACTAGAAACAAGAAAATTATGAATGGGAAAGCTCACCAGTAAAGGCAAACATACAATAAAACTAGGAAATCATCCACACACAAATAAGATATCAAACCCAGTAATCATGAGAATACAGAGGCAGGATATTGGAAATGCATTTGAAATTAAGAGACCAGCAACTGCTATATCAAAACCTCATGGTAACCACAAACCAAAAATCTACAATAGATACACACACAAAAGAAAAGGAATCCAAACACAACACTAAAGAGAAGAGAACAAAAGAGGAAGGGAAGAAAAAAGACCTACAAAAACAAATCCTAGGACGTCCCTGGTGGCACAGTGGTTAAGAATCCACCTGCCAATGCAGGGGACACGGGTTCAAGCCCTGCTCCAGGAAGATCCCACAACTACTGAGCCTGTGCTCTCTAGAGCCCACGAGCCACAACTACTGAGCCTGCGTGCCGTAACTACTGAAGCCTGTGTGCCTAGAGCCCATGCTCCACAACAAGAGAAGCCACCACAGTCAGAAGCCTGAGCACCGCAACACAGAGTAGCCCCCGTCCACTGCAACTAGAGAAAGCCCGCGCTCAGCAACGAAGACCCAACGCAGACAAAAATAAATAAATATATAAATAAATTTATAAAAAAACAAATCCTAAACAATCAACAAAGTGGCAATAAGAACATACATATCGATAATTACCTTAAATGTAGATGGATTAAATGCCCCAACCAAAAGACGTTGACTTTATGGTAGTTATTGGAGGTAGAAGATGAATAAGTCACAGCCCCTCCATTAAGAAGGATGATAATTAAACAGTATCAGTGGTGCTCCTGTCCAAATATTTATTATTCAAATATTCACAGATTGTTCAGGGAAGCAAAAGTCAATGTAACATTTAAAAATATACCAAGGAACTGACTACTTAGTAAAACTTGTCCCCAGCCAAGCATCCCTCTTTGACACTAAGGCATATCCCTGCCTACTGTGTCAGCGTCTTTGGTAACGTCGACCAAAAAAATGCAGAAGGCTGCAAGTAAGAGTTTATTTGCAGTCTTAAGAATTGCAATTTGGGAGACACAGATTTCGGTAAAGCCAAAAGTGTTCTGGGTAAGAGCAAGAATCAGGAGCTTATCAAGGTGAAAGACACAAGGCTGTACTCTGACACAAGAAATATTTGTACTGAAGGGATAGGCTGTCATAAGTTATTTTAGGGTAAGGGTCCAATAAGTGTCTTGAGTTTCTGGAACATTGTCCAGATGTTGTGGATGGCTGTGTTAAGACAATGAGTGGTCAAAAGGTCAGATTCCATCCGGGCTGAGATGTACATAAGTCATACTTCCTCAGTGGTCTCCTGGCTCCATTTTAGAGAGCTCTCTTAGCAATACTGACTCCGTTTTTATTTTCCTTTCACACTAGTGAGTATTTGAAGATGAAGATCTTAAATGAAAAGCCATTAAATTCAGCTAACATTAATTGGTGCCTACTTTATGCCAGTCATTGGCGGTACAAGATAACTCACATCCTCTCCGTTAAAGAGTTCTTAATCTAGTGAAGGAGGCTGGTAAATAACTGTGTCATTGAACGTAGGTATTGTAAAATCTAACAAAGTAATGCAAACAGTTTTTAACTGAAATCACACAGCTTGCTAACATGAAGGATTTCACAAAGCTGATGATCAGGAGAATGGCTCAAATCGTTGGCAAAGCCAAGATAAGAATCTGCTGGAGTTAACATTGGAAGAAGCGAAAATGAACGAGGATGGAATACTGTCCAGGATGAGAGTTATTCAGAGCAGCTGTCTTGTGTCCATTTCTCACTCTGAAGCAGCAATCCCATCCTCCTCTCCAAATGAAGGCTAACAGAATGCGGCACCCCAAAATGTGCCTCTTTGGTATAAAGAATATTTTGAGCTGATTATTTTTGAGAAAAAGCAGACACGAAAGAAACTCTAAAAAGAGTAGAACTTACTCTTTTGTAAGGGAAATTTACATTTATAAAGGAAATCTCCGCTTGTGAGGGTGTCTCCCTCTGTATCAGGAAGAGAAATTCTTATCAATGGAGAAGGCAACCTTATCCCTGTTTACCGTGCTGAAGACAATATTTAAGGTGGTTATGGCTTAGACCATGTTTACTCAGTTTCCCTGGGTCTCTCCTATGTATATAGGAGGTACACATGTTATGAAACTTCTCTTTGTCTTTCTCTTCTTAATCTTTCTTTTATTACAGGGGATAGGAGTCTCAGCCAAGAACCTAGAAGGGTAGAGGGAAAATTATTTTTCCTCCCCTACAATGTCAGAGAATGGGGTTTGAAAAAAAAAAAAGATTTGAATATCAAGGGCTTTAGCGAGGTCTCTGTGGGAAACTGAGGAAACCTTCAAATGTTTTTATAAGATGACATTTCCGACCGTGCCTAAAAGCCAACTGTGAAGAGAGGGCCACACAAAACCATCATACAGTTTTTCCAGAACAATTATGGCCTAAGAAAAATCAACATGTGTCATTGTTGTTCATTTTAAGAATATATGGCAGTTGTATTGAATCTTTAATATTTGAGAGTGTATAAAATTATTTTCCTTTTTTTTTAAGAGTAAATTTTTTTTTTTCAGAATGAAATTATGGTCCAATCTTTTTTTCCAGTACTTACTAACGACAATTGGTTCCTATTTTAGGTGGATTTTTTCTAAATGGCCTTTTTCAGATACATATTATCCTTGGATAACGAAGCCTTCCAATACTTATGAAACAATATGATAAGCGTGTATAGAGAGATAAGCATAGACAGAAATGGGAGAAGGGCTGAAACTGAAGGATTCTACTTTTGAAATATACCGTAGGCAGGCACATTTCCTATGGATATTTTATTGCAATGCTCTTTTGAGTTAGATGCTCTCAGGGTTCAGCCTGTAGGAATATAATGATGATGATGAATATGATAGGACGATGATGAATAAATGATAATATGATGATTGGTTTCTGAATTAGAGATAAACACACCCAGCTCGTGTTGGTTGTCCAAGATGCTGGAAGCCCAGATTTGCTTCCTGCCTCTGCCATCTGACTTGATCCCTTGCTCTAAGGCTGACAACCCCGTGATTCACATTATCCTAGGTCACCTCCATATGTGCCCAGTCATTCAGGGTGTTGAGGAATGCAGGTTCCTAAGCCATTTCTCTCTTGTTGGGAGAACTGACAAACCAGGGAAAGAGTGGAGTGTCTCCTGGTAATTCTAGGAAGCCTTCTCCAGGGGCAAAAGCATTTGTATTCATTCCAATTCCTGTCCTCCACCTTTTAAAAGCCTTGATTCTGAGTGACAGAAATCTAAGATCTAAAAGAGGATGACTTTGGCAATAATGTTCGTTTGGACAATCACTTAAAGTGCTGGTGTCCCATTCCTCACAGTAAATTGGAGATGGATGAATAAAATGGTCTTGGATTCCAGTGACCAGGAGCAGAGCAGATGCTCCTTTACACGTGTCCTATCAGACTTACTTAGAGCTCAGAGTTGGGAAAACTGACCCAGTGATGTTACATTGCTCTTCTGCAAGCTTTTACCTCTCCCATCTTACTCCTTCTTTACTTTCCTGCTGGTGACTCTAGATGTTCTATTCCGACTGCTACAAGGCTGCTGAAGATGGATGGTTTTACGACACATTCATCCTTTAACACAAATACTTCTGGCTTCCATTGGGACCAATCATTGTACAGAGTCACATTGCGAAACAACCAAAACTAACATTTTAAAAAGCATGGAAGTATAACTGATTCACTTGGTTATAACGCAGAAACTAATACACCATTGTAAAGCAATTATACTCCAATAAAGATGTTTTAAAAAAAAAAGCATGAAAAACATATATAACTTTATAGAAGTCTCTCAGCCTAAGGGCATTATGATTCAGAGCACACAGCCAAATTTCTAAAAATCACCAGAGACGTCCACCTCTGCAGTGCCACTCGTACAGGGTGACAGCTTCAGCTCCACCTCCGACCCCCACTCTCCACCCTCAAAACCTTTTAAACTCTTACCTGAAGCTCCCTGGCTCGTCTCTGCCTCACAGCTTTTTCCTTTCAGGATTGTTTCTTCCTAAAAACAGCTCCTGCTTCTGCAGCATAAACCTGCCTGGCCTTCCCTTCTTCCTGACCTCCATCTTGCCGCTCCAAGCCAAGGAAAACAGGCACAGCTGTGAAGGCTCATTTGCCTTTGTCGTACCTTAATATTTATGTCCTCTGAATATTTTGTCTCTGTCAGAATCCCCTTAAGGGAATTCTGCCATTACCTTGAGCAAAAATCCCTCTAAAATGGCTTTTCACATGATACTCAATGTCCTTCTGAAGTTTCTCTTCAAAGCGGCTCTGCAGACGTTTTCTGTAAAGGACCAAGTAGTAAATGTTTGTCATTGCAGGTTTTAAGGCCTCTGTTGCACGTACTCAACTCTGCCATCGTGGCAGGAAAGCAGCCACAGCTGCTATATACATGAGGGGTGGCTATGTTCCAGAAAAATCTTTATTTGTAAAAACAGGCTGGCGAGATCGGCTCTAAACACTGCTTCTCAACTGTAGCTGTACATCACAATCACCTGGGGAGCTTTTTAAACTCTTGGCACTCTGGCCACACCCCAGACCAATTAAATTAGGATCTCTGGGGGCGGGACCCCAGCATCAGTATTTTAAAATTCCTCAGGTGAGTCCAATTGTTACCGAGTCCAAGCTCGCTCCGCTCCCAGCAAGACAGGCCAATAAATCGGAGAAGAGGTGTTGATGCAAGGAAGACGACTTTATTCGGAAAGCCGGCAGACTGAGAAGATGGCAGACTAGTCTCTGAAAAACCATCTTATCGGGGTCTGGATGCCAGTTTCTTTTATAGCACACAGAGCGGGAGGAGATGAGGAAGTAGAGTAAAAAGGCCATAAGTTTTGAAAATAACACCTGGAACGGCCAGCCTCGGGGAGGGGATGTGTTAATTTCTTCTTGCCTGTAGCCATTCACAGGTGGACAGGATCTGGATGTTTCCCTGAACAAAGGCACTTTGGTTTAACATTCAGGCAGAGGGGAAGAGTTCCCCGAGGCAGGCCACTATGTCCAGACAGTATCCTTTTAGTGAACAAAAGCAGCGGAAAGCAAAGGTTAAAGTAAAAGAAACAGATCCAACTTGTAGTCAGATTTGGCTCTTCCCTGTTACACAATGTGCAGCCAAGGTTGAAAACATCTGTTCTAAAATCTCTCATCAGTCCTGTATCCCACCTGGAGGATCGCATAGATATTAACCACCCCTGCCCCGACGATGGCCACGTGGGGTCTCCTGTGAGTAGCCTCACTGCTTGACCCTATGTTAGAGTTATTGAAATTCCTTGAACAAGAATAGGTGGGGCATTTTTGGGTTTTTTGGATAAGCTAAATTTAACTATTCACTCTTTTCTAAACTGAGAAATATCAATGCATTCAACTGACACTTCTTGGTTCTACAGGCTACATTTAAAACTGTGATTTTAACAGAATTGTCTCTCTCGAGTGAGATTAAAAAGAACTTGGTGTTTTCTGCCAGTAAATCAGAAATTCACGCCTGAGTCCACAGCTGTGCTTCTTTTCAAATCTTCCAGAGCACGTCTGAGCTGCCCCAGTGGAGGACTGGATTAGGCTAATACTTCCCTATTTTCATTAGAAGCCAGGTTCAAGCAGATGAAAATGCTGTTTAAGTCATTCTGAAGTTCACTTGTCCACGACCATTTTACTTGAAGTACAACACTTTCTCGAGACAAACGCTTCGTGGATAGGACTTCATAGTACCTGATGTATTGCTTCCCTGCTGTCATTGAGGAAAGCCTTGCAGCTGGCCATAGCCCAGGAGACGGATCAGCTGCTTTCCCCTTCCTCGGAAGCCGTGGACTGTCATGAACTTTCAGTGTCTTCGGAATATTGACCTAACAAGAAGGCACTTCCCTCCCATTTTAGAGCTAGTAAAAACACTTTGTCCAGTATGGAGCTAGGATTATGAGGGTTAAGGGAGAATAAATGCCTGTGCACGTCCCTTTAGCCTCCTCTTACTTCGTGGAACACACGTTGGCTCATAGACTTTGGGCTGAGTCCCTGAAACGCCCGCTTATGGCCTCACATACGATTAGCTCACGGCACACGCCCTCCTTGGTCCCACTGGGTTGACTCCAAAAACGCTATATGAGTTTATTAATGCAGGCTCAAGGGCGGCTAAGGATCCTTGCAATAAAAAAGGGCAAATTCAAGGTCTTTTGGCGTCTCAAGAGGCTTTCTGGAAATTTTCTCATAAGGGCAATGACTCAAGGTGGTCCTCTCCAAATTTTCAGTTCTTTCCACGGCAGCTCTGGGAGGAACTTAAGAACAGCGACCTATTTGGAAGGTTGGCAGGGTCTCAGAGATACGTCAGCAAAGGAATTCATATTATCTTGAGAAAATATTGTTGGTGCACATAAAAAAGGTGGACGGGATCTGATGGAGATTGGGGAGGGAAATAAAGCCCCCTGACTTGTGAGTGTTCCACTCTCCACCTCCACACCCGCCCCTGCCCTTGGCACTGCTATTGAGTCCTTTGGATTACCAACTTGAGTCATCTTGTGTAGACCTAGAATCGGACTGGGCATTTTACAATGACTAGCTCTGACTTGAATGAAGAACTGTAATGCGAGTACGAAAAAGTATGCTGCAGGGGGTAACAGGTGCCATTAGTATCTTTGCACAGAATTTTCTAGAAGACCCACTTTCTGTTCTTTGTTTAGTCAAGGCCTTCTTGTGGCTTGTGGGAGGGCAGAAGTGTCTAGACACATGGCCACATCCAGAGAGAAGCAGCCCCAGTCTGTTATTGCCTCCCCAGAACCCAGCATAAGACAGATTCTTTCTGGCCCTGACCAAGTTCCTTGCTCAGTGCCCGGGGATGCTGAGGCCAGATCCAGAGCGTTAGATGTGTTGGCACAGGATGGCCTGTCTTCACAAGGAGCTTACCAGCTGCCTAGAGAATCCACACAAAACATGAATGACGTCATTTAATAAGCACCAGCATTACTGGACGAATAACAAAACTAGGAGGCAGGATCCCATTAAAATCAGAAAGAGAACAAGGAGCTCTCCACCATTGTATCAGTTAATAGAATTCTAGTACACATATAGGAACATGATTATTGAAAATGAGAAAACAAAAAGTATTATTTGGAGATGATATAATTGCCTATCGAGAAACCCCAAGATAATTAAAAACTGGTTATCTTTATGGATGTTTAGTAAAATGGCTGGTTAAAGATACGTGTATTAAAGTAACAAGCTTTCCTGCCCTCCCCAAAGTAACAAAAAAATATTGAATACGTGAGGTTTTGCCCCACCTCAAAATATCCAGATATAACCTTAATGTTAAAAATGAATATATAAGGAACGTTGCAAAATTTACTGAGAGTTCAAAGAAAAAAATATGTAAAATCATAAAAGTAAATGAATATATACCCCCACATAATCAGGTGAGAAGAATGAATATTATAGAAGCATGTTTTGTCCAAGTTAGCTTATTGATTTAACACAATTCCAAGAGTAATTACTTGAGCTGCACTGCTAGACATTAAAGCATAATATAAATTAAAAAAAATTATGTCAGTGGATCCTGGTTCAATACTACCTTTAGAAGAAGATGCATTATTTTATTGCTCTACTTTTTGTGTGTACGTACACACACACACACACACACACACACACATACATATTTAAAAAAAACTGTAGAAATGGAAACATCATGACCCTAGCATGAAAATGGATATATTCATCAATGGAAACAAAGCAAATGTAGAGAAAGAATCCTGATATATATGGGAAGATAACATATAATAAAGGAAGCATCACAAACCAGTGGTCAAGAGATAATTCATCAAAGAGTTCAAAATAATTGACTGGAGGAAAAGCGTTAGATGTCACATCATACAAAGAACAAAATGCAAATGCTTTTAACAATTGCAAACAATAGTGAGAAGTGTTGATAGTTGACTGAAGTGGGGAAGGACCTTTAAAGTATAAGTCAGAGAGAGAAGTAAAAAGGAATAAGATTATTATAGAATAAGGAAATAGGATTATTTCCTTAATAACATAAGAAAAGGAATAAAATTATTATATTTGACTATATAAAAGATATAATTTATTTATGTCAAAAGATTATGGCTTTATAATATATGTCTATAATTTCAAGTACGGTTTTTCCCAGCACTGAATGAATATTTTAACTTTTAGAATTCAATTAATGTTTTACATCATAAGGTTAGAGCATAAAAACTATATTTTTCTCAATTAATAAAAGAATTCAACAGAAGTAATTGTGATAAAAGCTTCTAGCAGATCAGGAATAGAAGAGAATTTCCTTTACCTGACAAGATATATCTGTTATCAACCTTTTTAGCAGGTATCATACTTCATCAGAAACTTTGGAATCTTTCCCATTTACATCAGGATTGAAAGAATAAACTCATTGGTCAATTTTGCATTGGAGGTTCTAGATAAGCAAAGAAATAAGATGTCTAAGAATATTTTAAAAGGAGATAAAACAGTCCTTATTTATAAACAATATGATTATCTCCATAGAAAATTCAAGAGAATTTCCAAAAATCTTTTAGACTGATAACAAAGTTTGGCAATGTGCTGGGTACAAAACCAACATACTAACATTTTTTGCATTCTTACACATAGTAATAACCACTTAGAAAATGTTTTCAAACAGCGTTCTCATTTTTCATAGCTACAAAAAGTATGTTTCATAGTTACAATACCTAAGAATAAATTTATACAAGATGTGCAAAACCTTTTATGGAGAAAATTACAAAACAGTACTGAAGAGTGTAAAATTTGATCTGAATATATGCAGAGATATAGCGGGTTCATAAAGAAAATACAAGATTAGGAAGACGACACTTGTCCCCATATTAATCTATAAATGCCATGGAATTAAAATTAAAATCCCAACAGAGTTTTCTATAGAAGTTGACAAGCTGACCCTAGCATTTGTATAGGAGAGAAAGGAGACCATAATAGGATTCTCCAGAGAAACAAAAGCAATGGGACACAAAAGAAGATTTATCATGTGGAATCGGGAACTGGCTCATGCAATTATGGAGGCTGAGAAGTCACGTGATCTTCTGTCTGCAAGCTGGAGGCCCAGAAGCACTGATGGTTTAATTCCAGTCCTGGGAACTAGGGGAACCGATGGCATAAATCCCAGTCCAAGGGCAGGAGAAGACCGAAGTCCTGACTCAAACATGCAGGCAGGAAGGAAAAAAATCCTCCCTTCCTTTGCTTTTTTGTTCTATTTAGGCCCTCAGTAGACTAGATGATGACTGTCCACATTGGGGAGAGCAATCTACTTTATTGAGTTCACCAATTCAAATGCTAATCTTATCCAGAAACACCCTCACGGACATACCCAGGAATAATGTTTAATCTGGGCACCCCATGGCCCAGTCAAGTTGACACATAAAATTAACCATCACAAAAGCCAAGACACAGCCAGAGAGCTTGCTCTACCAGATACCAAGACTTATTAATTAACTACTTATTAATCGTAATGTAGACAGCATGCTATTTGAGTTGGACAAAATAGGCCCCAGGCACATACAGAGACTTGATGCTAGACAGAGAGGACCCTACAAATCAGGATGGAATGTATGAACTAGTCAAGAAATGAGTCTGGGAAAATTAATTATCCTTCTGGGAAGAAAATTAAGTCACTATCTTACACCTTGCAAAGACAAATTCCAGGCAGATTAAATATCTAAATGTACAAAAGAAACCACTAAAACACCTGGAAGAGAATAAAGGAAAATCTCTGTATGACCCTGAATAAATCTTGAGGATTCCATAGACAAGCACAAGAAAAAAAACCCCTTAATTAAGGAAAAGGTAGCCAAATATAACTACACTAAAATTATAAACTTAAATACAATGAAAAACCATCTTAAACAAAATTTAAAAGACAAGTCATAGACAGAAAGAAGATATTGAGTGCATATAATCGGCAAATGTTAGTATCTAAAATATGTAAAAATATTTTTATAATTCAGCAAGAAAAAGACAAATGCCCCCCAATGGGCAAAATATATCAAGAAGCAAATTCACAGAGGAGGAAATCTGAATATCAAATAAATCAAAAGTTGCTCTATCTCTTTAGCTATGCGGAAAATGCTATCTCATAGCCAACAGATTGGCAAAATGAAGAAAAAGGAGGTTTCATACACATTGTTGGTGTAGCTGTTACTTGATAAATCAGGATGGAGAAGAATTTCTCACTCCACCTTTGCGGATCTGTAACCTAGAGAAGGTCTCTGACCTGTGCATGAGGAAGCACACATCAGGTTGTTCTTTGCAGCACTGTTTATGATGGTGAAAAATGGAAATAGCTTAAGTGTTCATCAGCAGAAGAACAGGCAAGTACATTGTACTATATTCAGTAACAGAATATGATAGAGCAGTTCAAAAGAGGGAACTAGAACAAGGGTAAAACTCATCAAAACAATGAAAGAACGGGCGAGCTGCTGAATAACGTCCCATACGATGCCACTTTCAAAACTATGGTCTTATTATGGATACATGCACATATGGTAATAGTATAAAATATGCAGAAGCTTGATACCAGATGGGGTAATCACTACAGAAAGAAAGGGAATACATCAAAAGGTGGAAATGGAGAATGTCAAAATGTGAACATCTGACAGACCCGAGTGTTGAGCATGAGGCCGGATGTCTGTTATACCACTCTCCAGATTAATATACGTTTGAAGCATTTTATAACAAAATGGGGAAATTGTTGCCCGTACTTTATAAATTTCTTCCTGCTTGTAGAAAGTTTATGGTAAGAATCTTATTTCCCCTAAAACATTTGCCATCACCTTTGCTCCAAAACAACAGCTATTACTTGACTTCTTATTCTATGAGCTGTACAACTGATAGTTTCTCAATTTTATATACAGTAAAAATAAAAACATCTTTAGAAAACTTTACTATTCTTATTTACCACGATATAAATTCTAAGCTAAAAACTGTGTCTTTGCTGTGCAAACACAATTTCAAATATGCGTGCCTTCCCCTTTCCAGCCCTCAGCTCTACAAATCGTAGCTTCTAAGTCTGTCCTGCATAGAAATTCCACGACCACCGGTTCATGTGGCCCTCCAAACACCATGGCAACATAAGTGTTTAGGAAGCTCTGGAGTTGTCCTTATCCATCAATGGCCAGAATTACAACTGGAGAATTATGCGCTCAACAGTCTATGGAACAAAACTAATTCCTTCTATTCCGTGTATGTTGTGTGAGCATAAAACATCTTGGACATAGTTAATGCGTAGCTTCCATCTGGCATTTTTCATATTATGTAAAATTGTTATGTCAGCAACAGATGGTAGAGCTAAGTGTTAGGAGATCTTACTTATGCCCAACTATCAGGTTTGCAAATCTGAACATTAAACAGTTCACAGGTCTGTGGAAATGCACGAGGTGCTAGATTTTCTCCTGTTGCACTGTCTTGCAAAATATTAGTTTCTTGTCTCTTTCTCCTTCCCTCCTTCCTAACAATCCTTGATTTTCTTTTGATATCCTCATCTGAGCTCCTGAGCTGACTCAGGAAGCCCTTGGCACATGTTTTTGGTAAATTGAAGGACTTACAGGCTTGTACGAGTGAAGTGTTCATATCTCTGTCTCTCACCTGATGTGACCAAAGAAGATGCTAGACATGATTTCTTCCAGCAGCCATTTAGTCACCATGAGGAAACCTCAGATTTAGGATGAAGCTGGTGTTGAGGACAGTGGAAAAGAGACTCAGAGAAAGCGTGAGTCTTTAACATTATCAAGTTGTCAATTACCTATCACCTGCCCAACCTCTGGACATGGTTTTGGTCAGGTGAAATATTCTCTTGTTCAAGTCTGTGTGAGTTGGGGTTTCTTTTACTTAGAGCCCAAAGCACCTTGATAAAAGATGGAGAAACTTTAATATTCATTCATTTAGAAGGTTGTGTCCCTAGACCCAATAACATACAGACTCAAGAATGAACATTTCACAGGGCTGTGATGTCACTCAGGGTTGGATGTAACTCATGATTGATGTAGGAAAATGTTTCTCAAAGTGCATCCTCAAGAACACTAGGTGTGTGAGACATTGCTAAAGAATGGCTTGCATGGTCTTATGATTTGGGAAAACACTATATACCAAATTCTCCATTATAACTTGGCAATTGATGGTAGTATGTTCAAGTCTCTGAGAAGTCTTGCAAAATGCTGGACTTTGTTTAATCTCAAACCTTCTAAATCTATTTCATCATGGAGCTTTTAATTTTTCTTAACTTTGTTTTGGGTAATACCTATTGACATCCCATAGCACTATGTTTGTTCCCTGGCTACACTTTGGGCTAGCTTGCTCCAGTAAAACTGGGCTTGTGGTCAGGTCCAGGGTTTTAGCTCCACCTCTTTCACCAAATAGCTGAGCTTTTAATTTTTCTTAACTTTGTTTTGTGTAATACCTATTGACATCCCATAGCACTATGTTCCCTGGCTACACTTTGGGCTAGCTTGCTACAGTAAAACTGGGCTTGTGGTCAGGTCCAGGGTTTTAGCTCCACCTCTTCCACCAAATAGCCATGTGAACTTGGCACACCATTCATAATGCTTTAATTTCCCCATTTGTTAAATGGAAATAACATTTCCTGTGAGCATCTAGTGAGATCATTAATGTGAAGACTCCTTTAATGATATAGTGTTTTACACATGCCAGGAACCAGCCTTGGACAAATATTTCAAGAAGATCTGTCTCTTCTCTTTGCACTGCCCATGAACCCATGTCTTCGAGCCTGGGTCAGAATGGGGATAAACCATCAAATGGGCTTGATGTGAGCTGTAGCTCATATGCTTATTTTTACAGCTCAGCTGTAAGCATCAAGCCCTCCTCTCCCTAATGGCTCCCAGATATGAACCATATATAAGATAGTATCTGGGAACATGCCTTGTAAAGTGTGAAGTACGATACAGATTCATTAATTTATGAATGAGACGTTTTCCCTTTATTATGTATTAGTTCTTTTCAAGATTTTGTTAAACAGTAAGTTGCCTTTCAAATGCTGTATTTATTTCTGAATTCAGTAAGGAGTCCTCTTTGGACATTTTGAGAATACACATATACATACAAGCACATTTTCATTCATTCATTCATTCTTGCAGCAAGCAGATATTGAGGGTGTATATTTATATATGTGTATACATATACACACACACATACATATATATGTACACACACACACATACATATACCTAATTTTATCTTCCCCTAAATTTGAAGTGGATTATAAATGCAAGGTGCAACAAAAGATAAATAATTTGATGAAAAGGGTGACAAAAACTTAATTAGGGGTGGAAGAAATAAAATGAGTCCAGAAGCAATTCGGCTCCACCCCCCATAGATTTCATAAGGTCCTGCCCTGATGTTTTAGCCATTGGACACAAGCTAGACTTGGAGCTATCAATGCCAATACAAAGACTAAAACACAATCCACTGCAGATTTCCATCAAGAAAAGCTGGGAATGCAAATGATGATTTGCTATGTTCCAAGTTTTAACTGTTGACAGCTAATTTAAATTCGTTTAAAAACTGTGCACTGAACAAAATATTTGTGAAAGCTGAAATCTAACGCATGGGTCTCAAGTTTACAATCTCAAATGCCTGGGTTGGGGGAGGGTGGCTTTCGCATGGGGAGAGGCACGGATGCCGGGGCCCACGCTATCAAATGGATGCAGCACTGAATCTGGAGGAGGGGGAGTGCTATGATCTGAATTGCGTCCCCCTTGAATTCATACATTGAAGCCCTAATTCCCTATGTAATTGTATTTGGAGATGGGGCTTTAGGAGGTAATTTAGGTTAAAGGAGGTCATAAGGGTGGAGTCCTAATCCAATAGGATTGGTGGCTTTATAAGAGGGGGACCATCTCTCTCCCTGTGCATGCACTGAAGGAAGGCCCTGTGAGGACACTGTCTATAAGCCGGAAGAATGCTCTCACCAGAAGCTGACCCTGTTGGCATTCTGATCTAGGACTGCCAGCTTCCAGAACTGTGAGGAAATCAAGTCCTCATGTTTGAGCCAGGCAGCCTGTGGTATCTTGTTATGGCAGCCAGGCAGACTAACACCGGGAGCTTAGTCTGCTTTGCTGGCCCCTGTGAGGGATGAGCTCCTGAGTCCCTCAAGGCAACCCCCCCAATGGCTCATTCATCCCTTCAGGATTCTGGAGACATGTTTTGGCAGGAAATGAAGAGGAGAGAAAAAGACTTGGGGAGAGTCTTCTATTTGCAGGCTGGGCTCCCAGAGGAAGTGGCACAGGCCAGCCAAGATGAGCAGCAATAAATGCCTGGATTTGGGAAGACATGCGACAGGAGGCTCCTGTCCCCAACACAGCTGCTGCTCGAGGTGTATTTCGTAGTGGGTATAAACTTTAAGAACGTTCGTAGCCTGCTTTGTGGTTTAATAGCATTTGATAGCCCAATTACCAGTCATACCCTCCTCAGGGTTTTAGACAAGCAAAGGAGATTTTGTAAGAGAGCAGAGTTAAAGCCAGAGAGAAAAGCAAAAGCCGTTGTGTCATTGCTCATGGGGAGGCTGCCTTTCTCTTCTATTTGCATCTCCCCAAGCGGGTACCAAGGGAAGCCTCCAAATGCCCGCTCCAAAAGGGAGCAGCTCTTTTTGTGAGTAATGTCACCTTAAGCTACCAGGGGAGCATAATACATTATCTCAACAATTTGAGCATCTGGGACTAAGTCCTTTATAAGAGTGATGGAAAAGTTACCTTCAGTTGAGTTCCACTGAGGATATAATTAGTATTTGATGATAAATGAAAATTAGTCCATGCAAAATACAGATACCATTCAGAAGCCTTCCAATACATCTTCACGTTATATGACTGCGCTTTTCAGACTGAAATAAACTGACCCCAACCTACATTTCCAAGGTCTTCTGCTTCTTCTTTTCTCCATTCACTTTTGGTTACAGACACCTGGCTCTTCAAATATACCCGTGAATATTACCAGATATGTTCCTGGAAGGCAGCTTGTCATCAGATTTCAAGCAGGATTCTAAATCTAGGTTTGCAGATGCAAAGGCCAGCTATGACCATTACTCCGTGACTTTGGCCAAGTTATTTAACATCTTTGCGCCTTAATTTCTTTTATCTGCAAGGTGGGGATGACATTAATAGTACTTACCTCCCAGGGAGGCTGTGAGGAGAAAATGAGTTAATATTTGTAAAACTTTTGCAACATTGCCTAGGAGATAAGTTTTACGTGTTTAGTAAATAAAATGCCTCTTTGCCTTGTACGTGCTTTTCCTGCTGCCCAGATGCTTATCCTCCACTTTGTCAGACCCCACCCTACTCCTATGACTTTTTTAACAGCTTTACTGAGGTGTGACTGACATGCAATAAACCACACATATTTAAACTTTTGACATACGCAAATCCATGCTTACCAAAGGGGAAAGGTGGTAAGGGGGAGGGTTAAATTGAGAGTTCGGGATTGACACATACACACTACTGTATTTAAAATAGATAACCAACAAGGACCTGGTGTAGAGCACAGGGAACTCTACTCAATATTCTGGAATAACCTAAATGGGAAAAGAATTTGAAAAAGGATAGTATATGTGTGTGTATAACTGAACCACTTTGCTGTACACCTGAAAGTAACACAACAGTGTAAATCAACTATACTCCAATATAAAATTTAAAAAAATTTTTTAAGTTTTGACATGTATACATCCATGACCACATTACCCCAATCAAGATAATAAACATATCCACCCCCCCAAAGGTTTCTCATGCCCCTTATAATTCCTTTCTTCCCTCCCTGTCCCCTCCTCTCCCACACCTGTCAGTCTGCTTCCTGTCACTATAGATTTGTTTGAATCATCTAGAGTTTTATAACAATGCAATCATAACACAGAGCCTTGTCTTTTCACACAGCATAATGTTTCTGAGGTTCCTCCATGTTGCAGCCCCTATCAGTAGTTAGCTCTTTCTTATTGCTGAGTAGTCTTGCATTGTATGGATACGCTATGATTTCTTTATTGGCCACCTGTTGACAGACACTGCGGCTTTGTCTCTTTGTAACAGTTGTTTTCCTAGTACCTTGAACACTGCCTGGCACACAGTAAGTACTCAATAAATAATTTTATACAAATGAATGGAAGAATGTCCTTCTGATGTGCTTCAACTTGTCCTTGAAGCTCATTAATGCTGCCATGAATATAATGCAACCATTACAAACTACGTTTTCAAAGAATATTTGATATATATAAGAATGCAGATTGGGACTTCCCTGGTGGCACAGTGGTTAAGAATCCACCTGCCAATGTAGGGCACACAGGTTCAAGCCCTGGTCCGGGAAGATCCCACATGCCACGGAGCAACTAAGCCCGTGTGCCACAACTACTGAGCCTGTGCTCTAGAGCCCGTGAGCCACCACTACTGAGCCTGCGTGCCACAACTACTGAAGCTTGCATGCCTAGAGCCCATAACAAGAGAAGCCACAGCAATGAGAAGCCTGCACACCACAACAAAGAGGAGCCCCTGCTCGCCGCAACTAGAGAAAGCCCGAGTGCAGCAACGAAGACCCAATGCAGCCAAAAATATAAATAAATAAGAATGCAGATTGATGATGATAGTAGGTTAGGTCATAAAAGGCAAAGCCCCAGAGTGTATAAAGGCATAGTATGCATGGAGAAGGACTCTAATATAAAAAATATCAACAGATGTAATCTCTTTGACTTTCCTTTTAATACTTGCCATATTTTCCAAAATTTTGACAATGAAAATAGATAAACCTTCTTTCAAAACTGGAATTAAAAATGGAATTTTATTATTTTTAAGAATAATCTGGGGCTTCCCTGGTGGCACAGTGGTTGAGAGTCCACCTACTGATGCAAGGGACACGGGTCCGTGCCCCGGTCTGGGAAGATCCCACATGCCGCGGAGCGGCTGGGCCCGTGAGCCATGGCCGCTGAGCCTGCGCGTCCGGAGCCTGTGCTCCGCAATGGGAGAGGCCACAACAGTGAGAGGTCTGCGTACCGCAAAAAAGAATAATCTGCTTAAATGTTACTTCCTCCACGAAGTCTTTACCATCTCCCTCAGGCAGCATCAATTACTCCTTCTGTTGGCAACATGATATGTATCAGTCAGCTCTTGCCAAAGTAATACTGCCTAAGAAGTCACCCAAATCTCAATGATGTCCAACTACAAGCCTTCATTGCTCACTTTTGGGTCTGCAGGTTGGCTAGGTGGGGGGTACAGTGCTTTGCTTCAGGCAGGGTTTGACTGGGCGTCTGATCTTCTCCTGATACGGCTTCTCCTGGAAGAGATGAGGGCAAACACATGATGCCTCTCAAAGCTGAGGCTCAGAACTGGCTCACAGTCCTTTATACCCACATTCCATGGCCCAAACAAGACACACGCCAAGGTCACGTCAATGGGGCAGAATGATCCCTCCCATGGAGATTGGTGGGGGTAGGAGGCTACATACTTGCTGAACAATAATTTAATCTACCACATGACAGAAGAAAATACACGGTTTGGGGGGTCTTTAAAACTTGGCTTTGGAAGCTGGCTGGACCACTTCAGGGCCAAGTGCTTTGGGGCAATTTATTTAAGCCCTGTTTCCCCTTTTGTTAACTGGAGATTATAAAATGCTGGGAAGAGGGGTTGTGACCTTTGAACACGATAGCTTGGATCCTCCCGGACCGGGGCACGAACCCTTGTCCCCTGCATCGGCAGGCGGTCTTTCAACCACTGCACCACCAGGGAAGCCCAATATATCTTGTTTTTCAAAAAAAATTTTTAACATCTTTATTGGAGTATAATTGCTTTACAATGGTGTGTTAGTTTCTGCTTCATAACAAACTGGATCAGCTATACATATACACATATCCCCATATATCTCCTCCCTCTTGCATCTTTTCCCCCTCCCCATGTCCTCAAGTCCATTCTCTACATCTGCGTCTTTCTTCCTGTCTTGCCCATAGGTTCCTCAGAACCTTTTCTTTTTCTTAGATTCCATATATATGTGCTAACACACGGTATTTGTTTTTCTCTTTCTGACTTACTTCACTCTGTATGACTCTAGGTCCGTCCACCTCACTACAAACAACTCAATTTTGTCTCTTTTTATGGCTGAGTAATACGCCATTGTATATATGTGCCACATCTTCTTTTTCTCTATGTATAGTATCATGTCATCTGCAAACAGTGACAGTTTTACTTCTTCGTTTCCAATTTGGATTCCTTTTAATTCTTTTTCTTCTCTGATTGCCGTGGCTAGGACTTCCGAAACTATGTTGAATAATAGTGGTGAGAGTGGACATCCTTGTCTCGTTCCTGATCTTAGAGGAAGTGCTTTCAGTTTTTCACCATTGAGAATAAAGTTTGCTGTGGGTTTGTCATATATTGCCTTTATTATGTTGAGGTAGGTTCCCTCTATGCCCACTTTCTGGAGAGATTTTACCATAAAAGCATCTCCTCTTGAGTAAACGTCTGCAAAAATACGAATCAAGAGATGATGGCCCAACTAATAATAAGATTCAATTCTGCATTTTGCTGGTGTCCAGTTAAGAGATGATGTGAGTAAGGCCCACCATCACCTCTTCATTTGATATTATAAAGACTGGTGATAAATAATGAATTAGAAATACATGTATTACCTGAATCCCCAGGAAAATTCCATCAAATTTATGAGGCCCGGGCTTCCCTGGTGGCGCAGTGGTTGAGAGTCTGCCTGCCGATGCAGGGGACACGGGTTTGTGCCCCGGTCTGGTAAGATCCCACATGCTGCAGAGCGGCTGGGCCCGTGAGCCATGGCTGCTGAGCCTGCGCGTCTGGAGCCTGTGCTCTGCAATGGGAGAGGCCACAACAGTGAGAGGCCCACGTACCCCCCTCCCAAAAAAAAAAAAAAAAAAAAAAATGAGGCCCATCAAATCTACCCAGAAACTTGTAAGAGTTCAATGTCAACACCCTAGTTAGAGACACAATCCTGTCTTTGACAAGATAACTGCACAAAGCCATGGTAAACAAAAAAGTGATGAACAAAATGAAAACCGACCTGGATACCTACATATCCTTCTGTCATTACTAAGGAAAAACACACGTTATATTTAATCTCTAAAATCATAAGGGCTAATGCTTACTAGCATTGGTTAGGACAACATTTCTTACCTGAATACCTGCAAAAAAGGATGGCAACACAACAGTTAGGAACAATATCCACACTTACTTAGATATCTGAAGATCAGATCGTCTGTTGTGTGCAAAAGGCCCACCTTATCACTTATCTGGATGCAAGCCATGTCCCTTTCATATCATTATGAGGTTCATCATGACCTCTCAACAGGAAACTGGAAAACACATTGTGACGAATGTGTCTATGGACCCACCTTTACTACCTGGACCCGGAAGATAACCCTGTCACCACCACTTTTGCAGGATTCATCAAATCTACCTGGAATCTTGCAGTAACTCCAAGGTCTAAGCCATTGCTAGACACAGCATTACCTCTTGGATGCTCACCTGCAAAAGAAAACCATGATTACTGCTGTGACACGCAGCTGTATGAGAATTACCTGGATATCTGCACGTCTCTCAACAATTACACAAACATAAATTTTCTATAAAATATAAAACAGGAGGATAACATGGTTTCCAGAATTGGTGAGACACTATCAATTCTTACCTGAAAACCTAGCCCCCAAAATGCCCTGGCAAAACAGGAACAAATATCACTTACCTAAGCATATGAAGGCTGGACGGTCTCTGATGGGGTGAAAGTGCCTATCATCACTTACCTGGATAACAGAGATGTCTCTGAAAACAAACATTGTCAGGTTCACCACAATCTCTTGACATGAACCTGAAAAAGGTATTATGATATATGTGTAAAAGGACACAACTTGTTCTAACATGACACCTGCAAAGAACATTCACTACTTTCATCATGATGAGAACATCAGCTCTAACTGAATACTGGCAGTAAGCCCAGCCAGGAACATTCTCAGGTAAGCTGACGTTTCTTAAGGGAACACAGGCAAAATTTCCATGGTCACTACCATGGCTGGGGCCATCATGCTAATTACATGGTTATGTGAAATTACTCAACACTCACAGAGAAAGACAAAAAGTTTCTTTAAAATATAATAAATGAAAACTCCTGGTTTCTAGAACTGGTAAGGGATCCATCATTTCCTATCTGAACTCCTGCAAGGAAATCATGGTAACAAGCGTGAGGGATATCATCATCATTTACCTGGCTACCGGGAGATCAGAAAGCCTGTGCTGTGGTTGAGGCCCATACCGTCACTTACCTGCATCCCAGCCATGTTCCCCCATCCACGACCACTGTTAGTTCATTGCGATCTCTTGAAGGAAATCTGAAAGACATGTTTTGAAACATTTGTTAGGGGCACAGTTTTTTCTACCTGGACACCTGCAAATAATCTTGGTCACTTAATCGTTAGGAGATATATCAACTTTACCTGGATACTTACAGTAATCCAAGGTCAACGCCAAGGTTGGAAAACTGTCATTTCTTGACTGGACACCTGTACAAATCCTATGGGTAGTACTGTGGTGGGGAAAATCATGATAAATACCTGTATACCTGTAACCCTTGGGCATTCCTAGTGTTAAACATAAATTTTCCCTAACATATAAAAAGTGAAAACTCATAGTCTCTAGATTTGCTAAAGACTACCTGTTCATTTCTTACCTGAACACCTGCAACAAAGTCACGGTGACAAGCAGCACTGACACCATTCATCACTTACCTACGTACAGGAAGACTGGATGGTTTAGGCCCACGCCATCACTTATCTCAACACCAGCGATGTCCCTCCATCAACTGCCATAGAGAGGCTCGCTGCCTGATCTCTTGGCAAGCCCTGAAAACCACAGTGTGAAAAATGTGCTTGGTACAGTGTCTCGTTCTACCTGTGCGCCTGCAAATTCCCTTGTCATCTGTATCATTTTGGGACCATTCAACATTACTTGGATACTTGGAGAACTCTCAGGTCAAACCCTAGTAACACACACCTTCCTCCCATGAACAGCTACTTGCAAATATCCCATGGTTAATGACGCAGTTAGAACAATATGACAAACTACCTGGATGCTTGCAATCTGTCTACCACTACAAGTGAGAAATACACGTTGTCTCTGTACAAGAATACAGTAAAAATTACCACTTGCTAGTATTACTAGGGACAAATTAATTTAGCTTACACTTGCCAAAAAACAAGGTAAATATCAGATAATTACACAGATATCTGAAAATAAGCAGCCCTCTAATAAGTTCATGTCACATCTCATACCTGTGTACCACCAAAGACCTGAACAGAATACCTGCAAAAAAAAAAACAGGGGAGCACAAGTATTAGGGACACCATCATCACTTACTCATATGTGTGAAGATCACATGATCTGGGCTGTGGTTTAGGCCCAAATTATCACTTACCTCAATACCTGCTATGTGCCTTGTTACCTGCTGTTGATAGGTTCACTGTGATGTCTTTACATGAAGCTGAAAAAAGTGTGTAAATTGTGTTTGGTATACATCTTATTCCACTGGGACACCCGCAAATTCCTTGTTCAATTCTATCATATCAAGACACATCAGCCTTCCATGGATAACTGGATATCTGAGATTAAACGTTAATAAGAGATACTTTCCTCTCTTGAAGGGAGGCCGGGAAAAATCCCAGGGTGAATAACTACCACTGATGGACAGTATGAGAAACCACCTGGACATCTACTGATCCATCTAGCACTCTGTGTATATAAAACCCATAACCCCGGGCTTCCCTGGTGGTGCAGTGCTTGAGAGTCCGCCTGCCGATGCAGGGGACATGGGTTTGTGCCCCGGTCCGGAAGGATCGCACATGCCGCAGAGCGGCTGGGCCCGTGAGCCATGGTTTTGAGCCTGCGTGTCCGGAGCCTGTGCTCTGCAACGGGAGAGGCCACAACAGTGAGAGGCCCACGTACCGCAAAAAAAAAAAGAAAAAACCCATAACCCCTGAACAAGAATACAGTCAAATATCCTGCTTACTGGTATTGTTGGGGTGAATTTAATTTATGAACTGCATACGTGCCAAAGCCACACTTAAAGTACAGTCTTGAAAGCACCACCATTCACACATATGAAAATAAGAAGCTTTCTAATGAGCTAAAGTCACATAACCTAATACCTGCATATTAGGAAAGGACTTAACAGAACACTTGCAAAACGACAGGGTAACACTGTGTTAGGGAAATCATATTCATTTACCCAGATATCTGAAGATCACACGGCCTGTCGCCTGCAAAAGGCCCACACTATCACTTACTTGGATAAAAGCCATGTCCCTTTAATGATCATTAAGAAGTTCACCATGATCCCTAGACAGGAACCTGGAAAACACATTATGACAAACGTGCCTATGGATACAAGTTTATTTACTACCTGGACCCTGAAGATAACCCTGTCATGACCATCACTGCAGGACTCAGCAAATCTACTTGGAATCTTGCTATACTCCAAGGCCTAGGCCACTGTTACACAGACGATTATCTCCTGCATTTACACCTGCATGGAACCTTGGTTAGTACTGTGACTTGTAGCTCTATGAGGATTACACGGATATCTGTCACTCAACAATCAGATGGTTAAATATCAATTTTTCTAAAATATAAAACTATAGGATAACATGGTTGCTAGATTTGTAAGGTGTCTACAATTTCTTACCTGACTACCTGCAAAAAAAGTCAGGATAACAAGTGTGAAGACCCATCAGCATTACCTAGATGTGTGAATGTTGATCGTCTGTGTTGTGGTTTATACCCACATCATCCCTTACCTCCACACCAACACACTGCAACGTTCACTACCACTGATGCGCTTACTGTGACGTGTTATCCTGAATCTGCAAAACAAATTGCAGTAAATGTAGTTGGTACACATGTCATTCTACCTCTACACCCCCAGATTCCCTTGGTCACTTCTGGTATGATTTTGGTACACATCAACACTACCTGGACACTTGCCTGCAGACACTGGGGTCAAACCCTAGGAAGAGGCGCCTTCTTCTCAGAAGGGCTCCCTGCAATAATCCCTGAGCTAGTAATGCTGTGATGTCAACATGATAAATTACAAGAATCCCTGCACATGCATCTTTCAGTAGTAGTTAAGTACATGTTACCTCTAAAGAAGAACATAAAAATCTTACTAGTATTATTAGGGACATATTAACTTCGTAACCACATATATGAAAAAAACTAGGTAAATTTAAGAGTCTCAAAAACATTAATTTTGTAAATACTGATATTGGGAATGTCTCTGAGTTATTGTCACGTCATCTCATACCTGTTCACCATCAAAGACCTTAACGGGATCCCTGCAGAAAACCACGGTAACACTGCATGCTCACTTACCTAGGTGTCTGAGGTCAAATGACCTGTACTGGGGTAAAAGCCACTTTATCAAATACCTGTCAACTAGCAAGGTCCCATTCATGAGCACTGTTACGTCCACTGTGGTATGAGAACTGCTGGAACATGTAAAATCATCCACGGCAAGTGTGTTTAAGGACTGAAGGACAACACTTGTTTGACACGAAAAAGAAAAAACCCAAAGAAAACAACAACAAAACCAAACAAATAAATGCAAGAAAAAACGGCACCAGCAAATAATCTTAGTCACTTACATCATTCAGGGAACCATCAACCCTATCTGAAACTTCCAGAACTTCAATGTCAACATCAGTGCTAGAGACATATTTCTCTGAGCACCTGTAGGAATCTCATGGTCAATACTGTGAATCCAAACTAGGATAACTTAGCTGCCACCTGCAGATGCCTCTGTCACAGCTGAGGTTAAGCACACGTTATATGTACACTCTAAAAATAGTGGCTAATGCTACTATCACTGATTGGGAAACATAATTTCTTAATTGCATACCTGAATAAAAACACAGGAACAGAAACACTAGGAACGCCATCCACAATTTCCCACATATCTGAAGATCAGATGGTTTGAAGGGGGCTAAAGGCCCACGTCATCGCTTACCTCAATACAATCAAGGCATGTTATCGATCATTATGATCTTTACCAGGATGTCTTTGCAGGAACCTGAAAATCACACTGTAAAATATGTCTATGGACACGTCTTTTCTACTAGGACCCTGCAGATAACCTCATTCACTGCCTTCCGTGCAGGACCTGCCATCAGCTCTCCCCGGGTTCATGCAGTCCTCCAAGGTCTATGCCACTGTTAGAAACTCCATCCTCTTCTCCCTGCTCACCTGCAGAAACGCCACGGTCACTACTGTGCCACACGCTCGGTCATCACTGCGTTCATACCCGGGAATCGCTCAACACTCACAGGGTTCAAAATAAATTCTCAAAAATATAAGACAGTAGGATGATATGACTGCTAGGATTGATAAAACGCTATCATTTCTTACCTGAAGACCTGAAATGAATCGCATGGGAAAACAAGTTTAGCCAATCAACACCGCTTACCTAGAGATGTGAACGCAGGATGCTCTGACGTGGCGAAGGTGCACATCATCACTTACCTGGACACCAGAAAGGACCCCCTATAACAACCGTTCATTTCATCTTGATCTCTTGATGGGAACCTGAAAAACACATGCTACAGGTTCAAAAGGATAGAACTCGTAGCAGGACACCTTCAAACGACCTTAGACATTTCCTTCACCATGAGAATATCAACTCTGCCTGAATACCTGTAGTACACCAAGGTCGAGGGCATTGTCAAGTAGGACAGCATTTCATCATGGGGCACCTGCGAAGTCTCATGGTTACGAGCGTCACGACAGTCACCCGAATATGGCAAGTGCTCATCACTCACAGGGCTCGTTAAAAATTTTCTCTAAAATAAGGTAAATGAAAACTCATGGTTTCTAGAATTGGTAAGAACAGTCATTTCCTACCTGAATACCTGCAAAGAAAAACGGTAACAACAGTTGTTAGGGAAACTATCATGACTTACCCAGCTATGTAAATATCAAATGACCTGTGCTCTGGTTTACTCCGTATCTGGTTTAGTCCATATCGTCACCTACCTGTATACAAGCAATGTCCACCGTTAACGAGCATTGTTAGTTTAATCATGATCTCTTCACGCAAACCTAGAAAGATAATATGAAATGCCTGTTAAAGGACACAACGTTTTCTACCAGGACACCCACAAATAATGGTGGTCACTTCGTCATTAGGAGACACATCCATCTACCCGCATACTTGCAGCAATCCAAGGTCAACGCCAACGTTAGATAAAATGTCCTTCTTTGACTGGACACCTGTACAAATCCTATGACTAGTACTGTGATGGGGAACGCCATGATAAGTACCTGTATTCACAGAATATCTCAGCATTCACACGGGTAAAAGTGAACATTTCCAGAAATAGAACAAATGAAAACTCATGGTATCTAGAAGCGGTAAAGACTATCATTCCCTACCTCAATACCTTCAAAAATCATGGTAACAAGACATAGGAAGACACATCATTACTTACTTAGGTATTCGAAGGTCAGATGGAATGTGCTGTGGTGTAGCCCCACACGAGCACCTATCTCCATACCAGCAATGACCCACAATAACTACCGTTAATAGGCTCACCCAGGATGTCTTGACATGAATCTGAAAAACACAGTGTGGAATATGTTCGGGGCACATAAATCATCCTACCTCTAAAGCTGTAAATTTCCTTGGTCACTTGTACCATTTTGGTACCCATCCACGCTACCTGGCTAGTTGCAGGAGTTCAAGGTCAATTCCTGAGAAGAAACGCCATCTTCTCATGAAGGGATACCTGAAAAAATTCCCAAGGTCAGTAACTCAATGATAGCAATATGATAAATTACCTGTATCATCTGCATATCTGTTCATCACTACAAGTATTAAATACATGTCATCTCTAAACAGAATACAAAAAAATCTCATTTGTACTAATATAATTAGGGTCAAATTAATTTCTTAACTACACACATGCCAACAACAAGGTAAATATTAGAGTCTCAAAAATTAATTACATAGATATCTAAAAATCAGAATGTCTTTAATGAGTTAACATCACAACATCTCATACTTGTATACTAGTAAAGACCTTGACAGGATACTGCAAACAAACATGGTAACACGAATGTTTGGGACACCATACTTACTTACCTTCATATTGAAGATCAGATGGTCTTCATTGTAGTAGGATCCACTTTATCCCTTACCTGGTTGAAAGCAAGGTTCTGTTAGCAACCACTGTTAGGTTCACAGGGATCTCGTGACAGGAACCTGAAAAACACATTCAACAAATATGTTTAAAGATACCATTTGTGGGACTTCCCGGGTGGGGCATGCCAATGCAGGGGGACACGGGTTCGAGCCCTGGTCCGGGAAGATCTCACAAGCCGCAGAACAACTAAGCCCATGCGCCACAACTACTAAGCCTCTGCTCTAGAGCCCGAGAGCCACAACTACTGAAGCCCACGTGCCTAGAGCCCGTGCTCCACACAAGAAAAGCCACCACAATGAGAAGCCTGAGCAACACAACGAAGAGTAGACCCCACTCACCGCAACTAGACAAAGCCCACATGCAGCAACAAAGACCCAACGCAGCCAAAATTAAATAACTGAATTAATTTAAAAAATAAAAAAGGATACAATTTGTTCTACCAGGACACCTGCACCTAACCTGGTTTACTTCCATTACTATGGAACACATCAACTCTACCTGGGTACGTGCGTTAATTGAGGTCAACACCAACGTCAAGTGAGACTTTCACTTCTTAACCGGACACGTGCAAAAAACCGATGGTTACTATTGTGGTGGCAACTCCATAACACTTACAAGATATGATCAACCTACAACACTCACAGGGTTAAACATAAGTAGCCCCTAAAACGTAAAAAATGTAAACTCATGGTTACTACAATTAGTAAGAAATTTTAGCATTTCTTACCTCAACACCTGCAACAAAATCACGATAACAAGAAGTGTTAAGAACGCCATCAACACTTAACTACGTACATGAAAACCACATGGTCTGATCTTCATGTACGTAGGTATATGAAAACTGAAAGCTCATGGTTTCAAGAATTGGAAACGAATCTGCCCTCACCTGAATACCTGCAAAGAAATCATGGTAACAAGTGTCAGGCTCACAGTAATAACTTGCCTACGTATGCGCAGGTCAGATGGCCTGTGCTGTGGGTGAGGCCTACGTCACCACATAACTGCCCCCCAACAGTGTCACCCGTTGACACTAACCCTAGGTTCAGAGGGATGTCTGGAAAGGAACCTGGAAAAGACATGAGATATGGCCTTGCTACCAGGACACCTTGGTTATGTTATCATTATAAGACACATCAAAACTACCTGGATACTTGCAGTATGCCAAGGTCAACACAAAGGTTGGAAAGCCACAGTTTCTTGACTGGACACCTATAAAAACTCTACGGGAAGTAGTGTGGTGGGAAAACCATAATAAATCTCTGCATATGTCCAATCCCTCGACACTTAAGAGAGTGAAACTTTCTCTAAAACATAAAAAGTGAAAACTATTGTTTTCCAGATTGGCAAGGACACTATTATTTCTAACCCTGATCCCTGAAAAAGAAACCATGGTAACAGGAAGTGTTAGGCCACATCCTTACTTACTCAGATATCTGGATATCAGAAGGCCTGTGCTGTGCTTTACGCTCACATCATCACTTACCTGGATACCAGCAAGGTCCCATCTGCAAATCCATCTATCACTACTGTGTTAAATACATATTATCGCTAAAGAAGACTACTAAAAATCTCACTCCCACTAGTATTAAACTCCCACTACACATTAAATTCCTAACTGATCACATGCCAAAAACAAAGTCAATATGAGACACTGAAATCAGGAATTATGTAGATGTCTGAATATAGGAACGTCTTGAATCAGTGAATATCACATGATCTCATATTGGCATAACAAGCAAAGATCTTAACAAGATACCTGCAAAAAAAAAGACATAAAAAAATATTAGGGACAGCATCCTCACTTACCTAGATATTGAAGTTCACACAGTCTGCACTGTGGTAAGACGCACTTTAACACTTACCTGGTTAAGTGTTACGCTAGTAACCGTTAGGTTCACCCTGTTCTCCTAACAGGAACCTGATGAAACAAATGTGTGCAAGACACAACTTCTTCCACCAGGATGCCTGCACCTAACCTTGTTCACCTCTATTATTGAGGAACACATCAACCCTACCTGGATCCTTGCATCCATTCAAGGTCAACACTGTTGTCAGGAGAGACCAGTGGTACCTACCTGGATACCTGCAAAAATCTCATGGATACGACAGCGGAGAGACGTCACAACAACTACCTGGATGTGAACGACTCCTCAATACTTAAAGGATTAAACAAATTTTAACTAAAATACAGAGAGTGTAAACTCGTGTTGACTAGAATTAGTAAGGACTCTTAGCAGTTCTTACCCGAACACCTGCAACAAAATCACGCTAACGAGAAGCGTTAGGAACGCCATCATCACTTACCTACGTACGTGAAGAACAGATGGTCTGTGATGTGCTTTAGGCCCACATCCGCACTTACCTAGCTACCAGCAACATCCCATGTTATCTACCACTGGTAGCTCACCATCATGTCCCGACAGGAGCCTGAAAACACATTTAGAGAATGTGTGTGATATCCATATTATTCTAGGGTACACCTTCAGATACCCTTGGTCAGTTGCATACTTTTGAGACTCATCACCATTACCTGGAAACTTGCAGAAGTCTAGAACTAAACCCTAGTAAGAGATACCTTCTTCTCTTGAAGAGGTATTTCAAATTGCATGCTCACTACCGTGGTGATGAACAACAGGATAAATTACCTGGACACCTGCACATCCTCTTATCAGTAGGAGGGTATAACATGGTATTTTGGAACGTGAATATAGTAAAACATCATGTTCACTAGTGTTGTTAGGGACAGATTAATATCTTTATGGCGTACAAGCCAAAGATAAAGCTAATACAGTAACTGTAAGTTAAAATATAAAGAGCCTTCAAAATATCATTGATTACACACATATCTGAAAATAAGAAGGTCTAATGAATTAATGTGACATCTCGTACCTTTACACTAGCCAACACCGTAACAGGATATCTGCAGGGAAAAAATATGGGAACACTGTGTTCAGGGTTTGGGACATCATCCTCTCTTATGCAGACATCTGAAGACAGTTGGTCTGTACTCTGCTGTAAGGTCCTCAGCATCACTTACCTGGTTACTCGCAGGGTCCCATTAACGACCATCACTAGGTTCACTGCAACGTCACCGCTAATATAACATGAAAAAACACACTTGACGAGGGAGTTTAGGGCAAAAAAATCGCTTTACCTAAAAAAAAAAAAAAAGACTACGTGTAATTAATTCTGATTATTTGCATCATTAGGGGAATCATCAACTCTATGTGGGTCTTGGAGGCGCTTCAAGGTTAACACCACTGTTGGGCACACTATCATCTCTTGTCTGAGGACCTGTAAAAATTTCATGGTCAACATGGTGCTGTGGAACAGCAGGATAAGTTACCTGGATACCTGCATATCCTTCCATCACAGCTAAGGTGAAACATACATTATACCTAAACCCTAAACTGATTAGTAGCATTGGTTGGGACCATATCGTTTCTTAACTGACCTCTTTAAGAAAAAACATAGTACCAGAAAAGTTAGAAAACCATCCACACTTAACCTACCTGTCAGATGGGCAGATTATTTGAAGGGTCCTAAAGATCTACACCGTTCCGTACCCAGATAAAAGCAAAGTCCCGTCATTGCGCATTATGAGGTTTATCGTGGTCTCTTGACAGAAACCTGAAAAACAAATTGTGACAAATGGGTCTACAGCGTATCTTTTCTCCCAGGACACTTCAAATAACCTTGTCCACTTCCATCACTGCAGGACCCATCAACTCTACTTGAAATCTTGTATTACTGCAGGATCTATGCCACTGTGAGACACCGTCACGTTTTGACTACTTACCTGCAAAAATACTAGGGGAACCTGTGTGACCTACAACTCCATTTTTATTACATGAATACCCATGGACTGCTCAACACTCACATGCTTGAACACAAATTTCCTCTTAAATATGAAAAAGTCAGATGTTTGCTAGCATTGGTAAAAAGCACTATTATCATTTCGACCTGAATATCTGAAAAGAAACCACATGGTAAAACAAGTTCAAGCAATCAACATCAATTAACTAGATACATGAAGACCGGCGGGTGTCATGTAGCGAAGCTGCACCTCATGACATACCTGGATACCAGAAATGTCCCCCCTTAATGACCACTGTCAGGTTCATTGAGGTCACTTGACAGGAACCGGAAAAATACATTACGATGTACGTGTGAAAGGATGCAATTATTCTTCCAGGACACCTGCGGGAACCTTAGTCACTGCATCATTATGAGACCTTCAACTGTATCTGAATTCTTGCTGTATTCCAAGGTCTACACCACTGCCAGGTAAGACCGTGTTTCTTTATCGGACACCTGCAAAATTTCCACGGTTACTGCTGTGGTTGAGGACATAATGTTAATTCCCAGGATATGGCAATCCCTCAACACTCACAGGGTTCAACAAAAATGTTCTCTACGTTATAAAAGGTGAAAACTAATGGTTTTTAGAACCAGTAAGGACTCTATAATTTTCTTCCTGAATACCAGCTAAGAGGCTGTTGTGACAACAACCGTGAGAGACGTCATCATCCTTTAGCTGGCTATCTGGAGATCAGATGGCCTGTGCCGTGATTTAGGCCCACATCATCACTTACCTGCACCCTAACAGTGTCCCCATTAACATCAATGTAAAAAAAAAAAAAAAAAAAAAAAAAAAAAAAAAAAAAAAAGACATTCGGAAAGCTGTGTTAAAGGACACAACTTTTTCTACCAGGATATCTGCAAATATCCTTATGGAGTAAACCAACCCTGCCTGCATGCTTTCATTCATGAAAGATCAGTACTGATGTCAAATAAAATCAACATTACTTCACTGGATACCTGCAAAAACTCTGTGGGTACTACTGGGGCTGGGGACACCATGATAAATACCTAGATATGTGTCATCCTTCAACACGCACAGGGTTAAACACAAACTTTTTCTAATATAAAAAGTGAAAACATGTTTTCTAGAATTGGTAAAGCTCTATCATTTCTTACCTGAATACCTGCGTGAAAGAAAGAATTCATGTTAATCTAAGTGTGAGAACACATCATCACTTACCAAGATGTAGGAAGGCCAGATGGCCTGTGCTGTGGTTTAGGCCCAGGCCATCACTTACCTCGATACCAGCGATGTCACATGTTAACTACCACTGAGAAGCCCACCTAGTTATCTTGACATGTATCTGAAAAACACATCACACAAAATGTGTTCGGTACACATCTCATTCTACCTGTGCATCTGCAAATTCCATTGATCAATTATATCATTTACGGATGCATAAACATTATCTGCGTAACTGCAGAAACCTGAGGTCAAACCGTAGTAAAAGAACCGTCCTCTTTTGAAGGGATACCTGCAAAAATCCCATGGTCAGTATCCTGGGTATGGAAAATACAACAAATTACCTGGCAACCATCACAATAATGTAAAAAAAAGATCTCTGAACAAGAATAGAGTAATTTCTCATGCTGACGAATACTATTAGGGACAAACTCATTTCTGAAGTACTACATGCCAAAATAAGGTTAATTTAAGAATCTTCAAAATATCATTAATTACCTACAGATCTGAAAATAAGAAGGTATCTAATGAATTAACGTCACATCGTCTCCTACCTGTACACGAGGCAAAGAACTTAACGGGAAACCTATAAAAAAGCATGGTACACTGTGTTAGAGACACCATTCTCATTCGCCTAGATATCTGAAAATCTAATCATCTGTATTGGGGTAAGACTCACTTTATCACATACCTGGTTACTAGCAAGGTCCCACTGACAACTGTTATTTCGATCATTATGATGTCACAATGACTGCTAGAAACTTGAGAGATGCATTCCACAGTTGTGTAAAGGACATGCTTGTTTATATGCAAAATCAGTAGCCTTGCAAATAATCTTGGTCACTTCCATCATTAGGGGAAGCATATACACTACCTGGATTTTGGAAGAACTTTAAGGTCAACACCACTGTTGGGCACACTATCATCTCTTCTATGAGTACCTGAAGAAACCTCATGGTTAATACTTCAACAGTAGAATAAGTTACCTGGACCTGCACTACCCTCTATCACTATTTAAACATGCGTTATATTAAACACACGTTATATCAAAATTCTAATAAAAAAGGCACATACTTACTAGCACTGGTTGAGACAAGGTCATTTCTTAACTGAATACCTGCTAAAAAAAAAAAAACCCAAAACGAAACCATGGTAATACAACAGTTAGGAACACCATCCACACTAGCTTACATATGTGACGATCAGACTGTTTGAGGCAGCTAAAGGCCCACGTCACCACTTACCTGGATACAAGCCAAGTCCCATTAATGGTCATTTCGAGACTCACCATGACTTCTTGACAAGAATGTAAAGAACGCTTTGAGACAAATATGTCTATGGACACACCTTTTCTTCTAGGACACTGCAAATCACCTTGCTCACTGCCATCACTGCAGGCCCCATCAGTTCTCCCTGGATTCATGCCGTACACCAAGGTCTATACCAAAGTTAGACACACCGTCATCAAGTCCCAGCTCACTTGCAAAGACGCCGTGCCACACAATTCCATCATCATGACGTGGATGCCCACGACCTGCTCAACACTCCCACGACTAAACGGAAATTTTCTCGAAAATGGCAAATAGTAGCATATCATGATTGCTACAATTGGTAAAACACTATCATTTCTTACCTGATTCCTCGGAAGAAAAACACACATGGTAAGTAACTGACCTAGGTATGTGAAGAGCACATGGTCTGACATGGTGAAGGTGCACATCATTACACATCATGGCTTACCTGGATACCAGAAATGTCCCCAGAAAATGACCGCTGTAAGCTTCATCCCTTGACAGGAACCTGGAAAGCACATTCTGATATATGTGTAAAAGGACACAACTTGCTCTAGCAGGACACCTGCAAACAACCTTGGTCATTTCCATCATTATGAAATCAATTCTACCTCAATACTTCCAGGACACTCTGAGGCCAAGGACACCGTCAGGCAATAACGCTTCTTTACAGGATACCTGCAAAATTTCCGTGGCCACTACTGTGGTTGGGATATCATGATAAATACCTGATATGTGGAATCCCTCATGACTCACAGAGTTCAAGGTTTGCTCTAAAAAATGAAAACTGAAAGCTAATGGTTTCAAGAATTGGAAAGGAATCTGTCCTCACCTGAATATCTGCAAAGGAGTCATGGTAACAAGTGTCAGGCTCACAGTCATCACTTACCTACGTATGCGCAGGTCAGGTGGCTTGTGCTGTGGGTGAGGCCCACGTCGTCACATACCTGCCCCCCAACAGTGTCCCCCGTTAACACTAGCGCTAGGTTCAGAGTGATGCCTGGACAGGAACCTGGGAAAGACATGAGATATGGCCTTGCTACCAGGACACCTTGGTTATGTTATCATTATAAGACACATCAGGGCTTCCCTGGTGGCGCAGTGGTTGGGAGTCCGCCTGTAAAAAAAAAAAAAAAAAGACACATCAACTCTACCTGGATACTTGCAGTACTCCAAGGTCAACACCAAGGTTGGAAAGCCACAGTTCCTTGGCAGGACATCTGAAAAACCCTAGGGGAAGTAGTGTGGTGGGAAAACCATAATAAATATCTGCATATGTGCAGTCCCTCGACACTTAAGAGTGTTAAATTTTTTCTAAAATATAAAAAGTGAAAACTATTGTTTTCTAGATCGGCAAGGACACTATTATTTCTTACCCTGATCCCTGAAAAAAAAACCATGGTAACAGGAAGTGTTAGGCCACATCCTTACTTACTCAGATATCTGGATATCAGAAGGCCTGTGCTGTGCTTTACGCTCACATCATCACTTACCTGGACAACATCAAGGTCCCATGTGCAAATCCATCTATCACTACTGTGTTAAATACATATTATCGCTAAAGAAGACTACTAAAAATCTCACTCCCACTAGTATTATTAGGGACACATTAAATTCCTAACTGATCACATGCCAAAAACAAAGTCAATATGAGACACTGAAATCAGGAATTATGTAGATGTCTGAATATAGGAACGTCTTGAATCAGTGAATATCACATGATCTCATATTGGCATAACAAGCAAGGATCTTAACATGATACCTGCAAAAAAAAAGACATAAAAAAATATTAGGGACAGCATCCTCACTTACCTAGATATTGAAGTTCACACGGTCTGCACTGTGGTAAGACGCACTTTAACACTTACCTGGTTAAGTGTTACGCTAGTAACCGTTAGGTTCACCCTGTTCTCCTAACAGGAACCTGATGAAACAAATGTGTGCAAGACACAACTTCTTCCACCAGGATGCCTGCACCTAACCTTGTTCACCTCTATTATTGAGGAACACATCAACCCTACCTGGATCCTTGCATCCATTCAAGGTCAACACTGTTGTCAGGAGAGACCAGTGGTACCTACCTGGATACCTGCAAAAATCTCATGGATACGACAGCGGAGAGACGTCACAGCAACTACCTGGAGGTGAACGACTCCTCAATCCTTAGAGGATTAAACAAATTTTAACTAAAATACAGAAAGTGTAAACTCGTGTTGACTAGAATTAGTAAGGACTCTTAGCAGTTCTTACCCGAACACCTGCAACAAAATCACGCTAACGAGAAGCGTTAGGAACGCCATCATCCCTTACCTACGTACGTGAAGAACAGATGGTCTGTGATGTGCTTTAGGCCCACATCCGCACTTACCTAGCTACCAGCAACGTCCCATGTTATCTACCACTGGTAGCTCACCATCATGTCCTGACAGGAGCCTGAAAACACATTTAGAGAATGTGTGTGATATCCCTATTATTCTAGGGTAAACCTTCAGATTTCCTCAGTCAGCTGTATCATTTTGTATCCCTTCAACGTTACCTGTGTACTTGCAGAACTGCAAGGTCACACCCTAGAAAGAGACTCCTTCCTCTCCTGAAGGGATAACTGCAAAAATACCAGAGTCAATAAAGCAGTGGTCGACTGTATGATAGATCACCTGGATACATATATGTTGCTGGATCATTCCAAGTGTTAAATACACACTAGTTCCAAATAAATAATAAAATCGTATTCTTAGTAATATTACTGGGAACATGTTAATTTCTGAACTGCATACATGCCAAAAACAAGGTAAATTTTTTTTTTTTTTGCAGTACGCGGCCCTCTCACTGTTGTGGCCTCTCCCGTTGCGGAGCACAGGCTCCAGACGCGCAGGCTCAGCGGTCATGGCTCACGGGCCCAGCTGCTCTGCGGCATATGGGATCTTCCCAGACCAGGGCACGAACCCGTGTCCCCTGCACCGGCAGGCGGACTCTCAACCACTGCGCCACCAGGGAAGCCCACAAGGTAAATTTAAGAGCCTTGAAAACATTAATTATGTAGAGATCTGAATATAAGAAAGTCTCTAATAAGTTAATGCCACGTCATCTCGTATCTGTATACTAGCAAAGACCTTAACAGGATACCTGCAAAAGAAAACCAAAAACAAAACAAAAGTATGGTATCACAAGTGTTAGGACACCAACAACACTTACCTGGATATTGAAAATTAGATAGTCTACATTGTGGCTAGACCCACTTTTCAGTTACTTGGTTATGATCAAGCTTCCATTAACAACCATTCTTAGGTTCACTGTGTTCTCTTCACAGGAACTTGAAAAAACACATGGATAAGATGTGTTTAAGGACCCAACTTGTTCTACCAGTACACCTGCACATCACCCTGTTCACTACTATTATTACCTAAGACATCACCTCTACCTGGATACTAGCATTAAATCAAGGTTAATACCACGGTCACGAGAGACCGTCATTTCTTGACTGGACACCTGCAAAAATCCTATCCTTACCAGTGTGGTGAGAAACTCCAATTACCAACACGATCAATCCCTGAACACTTACACTGGTAAACATAACTTTTCTGTAAAATATGAAAGTATGAACACATGGTTACTAGAATTGGTAAGAATGCTATCATTTCTTACCTGAATATCTGCAAAGAAATCATTCTAACAAGAAGTGTGAGAGACACTTCCTATCACTTACCTAAATATATGCAGATCACATGATCTATGCTGTTGTTTAGGCCCAAATCATCCCTTACCTCCATACCTGCTAGGTGTCTTGTTAACTACCATTGAAATACCTGACAAACGTGTTGTGGGAAATGTTCATTACATGTCCTGTTCTACCTGTACACCGACAACATTCCCTTGGTCAGTTGTATCATTTTGTAGCCCATCAGTGTTAGCTGGGTAACTGCAGAACTCCAAGGTTCAACCCTAGTAAGAGGTACCTTCTGTTTTTGAAGGGATACCTGTAGAAATTCTACGGTCAATATCGTTGTGATGGACAATGTCATCAATTACTTGGATACTTGCATATATATTATCACGAGTATAAAAAACATTATTTCTAAACAAGAATACAGTTAATGCTCTTGCTTACTAGTGTTGTTCAGGAAGAATTAATTTCTTAACTGTATACATGCCAAAAGCAAGGTTATTTTAAGAATCATGGGAACATCATTAATTAATTACCTAGATATGTGGAAACAACTAAAGTCTCTAATGAGTTAATATCCCATAATATCATACGTCCTTACTAGCAAAGACCTTAATGAGATACCGGCAATAAACATGATAACACATGTGTTAGGGACATCATCCTCACTTACTAGGTATTGAAGATCAGACAGTCTGCATTGTAGTAAGACCTGCTTTATCACTCACCTGGTTACTAGCAATGTCCTGGTAATGACCACCGTTAGATTCACCATGATTCCTTGACTGGAATCTCAAAAAAACACACATGACAAATACATTTAAGGAAACAACTTGCTCTACAATGACACCTGCAAATAATCTTGGTCACTTTCATCAATGAGGGAACCATCAACCCGGCAGTACTTCAAGGCCAATAATGTTCTTAGAGACACCACCACCTCTCTGCAGGGCACATGTAAAAATCTCCCGATCAGTACTGTGGTATGGACCTGTAGGGTCCCTTACCTGCATATACCTCTAGCACTACCTAGGTTCAACATACATTATATTTAAATTCTCATCCTGTAAGGTCTAATGCTTACTAGATTTGGTTGAGACAGTGTCACTTCTTACCTGAATATCTTTAAAAAAGAAACATGGTGCGCAAATGTTAGACACACCATCCTCACTTACCAAGAAATCTGAAGATCAGATATTTGAAGGGGGCTTAAAGACACATCATCACTTACCTGGATATAAGCAAAGTCTCTGTTAACAATCACTCATGAAGTCACCATGGTCTCTTGATTGGACCCTGAAAAATATATTGCAACAAATGTGTCCAGGGAGACACATTTTCACCTGGATACCTTAAATGACCTTCCTCATCCATCACTGTAGGACCTATCGACCTACCTGATATTTGCAGTAGTCCAAGTTCTACACCACTGGTAGAGACGCCATCAACTCTTCACTGCACACCTGCAAATATCCCATGGTTACTACTGTGACATCATCCACATTTACCTAAATCTGAAGATCACATGATCTGTAAGGTGCTTAAGGCTCACATCATCACTTACTGGGATTCATGCAAAGTCTCTTGATGATGATGATGAGGTTCACTATGATCTCTTGACTGGAACCTGAAAAACACATGGTGACAAATGTTTTATCTACGGACACACATTTCCCACATGAATTCCTGCAAATAACCTTCTTCACTTCCACCACTGCGGGACCCATCAACTAGATTTTTGCAGTATTCAAGGTCTAGCCATATTTAGAGACACCATCAACTCTTGACTTTACATCTACAAAACCCCATGGTTACTATTATGAAGCAGAATTCCAGGATAGTTACCTGAGTAAATGCAGATTACTCAATACTCACAGGGTTAAACATACATTTTCTGTGAAATATAAAACCGCAGAATAACACGGTCGCTAGAACTGGCAAAACATTATCATTTCTTACCTGACTACCTGCTAAGAACTCACACGTAAAACCCATGTAAGTGATCCAACATTATTTACGCAGATATATGAAGATCAGGTGGTCTCTGATATGAAGATCATCACTTACCTAGGTATCAGAAATGTCCCCCTGTTAATGACCACTGTTTAATTTATCATGGTATCTTGATAGGAACCTGACAACCACCTTGTGAAATATATGTTAAAGGACACAACTTTTTTTTACCAGAACATATGCAAACAACCATGGTGACTCCATCATTATAGAGCATATCAAGTCTATCTGGACACTTGGATTAATTCAAGGTCAATACCATTATCAGATAACATCATAATTTCTTACAAAAACCCTATAAAAATCCCATGATTACTACCTGGGGGCGGGGATGGGGAAGACCATGATAATTACCTGAATACGTACAATCCCTCAGCGCTCACAGAGTTAAACATAATTTTTCTCTAAAATGTAAGATGTGGAAACCAATGGTTATAAGAATTGGTTAGGAATGTATCATTTATTACTTGAATACCTGTAAAAATCATGGTAACAAGAAGTGTCAGGGATATATCACCTCTTACCTATATATATGAAGACCAGATGGTCTGTGCTGTGGTTTAGGACCAAATCATCACTTACCTTGATATCCCATGTTCACTATCATTGATAAGCTCACCGTGACATGTTGACATGAATCTGAAAAACACATCGTGAAAAATATGTTTGGTACACATCTTATTCTGCCTGAACACCTGCAAATTCCCTTTGTCACGTATACGATTTCAGGACCCATGAATGTTACCTGGATACTTGCAGAAGTCCAGAGTCAAACCTTAGAAAAAGACATCATCCTTTCTTGGATGGATGCCTGCAAAAATCCCATGGTCGAGGACTTCCCTGGTGGTCCAGTTGTTAAGACCCCATGTTTCCACTGCAGTGGGTATGGGTTCGATCCCTGGTCGGGGAACTAAGATCCTGCATGCTGCGTGGCACGGCCAAAAATAAATAAATAAATAAATAAATCCCATGGTCAACTAGGTGTGATGGAGAATAAGATAAATTATTTGGATGCCTGCAAACCTATCACTACGAATGTTAAATACACATTAGTTCTAAAAAAGAAGATAGTAAAATCTCATGCTTACTAGTGTTGTTATGAACCAATTAACTTCTTAACAGCATACATGCCAAATACGAGGTTAATAAAAGAGTTTCTATAACATCATTCATTTCTAGATATCTGAAATAAAGAAGGTCTCCCATGGGTTAATGTAACATAATTCCGTATGTGTATACTAGCAAAGACCGTAATGAGATACCAGCAAAAAAATACGGTAACACAAGTGTTAGGGACACTATCCTCACTTACCTAGATATTTGAGGATCAGATTTGAGGTCTGTATTGTGGTAAGACCCACATTATCTTTACCTGGTTAAGAGCAAAATCCCACTGATGTCCACTGAGAGCTTAACTGTGATCTCTTGACTGGTACCTGAAAAAAATGTAACAAATGTGTTCGAGGACACAACCTCTTCTACCAGGGTATGTGTAAATAACCTTGGTTATTTCTATCATTATGGGACACATCAACTAGACATGGATACTTCCAGTATTCCAAGGTTAATACCATTGTCACGAGGCCATCATTTGGTGAATGTACACCTACAAAATCCCCACGTTACCTCTGTGTTGTGGAACACCATGATTGTTACATGAACACATACTCACTCAGCACTCTAATGGTTAAATATAAATTTTCCCTAAAATATAAAAAATGAAAACCCATGGTTTCTACAATGGTAAGGACTCTACATTTTCATACCTCAATAGCATGCATTAAAATTATCTTAAGTATTATTGATACCATCACCACTTACCTATCTCTCTGAAGATCAGATGGCCTGGGCTGTTGTTTAGGCCCTCATTATCACATACCTTGATACCAGCCATGTCTCACATTAAGTATCAACTACAGGCTACCCCCGATCATGGTTACTAGAATTGGTGAGGACTGTATTATTCTAAACGGAATAGCTGTACCAAATACACGGTCAGAAAGTGTTAGGGACACCATCACCACTCACCTACATTTCTGAAGGTCAGATGGCCTGTGCTCTGGTTTAGGCCCACATCATCACTAACCTGGACATTAGCAGTGTCCCCATTAATGAGCACTCTTAGGTTTACCATTATGTCTTGATAGGAGCCTGAAAAACATATTATGAAATACGTGTCAAAGGACACAATTTATTCTACCAGGGTACCCGGAAATAACCTTGTTTACTTCTATTATTATGGGACACATCAACTCTACCTGCATATTAGCAGCATTCCAAGGTCAGCATCATTTTGGGGGTAAGACCATGATTTCCTAACTGTATACCTGCAAACATCCCATGGTTACTACTGTAGGAAAGAACACCATAATTACCTGTAGACTTGTAATCTCTGGACACTTGGAAGGTAAAACAAATTTTCTCTCAAAATATAAAATGTAAACACTCATGGGCTCTAGAATTGGTAAGGACTCTATCATTTCTTACTTAAATAGCTATAATAAAAACATGTTAAGTGTTAGGGACACTACTGTCACTTACTTAGATATCTGAAAATCAGACGGCCTGTGCTATGGTTTAGGCCTACATCATCACTTACCTGGACACCAGCAAAATCCCTGTCAATGACCATGGTAAAGTTCATCATGCTTTCCTGACTGAAACCTGACAAACACATTGTTAAAAATGTTTCTACTTATACATCTTTTTTCTCCTGGATACTTGTATTCCATTGTTTGCACCTTTGTTAGTAACAATATCCTTTGTTGACTGGACACTTGTAAAAAAACCTAGTAAACGGTAAGGGCTAATTCTTAGTAGTGTTTATGAGAGCACTAACTTTTCTTACCTGATATCTGCAAAAACAAAGCAAAACATGGTGACACAGATGTTCGGGACACCATCATCATTTACCTAGATTTCTGAAGGTCAGAAGGGCTATAGCGTGGTAAGACTCACATAGTCACTTACTGCATCCAGCAAAGTGTCTGAAGGTCAGAAGGGCTATAGCGTGGTAAGACTCAAATAGTTACTTACTGCATCCAGCAAAGTGTCATTAACCACCATTGTTAGGGTCACTGTGATCCCCTGACTGGAACCTAAAAGAAACACACTGTGACAGATGTATTTAAGGACGTAACTTTTCCTAGCAGGACACTGGCAAAGAACTTTTGTCACTTCCAACTTTATGGGCACATCAATGTTATCTGAACACTGGCAGAACTTCAAGGTTAACACTATTGTTACAGGTACCATCATCTCTTGACCTTGTACCTGTAAAAGTCTCATGGTCAACACTGTGGTGGAGAACGTTATGCATACTTACCTGGATACCTTCAAATCTCTCATTCATTCCTAAAGTTAAACACACATTATCTCTCAACTAGAAAACCGGCTAAACTAGATCTCACAGTTATCAGTGTTTGTAAGCCCCGTATCATTCTTTTACCTGAATATTTGCAAAAAACATGGTACTAACACGTGTTGGGGACACCATCATTGCTTACCTAGATTTCTGAAAATCAGATGGTCTATATAATGTTTAAGGTGCACGTCATCACTTGCCTGGATTCCATGATCTTCACCATTATCTCATGATTTGGGGCCTACGAAAACACATGATGGCAACTATGATTAGGGGTACGTCTCCTACATGGACCTCAAAAAATCCTATGATCACTACTATCATAAGAGGAATCATGATCTCAACCTGGATCCTTCAGTTCTAAGGTCAACACTGTAGGTAGAGACACCATCATCTCTTGACTGGGACCTGAAAAAAATACATGGTGGCAACCCTGGTTAGGAAAACATGTTCTTCCACCTGGGCCTCTGCTAATTCCATCTGCCAATTCCATTATGGCAACCACCAACTCTACCTGGATATCTAGAGAATTCTAAGGTCAACACCGTAGTTTTGGACACCATCTGCTATTCACTGGATACCTCAAAAATCCCATGGTCACTACTACGGTGAGAGCGCTGTGATATATTATCTGGATACTTGCAAGTATCTTTGTCACTACTAAGTTTTAAGACAAAATCAACCCTGAACTAGAAAACAGTAAAATCTGATGGTTGCTATTTTTGTTAGGGACATTAAAATTTCTTACCTGGATACCTACAAAAACACATGGTTATGATAAGAGTTTGGGACAGCATCATCACTCTTCTAGATATCTGAAAATCATATGTTCTCTAATGTGTTTAAGGCCCACATCATCTTTTACCTGGATATTAGCAAAGTCTCACATTTACTCCATTACGTTCACCATCATCTACTGATTGGAACCTGAAAAATTCCATGGTCTGTACTGTGGTGAGTGACACCATGATAACTTATCTGGACAGTTACAAAATACTGTGAAGTCCACTTGGTTAAAGCCCACATTCTTTCCTTGTCATCTATTAAATCCCTTGGTTACTACTGTGGTAAATTTCAACTTCATTTCTTTACTGGAACCTGCAAAAAATCATGGTGACAATCTTAGAGATATATCATCTCTTACCAGAACACCTGAAAATCCCATGGTCATTGCCATGATTTAAGTCACCAACATTACTTAATGGATACTGAAGGGTAGCAGAGTATGCAACCACAAAATAGGCTTCCTTGGCACAAGGATTATTTTGAGCTTGTTATTTTGAGGAACTGAAGACATAGAAGCTCTGAAAGCAAGGCAGAAGTTACCCTTTTGTAAGGGAAATTTACATTAGAAAGGGGGCTTGCACCAGAAAGAGAGCTATTACTGGAGATCACTTTTTCACCTGAGAGACTTATCTTCATGGCAGGGCAAACGTTGTTTACCATCTATTTCTTCTTCTCGGCTTCCTGTAAATTGCCTTCCTCCCCTTGGAAACCCCAGACCCCTGTCTCTTCCCTTAGCTCAGGATGGTAGGTATATAAGCCTCAGTTGCCTGGCTGCCTTTTCATATATCTTTGTGGGGCTCCCATATGTACATATGTAATTAAAATCATTTGTTTTTCCCCTGTTAATCTGTCTTTTATTACAGGAGGGTTTCAGCCAAGAACCTAGAACACTAGAGGGAAAATGTGTTTCCTTCCCCTACAATACCTTCATAGTCCCATATTCACTCTAGGTTTACCATCAGTTCTTGACTAGATACTTGCAAAATACCTTGGTTACCATAGTGGTTTACGACACATCATCTTTACCTGGATAAATACAGAAGCCTGTAGTCTTTATTACGTTTAGAAAAACGTATCTTACACGGAGACCTACCAATTATCCAGATAAATGCCATTGTTAGGGACACATCATTTCTAACCTGGGTAACTATAAAGTATCTTGGTACTACCATTGTCAGTTATACATCATGTCTTACCTGGACACCTTCAACCCATGGTCATCACATTTTTAGGGACACCAGCATCTCTAACCTGAATACTTACAAAATCCCTTGTTCAGTACAGAGGTTAGGATCACTAACATGTCTTGACTGCATATACCTGAAAAACCCCATCATCAATTTCATGGTTAAGGACAGCATCATCTCTTCACTAAACCCCTGAAAAATCCCATGGTTGCTTTTGTGGTTAGGTTCACCATCATACCGGGACTACCACAAAACACCATGTTCACTAATGTGGTAAGGGACACGATCAGCTTCTACCTGCCTACCTGAGAAATCCCGATTTCAGTACTGTATTGACAGTTAAGGCCACTATTGTCTCTTAACTGGATATCTACAAAATACCATGGTCACTCCCCTGGTTAAATCGATCATAATTTTGTAGGAACATGTTCCTAGGTAGGAACATCCTCATTTCCTACCTTGATATTTACAAAGTCCCATGGATATAAACATAGTCAGGGTCTCTGCCGTCTTTTTACTCTCCATCTACAAAATCCCATGGCACTAACATAGTTAAGGATACCACCATTTCTTCCCAGGATTCCTTCAAAATACTATGGTCACTACAATGGTGACAGCCACTGTCATCTCTTACCCGAACATTTGCCAAGTCCTAGGGTCACTGAATCCCTTGACTAGACATTCAAGGCTCTTCACGTCTGACTCTGCCTGCCTCACCAGCCTCAGCCCGTCATCCCCTCTCATCCTTTATGTGAACGTTCTAAACCGTTGAATCTCCCTGGTTACGGGCAGTAGAATGCTCAAGCCAGCCCTTACCATCTAACAGGAGCTGATAATTGCCATCTCTTGGCAACTCAGTGTTCAGCGGCCTTGAAATAGGCCATGGTGGAGTATTTACACCACAGAAACTGGCAAACGCTACACATCAAGCCCCTTCTTCTAGGCATTTACCAGGATGTACTGATGAATAAAGTAATAAATGAACAGACGGAGGCACTACTTAATATGACAACTCAATCTTGCTTTCTCATGAATCTGATGTGACTTTTGTGGATGAAGGAATGTGTCAGTTTATTCTACATATGCGTTAAAATTTTTTTTCCAAATTTGTATACTTAATGAAAAAAATGGATAAACACTTACATTACAAATTACTTAGTTTATACTAATGTTGAACTTAGTTTATACAACATTAATGTATATTAACGTTGATCAGGGACTTACAGGATTTCAATATGTCCAAAGTTGATTCTCATATTGAGGTTGGTTTCAGCTTCAAACTTCTTTATTTCTCCTTGCACCCTCACTTTTCTGCAACCTTTCCTGATAACAGAAAACTGATAAGTTAAATGGACCACGGAGATGATAAACACTATGTAAAACTGATAGACCACCAGGCAATTTTCCTTTTATAAAGAAAACCTTTGAAAAAGATGATCTTCTTTGCTAGTAGTGTAATGATCTTGTTACATGCACTGGTTGAATTCATATGGAATTATTTCCTGCCTCGTAGGAAATTAAATGTGCTTTAAAATTATAATGTGCTACCAACTGGGTTTTTATGTTCAAAACTCCTGGGGTCAGATTCATGTGGGGCTCTCCCTTTATATTTTGACACTAAGAGAGAAAATGCTTTACAGTCAGATCTATTACCAGTATGAAAGAGCAACTGAAGAACTTGCCTCTCTGTGTTTATCAGCATCTATTGGGCAACAAGAGACAGCTGAGCCCTGCTGTAGGCAGAACAGAGGGCAAAGTCTGGCATTTGGGCTTCCAGCTATGGCACTTCCTGACTCAGCAAGGACCCTTGTCTTTCCAGCCTTGCACCCTCTCAGGCCATGACTGAGATGACTTCCAAAGTTAATTCTGTATTTTATGTATCTCATATCTTGACTATTATCTCTGAATACAATCACAATACTGTATAGCTGTTATTATACACGTGATATATATCATACATATTAGTATAAATCCTAATAATAACTTTATTTTATGTAAGCTTGGAACTCCAGGGGTTGATACTAAAATTACTATTACTAAAATTACTATTTTGGTTCTTAAGGTGCTAAGAACAATGATAACATGTATGTGGGGATTCCCCACACCAGCTGTGACCCTAACTACCAGGAGAGAGCATCAGATCCCACAGGTTAGGGATTCAGTCTCACAACACTGTTCCCCACCACCACTTCAGATGCCAATGGCAAGTCCAGACGGTTCTCTGTACTTCTGACTGACGGCCTATAAATCAGAGGTTCCCACAACCCCCTCCTTGTGCTTGATTAATTTGCTGGAATGGCTCACAGAACTCAGAAAAACATTTTACTTATTAGACCACTGGTTTATTATAAAAGAATATAACTCAGGAACAACCAAATTGGATGAGAGACAGAGGGCAAGGTATGGGGAAATGGCACAGAACTCCAAAGCCCTCTCCGAGCGCCCCACTCTCCCAGCACCTCTACATGTTCACCAACATTGAAGCCCCCCAAATCCCATCCTTCTGGGTTTCTATGGAGGCTTCATTATACAAGCATAATTGACTGACTCACTGGCCACTGGTGATTGATTCACCCTCCAGCCCCTCTCCCCTCTCCCTTCCCTGGAAATCAGGGGGTGGGACTGAAAGTTCCAACCCCCTAATCAAGGTTGGTTCCCCTGGCAACCAGCCCCCCTCATTAGGAGCTTTCCAAAAGTCACCTCAAGAACACAAACCCGGTAGTAGTGGAAAGGCCTTGTTTTGAATAACAAGACACCCATTTCACCTTTATGGCTCTGAAAGGATTTCAGGAACTGAGGACGGGGAGACCAGATATTATAACAAAAGACACTCTCATTTACTCTTTTCACTCAGGAAATTCCAAGGGTTTGGGGAAGCTGTGAGCCAGAAACCATGAACGAAGACCAAATCTATATAAATCTCATAAATCACAATACCAGAGTACTTTTTTAAAAATCAAGAGAAACCAAATGGATACACAAACAGAACAGGTTGCCACTTCTAAGCATACTATTTATCTTAAAAATGAAACTCTATTTATGAATTCTGATTACTTAACTTCATTATCCTCTCCCTTTTTTTTAAGCAGGCACCAAACAATTAGATGTTCTGGGCCCAGTAAAAAATATCAACATCACTGTACATGGATTTGTATATCATTTAACAGATATTTATAAAACCCAGCATTGTTAGTGTCAAATGACAAAACTAAATTTAGTAATGAATTTGATGTCCTTTACTCAAGGGAAAACAATCCATGGAGCAGGGGTAGAGTGCCTCAGAAGCAGCAGACTGCTCTTCTTGAGGGATTATGGGCAAGAAAGAGTTTTAGAGGATACTGGAAGAGGCAACGTGCAAACAGCACACAGCTGGCTAGAAGGCTGTGGATTTCCTTACAAGACGGGCAATCCTATTGTTACCGAATCCAAGCTCGCTCTGCTCACCGCACAACAGGTCAATGAATCGGACACGGACACGAGGTGCTGATGCAAGGAAGACGGCAGAGTCTCCGAAAAACCATCGTATCGGGGTCTGGATGCGGGTTTCTTTTATGGAATCAGAGAGGGAGAGGCAGTGAGGAAGTAAAGTAAAAGGGCCATCAGTCTTGCAAAACATCTCCTGGAATGACAAGCCTCAGAGGGGATCTGTTAGTTTCTTGTAGCCATTCACAGGCAGAGAGCTGAACAGCAGAGGGGCAGGGTTCCCTGAGGCAGACCATTATGTACGATTATAATAACAAAAGCAACGAAAAGCAAGGGCTAAAGTCAAAGAAACAGATCCAACACGGAGTCCCATTTAGCTCTTCCCTGTTACACTATTTTCTAGGGTAAGGTGAGCGACCTAAAGCTGAGTTGGAGGGCTGTGACTGGTGTGTGTTAGGTTCCCTTGAGGGGTATTTCTCCTAAGTGCAGGCTGATTTAGGTTTAGAATTGTGATGTGGGCTGTGCCACTGGCGGGGCCTCCATTTTATGGGCTCCGATATACGCATCGACCTTATCATTAGATGTAACAGAAAGTCAAAGATGTGGTAGTATTTCTTTTTTGTTGTAGAAGTTCGGTGTTTGGTGCTATTCAAGGGAACAAAGTACTCTTTTCTGTTTTTTTCTTTTTTCGGTACCCGGGCCTCTCACTGTTGCAGCCTCTCCCGGTGCGGAGCACAGGCTCCGGACACACAAGCTCAGCGGCCATGGCTCACGGGCCCAGCCGCTCCGCGGCATGTGGGATCCTCCCGGACCGGGGCCCGAACCCGTGTCCCCTGCATCGGCAGGCGGACTCTCAACCACTGCGCCACCAGGGAAGCCCTCTTTTCTGTTTTTGTTTTTGTTTTGTTTTTTACAGAAAATTGTCACACATCAAAGAGAATGGTTAAACATGAAATAGTCATATGATGAAGTGTTACACAACCATTAAAAACATACTTTAGTTGGCACAATACTGTAAATCAACTATACTTCAATAAAAAACCAAAAATCAAAGAAAAACATACTTTAGAAAATATTGGCTAACCTACAAAAATGCCCATGAAATAATATTGTACGGAAAGGAAAAGATATGCGATATACATATTATAAACTCAATCATATTTAAAATGTGTTATACAGGCAAGAAATAAGGTACGAAGTAATACACTAAACAGTTCACTCTGAGAGTGGAATAATGAGCGATTTTTATGTTCCTCTGGAGACATTTTGTAGCTTATGAATTTCTGTTTGAGTTATTAACAGGAAGGGGAAGAAACTCCTCATGGTATCACTCTGTTCTCTTCTTGACTGCTTTCTTCGATGAGAACAAGGTTAGACTTACGAGGATTAAGCAGGAGACCATCTCTAAACAGCATCTGCAGCTCAGGAGCTCAAAGATACTGGTTCTCCTCCCTCCACCAAGGCTGCTTCCACAATTTTATCTGTAGCTCTAATTCGGAGTTACTTTGTGTTATTAATCTTTGCTTGTATAACCTGCATGCTAAGCAGACTGATTTTTGCAAGACCTAGTAGACCTCCAGTAAGAAAATGATGCTATAAATCACTGACCTGTAGGCTTTGCAGAGCAGGATTTTAGGACTTACTTCCTGGGCCTACGAAAAAATAATCCAAAGAGAAGCATTATTGTTATAAGATAAAAATCAGTACAGAGATCAGAAGAATGAGATCATCACGATTTCGGTTTAGTGAAGGAGATAGGCCATGGTGGTTAATTTCTTAGGTTACATCAGGGTTTCTACATCTCAGCACTATTAATACTTTGGACCAGAGAATGTGTGGATAATTCCTTGTTGTGGGAAACTTTCCTGTTCACTGTAGGATGTTTAACAGCATCCTCGACCCACAATCACCCCTCCCCAGTTGTGACAACTAGAAATGTCTCCAGACATCATCAAATGTCCCCTTGGGGATGAAACTGCCCCCAGTTGAGAACCACTGGATTATAGGAAGAAGAAAAATCAAAAGCATGATGTTTTTTTATTTTCTCGAAAGCTTCTGACCAACAAGACTGCTAATGGAAGTCTACAGACAGGTCATAACAAAACAGATTTAATTTAGAAAGAGGTAGCTGTGGATTTAACCACGTGAACCAAAAGTTGTAATTCTTTTCTTTAGTCCACTGCCTGTTCATGCTAATAAGAGTGCCTTATCAAGCAGTAGGTCTCTTGGGCTGAAACCTACCAATGTGTTTCAGATTCAAGGGAAAAGAGCTGGAAACTCATAAGGTGGAGCAACGGTCTGCTTGTAACTCAGAGAAAGTATATTCTGGAGCAACTTTACTTAAGAATTAACTGCAATGCACAGAACTTGCTAGAAACCCATTCTGCCACTGAAAAGGCCACTGGGATTTGATACAGTGGAAGTGAAGTCTGGTTCAAACCACAAAACCAAGTATCACTAAAAGATCTTGCTTTTGAAAAGTACATTTAATTTGACCAATCAGTCAGCAAAATATTGTGCTTGTAGAATGCAATTTTAGCTGTAAAGTTGGTTGCCCATTTTAGGGGGCCTCCCACACTTTTAGTAAACTCCACGTGTACTACCAGGAGTGACTATCATATGGGAGAAATATCTCCCCTGCTTTGGGTAGGGGGAAGGAAAAGTAACCATTTAAAAATAAGCCCAGGGACTTCGCTGGTGGTCCAGTGGTTAAGACTCCACGATTCCAATGCAGGGGGCCCAGGTTTGATCCCTGGTCAGGGAACTAGATCCCACATGCCGCAACTAAAGATCCCGCGTGCTGCAACTAAGACCTGGCACAGCCAAATAAATAAATAAATATTATAAAAAACAAAACAAAACTACTAGAGCCTTATCTGACAAACGAGAAGGGCAATTAGACAACTGCAGTCCTTTTTAGCCTTCCTGCTTCACAAAAATGAAGGTGGTAAAAGGGTAAGAAGTGTTTCTGAAGGTCACAGCTCAATGAGTCTGGCCCACTAAAAAAACTGAGATTTAATTATAAGATAATAGAGTGCTCTCCCTCCTTAATATCTTAGCACCACATTGGCAGGACTCCAGGATAATAACACTGATTTCAACCAAGAGACCTATAAGATACAGACTCTATTTAAGACGGTGTTCTTAAGGAAACCTAAAGATAATACAGAAACAGAAAAAAAATAAATAAAAAGAAACTAGAGAAAGCCAATGGCATATACAGCTATAGTAAACATTAAATAGAGGCCAGCTCCTATCCAGATTTACATAAAATTTCGCACTAAAAGGCTGATTACCTTAGTTCCTATTACCAGATACACCATGACCACTTTTAACAAAAAATTAGGAGGCATGTTAAAGGGCAAGAAAAAAAAACATTCTGAAGACATAAAGCAAACATTGGTACCAGATTCAGATATGACACAGATTTCTGGAACTATCAGATAAAAACTTTAAAATAACTATGATTAGTGTATTAAGGGCTCTGTGGTGTAATAAGGAATTTATCTTTGTCCCTGGTTCCTGGCAAAGAGCTCCAAAAACCCTAGGAATTTCCTGAGTGATAGGAATGTCTCTGCTACGCTGCTGAGGCAACTCATGGTAGGCCCTCTGTCAGCTTCAGGATGGGAGCTGGTCACTAGGAAAGACCAACCATTTGATTAGAAGGCTGGAACTCTGGGCCAGTCTGACCTCCAGAAAGGGGAAGGGAGCTGGAGACTGAGCTCAATCATGTAACCATCATTTCTTCAATCATGCCTATGTAATGGTACCCCATATAAAAACTCTGGACACTTAAGATCCACAAAGTTTCCTGGTTGGTGAACACACTGATGTGCTGGGAGGGTGATAAACCCTGACTAACGGGAGAGGGCATGCAAGCTCTGCATCCAGGGCCTTTCTAGACCTTGTCTTTTGTGTGTCCTGTATAATAAAATGTACTTGTAAGTGTAGCAGTTTCAGTGAATTCAGTGAGTTATTCTAAAGAATTATTAAAACTGAAGGGGTTGTGAGAAACCCTCAAATTTATACCCAGTTGGTGAGAAGCACAGGGAGTCTGGGAACTCCACTTGTGGCTGGTGTCTGGACTAAGGGCAGTCTTGTGGAAGACTGAGCTCTTAAATTGTGAGATCTGATGCTAATTCAGGTAGTTAATCCCAGAATTGAAGTGCAGTATCCCAAGTGATGCTGAATCAGAACAGGATGTAATGGGAAAAGTACAATGGGCAAGAACAGATGGTAATGTAATATAAGCATAGAGATGGAAACTAAGAAAGAATCAAAAAGACAGGCTAAAAGTCAAAAACACTGTGAGAGGAATGAAGAATGCCTCGGAGGGCTCATCAGTAAGTTGGAAACGGCTGAGGAAAGGCACGATGAGCTTGATGATACTTCAATAGAAACTTCCTAAGTTGAAAGGCAAAGTGAAAAAAAGGATGGCAAAACAGAACACAATATCCAAGAACTGTGGGACAATTACAAAAGGTATAACACACACATAACAACATAATAGGAATACCAGAAGGAAAAGAAAAAGAAGAAAAAAGCAGAAGAAATATGTGAAGTAATAATAGCTCAGAATTTTCCAAAATTAATGATACACACCAAACCACAGATCCAGGAAGCTCAGAAACACCAAG
>NW_020174718.1:1657035-1661490 GCF_003031525.2 Neophocaena asiaeorientalis asiaeorientalis | reverse complement strand
GTGTATCATATTCAAACTGCCAAAAAAAAAAAAACAAAGAGAAAATCTTTAAAGAAATCAAAGGAAGGGGGAGAACCTTACGTATACAGGAGCAAGGAAAAGAATTACTTCGGACTGTTCATCAGAAACCATGCAAACAAGAAGAGAATGCAGTGAAATATTTAAAGCTGTTGAAAGAAAAAAAATGCTCAAAATTCTTTATCCAGCAAAATTATCCTTCTAAAATGAAGGAGAAAAAAAGACTTTCTCAGAACAAAAACTGAAGGAATTCATTGCCAATAGATCTGCCTTGCAAGAAATGTTCAAACAGGGGCTTCCCTGGTGGCACAGTGGTTAAGAATCCACCTGCTAGTGCAGGGGACATGGGTTCAAGCCCTGGTCCGGGAAGATCCCACATGCTGCAGAGCAACTAAGCCCGTGCGCCACAACTACTGAGCCCGTGTGCCACAACTACTGAAGCCCGCACACCTAGAGCCTGTGCTCCACAACAAGAGAAGCCACTGCAATGAGAAGCCCACGCACCGCAACCAAGAGTAGCCCCTGCTCACCGCAACTAGAGAAAAACCCGCATGCAGCAACAAAGACCCAACGCAGCCAAAAATACATTAAAAAAAAAAAAAAAGTTTTTTTAAAAAAAAGAAGTGTTCAAATAGGTTCTTCAGAAAGAAGGAAAATGATATAGGTCAGAATCTCAGTTGTCACTTGAAAGAAAGAAGAGTGTTAGAGAGGATTAAATGAAGGTAAAATAAAATCTTTTTTTTCTTGTTTTTAATTGATCTAATAGATAACTGTTCAAAGTAACAATAACAGTAACAATGTATTGGGTATTATAGCTTATGGATGAGTGAAATGAATGACAGCAATGGTATAAGGGACAGAAAGAAGGAACTGGAAATACTCTGTTATAAGGTACCTGAGCTACCTGCAAAAAAGTATAGTGTTATTTGAAAGTGCACTTAGATTAGTTGTAAACATATATCTCAAACTCTAGGGCAAGTACTAAAAACATTTTTTTAAGGAAGTATAATTGATATGCTAACAGAAGAGGAAAAATGGATTTATATAAAATGGTCAGTTAAAAGCAGAGAAGGTAGAATAAAAGAGAGGAAGATAAAAAAGAATCAAAGAACAAGTGCAATGAGTAGAAAATAGTTATAAACATAGAGATATTAATCCAATTGTATCAACAATTACTTTAAATGTGAATGATCTAAGTACACCAATTAAAAGGCCGGGACTGTCACGGTACATTAAAAAAACAAGAACCCAAGATATGTTTTCTATTATATTTAAAGAAGCTCCTTTTAAATATAAAGACACGGACAGATTAAAAGTCAAGGAATAAAGAGAAATACACCATGCTAACACTAATCCAAAGGAAGCTGGAGTAGCAGTATCAGTTGCAGCAATATCAAAGTAGCAACATCAAAGCAAACTTCAGAAATTTTTCTGGGATATAGAAGGGCACTACATAATGATAAAAGGGTCAGTTCTCCAAGAAGACATAATAATCTTTATTATGTCTGCACCTAACAACAGAGCATCAAAATGTGTGAGGCAAAACTGATAGAACTGCAAGGAGAAATAGACAAATCCATTATTATAGTTGGAGATTTCAACACTGCTCTATCAGTAACTGACAGACCCAGCAGGCAGAAAATCATTAAGGACATAGTTGAACTGAAGAGCACCACAAATTAATTGGATCTAATTGACATTTATAGAATACTTCATCCAACAAAGCAGAATATAAATTCTTCTCAAGCTCCCATGGAACATTAGCCAAGATAGGCCACATTCTGGGCCATAAAACACACCTTAACAAATTTAAAAGAATAGAAATCATACAATGCCTGCTCTCGGATCACAGTGGAACTAAACTAGGAATTAATTATGGAATGATAACTAGAAAAATCCCAAAATATTTGGAGATTAAACATACACTTCTAAATAATACATGAGTCAAAGAATTATCAAGAGAAATTTTAAGATATCTTGAACTAAATGAAAAATGAAGATACAACTTATCAAAATATGCAGGATGCAGCAAAAGCAGTGCTCAGAAAAATTTATAGCATTGAATGCATATATGAGAAAGGAAGAAAGATCTAAAATCTGTAATCCAAGCTTCCACTTAAGGAAACTAGAGAAAGAAGAGCAATATAAACTTAAAGCAAGCAGAAGACAAGAAATAGTAAAAATTACGACAGAAATCAGTGATATTGAAAACAGGAGAACAACTGAAAAAAATTAACAAAACCAGAAACTGGTTCTTTGAAAAGATGAATAAAATTGATAAACCTCCCTAGCCAGGCTAATCAAGACAAAAAGCGAGAAGAAACAAATTAGTAATAAAAGACATGAAAGAGGAGCCATTGTTACTGATCTCGTGGACATTAAGAGGACAATGAAGGTATATTATAAACAACTTTACGCCCACAAATTTGATAACTCAGATGAAATGGACCAATTCCTTGAAAGAAACAATCTATCGAAATTCACGTAAGGAGGAATAGATACTTTAATTGCCAAAAACTGGAAGCAAACAAGATACCTTTCAGTAGGTGAATGGGTAAACACAATTTAGCACAACTATACAACGTAATATAATTCTTTGATTAAAAAATGAGCTATCAAGCCATAACAAGACATGGGGGAACCTTAAGTGTATACTGCTAAGTGAAAAAAGCCAATCTGAAAAGGCTATACATTGGGGGGACCAAAAGATTTGTTGGTTTTTCTCCGTAAGATGGCTCTAGTAGCACTTAATTGTCTTTAACTTCATTCAAAACAATTTTGTTAAGATTGTATGTGACAGCTGTCATATCAGCACGCATTTAAAAAAAGACTTATCAAAATTGGTGAATTTTTGTGTAGCCATTTTAATATTCAAGATTTTTTTAAAAAGCAACATTTTTTGGCATATTATACTTTATTATTTCAAGAAAGGTAAAAACGCAACGGAAACGCACAAAAAGATTTGTGCAGTGTATATATAGAGAAGGTGCTGTGCCTGACCGAACGTGTCACAAGTGTTTTGCAAAGTTTCATGCTGGAGATTTCTCACTGGATGATGCTCCACTGTCCGGTAGACCAGTTGAAGCTGACAGCAATCAAATCGAAACAATAATTGAGAACAATCAACATTATACCACGCGGGAGATAGCTGACATACTCAAAATAGCCAAATCAAGTGTTGAAAATCATTTGCACCAGTTTGGTTATGTTCATCGCTTTGATGTTTGGGTTCCACATAAGTCAGGTGGAAAAAAACCTTCTTGACCATATTTCTGCATGCGATTCTCTGTTGAAATGTAATGAAAATGTTCTGTTTTTAAAACAAATTGTGACGGGCGATGAAAAGTGGATACTGCACAACAATGTGGAATGGAAGAGATCGTGGGGCAAGCGAAATGAACCACCGCCAACCACACCAAAGGCTGGTCTTCATCCAAAAATGGTGATGTGTATATGGTGGGATTGGAAGGGAGTCCTCTATTATGAGCTCCTTCCGGAAGACCAGACGATTAATTCCAACCAGTACTGTTCCCAATTAGACCAACTGAAAGCGGCACAAGACGAAAAGCATCCAGAATTAGTCAAAAGAAAACACATACTCTTCCATCAGGATAAGCCAAGACCACATGTTTCTTCGATGACCAGGCAAAAACTGTTACAGCTTGGTTGGGAAGTTCTGATTCATCCGCCGTATTCACCAGACACTGCACCTTCGGATTTCCATTTATTTCGGTCTTCACTAAATTCTCTTAATGGAAACAATTTCAATCCCCTGGAAGACTGTAAAAGGCACCTGGAACAGTTCTTTCTTCAAAAAGATAAAAAGTTTTGGGAAGATGGAATTATGAAGTTGCCTGAAAAATGGCAGAAGGTAGCAGAACAGAAGGGTGAATACGTTGTTCAATAAAGTTCTTGGTGAAAATGAAAAATGCGTCTTTTGTTTTTACTTAAAAAACTGAAGGCACTTTTTGGCCCACCCAATACTATATGATTCCAACTCTGACATTCTGGAAAAGGCAAAATTATAGTCAGTCAAAGGATCAATGGTTGTCAGGGGATCAGACTGGGGGTGGGGATGGAAGGGGAAGTGTTAGCATGGGGAAATTTTAGGGTTCGTAGGATTCATAGGACTTGACGGATATTTGTGAAAATGCTATGTAGGCTGTAAATGTAAGACATCCTACGGACACATCCACAGAAAGGTGTTGCAGCAGATATTTGGGGGGCTCTGCCCATACCCTCCCAGCACTCAGACTTCTAGCACATGCCAACAGCACCCATTTACAGGTATTTACATCTGAGGGCTTCTGCTTGACCCCGGAGTGGGAAGGTCAGAAGTGACGGAAAGATCTCATCCCTGGGAGCAGCCCTCAGTCAATAACAGCTGGGAGTCAGAGGCAAAATAACCCACGTCTTGCTTCTCAGTAGGAAGAGTTG
>NW_020174718.1:1603381-1656772 GCF_003031525.2 Neophocaena asiaeorientalis asiaeorientalis | reverse complement strand
TTAACTGCTGTATAATATGCCATTTATCAGCTTCCTGCCCTTCCCTGTCACTTCTTCTACGCATGCTTCCAGGGGTCACCTCCCAAATAGGATCCTTGTCTCAGAATTGGTTTCTGGGGTAACACAAACTAAAGTAGTTGCCAAAGTAAAGGCTTTCATGGAAGCCTCTTTAATACATTTCCATAGTGAACACAGTCAAGACTAAGATTGATGGTGGTAGAAGTTGTGAATACGAAATGAGAAGATAGATGTAAGAGTACTGGTAAAAGATAAGGCACTCCACAAACACAAGGTGAGAGCATTAGTACTATGGTTGTCATTAGAGTCTGAGCCGGGAAAATGTGCTATAAAACCCTCCCACCAAAAAAAACAAAACAAAAACAAAAACAAAAACCCTCCCACCTCATGGCAACCTATGATGGTGGAGGCTAGCAGCAGTATGAATAACACAAAACAGTAGATGATTGAAAAATTAATAACACACAGTTTCAAAGAACATTATGCGAAATTTAAGCCGTAGTTTTCATATTTTATTATAAATTTTTTCCAAAAATAAAGTTTGTAGAGCAACACGATATCCATATATGCACTAGCTGGAATAGAAAAGATAAGATTTTGCAGTATTTGTTTTCAATCTCTTTTTCAAAATAAGCAAAACATTATAGATACAGCCGAATTTTCTTTTTAGTCCTAGCCTGTCCTAATTGCCTCTTTCTTTTCCCGTTGACCACCATACTCACTAAATTGGTGTGTACTCTTCATATCCGTGGTGTAGGGGAGCAGAATTTGACACCCTGAAATATGTCTGTGGCATATTCATTGTTTTAAGCTGCTTATTTGCTGAGAAACAGCTGACATTGGAAGGGCACTGAAAGCCCAGTAGGAGCTGCCCTTTGGTAGAAACATCTACATCTGTAAGGGAAATCTCCATTTGTAAGGGTGTCTCCCTGGCTGTACTTGGAAGGGGAGGATGACCGAGCCTCTAAGAAACTCTTGTCAAAGGAGAAGGCAGGGACTTAAGTCTCCATCACAATCATCCTTGTTTACTTGAGTTTTGCTGCTAACTTCGCGAATCTGACTGCCCACGCTCAACATTCTCCTTTGTCTTTAGCTGAGGCTGGTGTTTAAGGTAGGGCTTTGGCCATTTTGGCGAGTTACTCAGTTTTCCTGTGTCTCTCCCATGTATACGTGTTATTAAATTTTTGTCTGATTTTCTCCTGTTAATCTGTCTCATGTCAATTTAATTCTTAGACCAGCCAGAAGAACCTAGAAGGGTAGAGGAAAGTTTCTTTCTCGTGACAGTGGTTTTTATGCTTTTACTCCATATGCATGTTTCTATAAGCAATGCATATTATAAGGCTTTGTGATTTTATGATTTACATAAATAGTGTCGCGCTGTGCAAAGCATTCTGCAACGTTCTGCATTCACTCCACACTATTACTGAGATCCATCCATACGGTTACATATTAGTTAACTACATTTACTTATCTTTGGAAAGATCCTCCCTTCACTCTGTAAGGAACCATTGTGGGATACTTCTAATAAAATAGACCAGTGGTTCTCAACTGGGAGTGATTCTGGCACCCCACTCCCTCCCCCGTGAAATTCCACGATGTCTGGAGATATTTTAGGTTGTCATGAGTGGAGGTGGGGTGCTACTGAGCCAGGGACGCTGCTAAACATCCTGCAATGCACAGGACAGTCCCCACAGCAAAGAATTATCCGGTCTAAGCTGACAACAGTGCTGAGGCTGACAAACCCTGATATAGGCGAAAGCCAAGTATGCTACATTCTTGAAGAATCTCTGGATACGGGGGAAAAAACCCACATTCGGACCTTTCAAGCTGAGACAGCACATGTTCTGCTTGTTGAATCATCGGAACTGTCTCTCTATTGCATTGAAGTATGTGGATTTTAGACTGTTTTATGCTTATGTTGGGGAGTTGTGTGCACGTGCATGTGTATTATGTGTGTGTCTATATACTATGCTGAAGGTGGGGCAGCGGGCCCACAGACTTGATCTCTACCACTCATGCTGATAGAAAAATATAACAAGGAACGGAACTAGATTTGATTTAATGAGAACTAACTGTAAGCAGATAGGGTAGGGGGTCCCTGGAGAAAGAGAAGCAGGCATGGCTTTCCTGACATAAGAGAAGCCATTTTCGGCCTAAGCCATTTTGTGATCCAACCCTGGCCGCAGTGCTTGCCCTTGAACAGGTCTTAGTAATTAATGATCTTAAGGGAAAAAAGAAGGCAGGAACAAAGCACTGTTAGTAGGCAAGAGAAGTAACGATAGAAAAGATAATAAATCAGCTGCAAAGACTCCCAATTCTGTTTCAGTGGCAAAGATTAGCCTGAAGCAGTTTCTTGAGCTGTTCTGCAGAATTCAACCCCCCTTCTAGGGCTCAACCACCAGATCACCTGAAGAATAATAATGTTGACCTTTTCTGACCCTTGTGACTTCAATACACCAAAGCCTGGACTCTGTCAACCTTTGCCCCAATTCTATGCTGAATTCTGCTCTGCTCAAGCCCCTTCATGAATATGCATGTACCCTTAGCTTAAAACTTCCCCCGTTTTGCTGTTTGGGGAGACACTGCTTTGGGAAAGATCCCCGCTGTTCTCCTTACTTGCTGCAAGTAACAAATCCTTCCTTCTCCCACTCGTTGGCTTAGTTATATCTTTTGGCTTGACAACCACCAAGAGGCAAACCCAAAACCATCGTTTAAGGTCCCATACATGGTGTTAAAAGAAACAAAATTTTAAATGGTAGAATCATGACTCTCATACAGACAGATACAAAAATGAACTTGTGTTAAAGATCTTATTCAACACATTAACAAGAATGCTAAGGTTTTACAGACGGTTCAAAGAGTCCAAAGAACAGACACACTTGTTCTGATATTTTGATTTATAATAAGAAATATGTAATTGGTCTTCATCCATTTCTGGCACAGAGCTCCTCTAACCCTTGAAATTCCCAAAGTGATAAGAGCTTACAAAGGTGTCCTGATATTCATAACTAATCCCTTTCAACCACACCTAAGTTTATGTTAATGTGGTCCATTCTGGAAAGCACCTATAGATTGGGGCTAGCTGTCAGGGGAACCAACCATGTGACTGGATGGTTGTACTTTCAGTCCCACCCCACTGACTTCCAGGGAGGGGAGAGGGGCTAGAGGCTGAATTGATTGCTAATGGCCAATGATTTAATTGATCATGACTATGTAATGAAGCCTCCATAAAAACCCAAAAGGACAGGGTTTAGAGAGCTTCCGGGTTGGTGAACATGTGGCAACTCAGGCAGAAGGGTACACCTGGAGAGGGCATGGAAGCTCTGTACCCTTTGCCCTATGCATCCTAGTAAGTAAAATGTTTCTCTGAGGTCTGTGAGCCACTCTAGCAAATTAATGGAATCCAAGGAGGGGGTCTATGGAACCTCTGATCTATAGCCAGTCCACCAGAAGTACAGGTGACAACCTGAACTTTCAATTGGTGTCTAAAATGGGGTAGGGGCAATCTTACAGAACTTAGCCCTTAACTTGGGGGATCTGATGCTACCTCTCAGTAAAGAGTGTTCAGAATTGAGTTGAATTGTAGGACATCCAGCTGGTGTCAGAAAATTGCTCGGTGCTATGCGGGAACCCTTTCCCTCCTCCCCCTGCCACCAGACACACATCAGAATTAGAATTGTTAGTTGGTGATCAGAAGTGCAATCAGTGCAGGATGTTACTTAGAGATGAGAAATAGTGAAATAAATATGCAAATTGAGATAAAACTGTCTTCTTCCACAGTAGGAGAGAGAAGTCAACTGAGGCTCTACTCCTCTGCTGGACAGGATATAATTTGATGTCTACAAACAACAAGTATTTTGCATTGATCAGTTGTCAATTTACAGAGTAGTAAGATAGCTTTCTTAGAACTGGATGACCCAGAGAGGTGTCCTGTACTCTAGAAAATCCAGTTTCCCACTGAAGCACAAATGTTTCCCCACAATGAGGCTAATTTTAAGACTGTATAAACCAGGCTTTGGAAAATGTACTGCCCTACTATTACGATTATCTTATTTAAGCTACGAAGCCCAGATACCCAGGCCAATCCTTAGGGCAATATAGGATTTCCACCAGCAACCTTCCATCCTCCTACCATCACTACCTGTCTGCCAAAGGGTATTGGTATTCCCCTTGTTAATCATTCTAAGAAGAGAAAAATTCCAGGGCAGGAAAATAAAGCCAGGCTAGGGCTTGAGAAAGTGGGGAGGATTTCTTCTTTCTCTAAACTGGGGGGCAATGGGACTTGAATTCCAAGGTAGGGCAATACCTAGAGTTGCCTGTTTCCTTTTGAGCTGCCTCCTTGCCACGTGAGGGACTGCTGAGAATTACGCAGAGGTTCGGTTGGGTTTAGGCTTGTCATCTCTGAAGATATCTACTTCTCCTGGATGTTGTAAGTTATTCTGTTTTCAGTTTCCTTTTTTCAGAGCCTTCAAGACATAGTCTTTTTTTTTTTTCATAGTCTTTTTTTTAAAAGCACAATTTCATCACAATTTAGACAGGGGGGATTTGGAGGAGGACTAACCTTGCTTTGAGACCAAAATAGGGATGGATCAATAGGGGTCACCAAGGGAGAACAGTGGTACCCAGCAGCATTACTGTCCAGAAGAAAGATAAAGCAGCAGGGATGAAAGATGGTGGCCAGTTCTGGTTATTTATGAGGCATTACCCTTGGGGACCTCAGAAATCGTTGGGGAAACAGTTTGAAGAGTGCCTGTTTCCATCAGTTTTGCTGATGCGAGCTCATGACAGAGCAGTCTGGCTTTGAGATAGTAATAAGTGTGACAATATTGTTGTGGCAGACTGATAAAGCCTGAGACTTGGGTTAACAGTTGTTAGAACATTTTATAAAATCATGAAATATTGGAAATAACAATGATAAAGATGATGCGATAAAAAGATGCCCTTCTTTAGATGTAAAATTTGAGTGCTAATTTGGTTTGGAAAAGGTAAGCACAGCACCAATATTTAATAGCAATGAGACTAAATCTACTGTGAGAAAAATTCGAGAGCATGGTGATTCAGTTCCCCAGAGGGCTTAGTCACCTACAAATCTGAATTAGTAAACTTAAGACACCTTACTCAGAATTCATCACATAAGCCAATTACAGGAAGCGCCTGCAACATATTCAGATACAAATATTTTCATGTTTGACTCTGTAATCTTAAATCTGAGATCATAAGAATTCACTTTCTTGACTAATGTATTTAACAAGAATTAGTAATATCCTAAGCCCACATTTTATACTGCCCAGACTAAATGTCAGGGACTGGTAGATGTGTCATCAGCCTTCGAATGAAATTTGCACCAGAGAGGCAGTGTGCCTGGTGGAAAGGTCTCAAATTTCGGCCCTGCCACTTCCTAGCTGCAAAATCTTGAACAACTTGAATCTCACTGGGTTTTCATTTAATCATTTGTAAAATGAGGGCTCTGACCAGATGATTCCTAAGGCTTCATCTAGCTCCAAAACTCTATGAGTCTATAAAGCAATCACTGCCCTCTTCCGGTTTTGCATATGGCAACATAACACACATATAACAACATGGAAGGGGAAGAGACAAGAAGCAGAATGGTACCTCTTACTTTTTCCTTTCTAAATTACTGACTAAACATCAAGGCCTTTTCTTCTGAATGGTTTCTGAGATGTCTTCAAATTTTTCCTTTTGTTCTCTTTATACCCATAGCTCCTTCACACAAAGAGTAGAACTAAATATATTAAAAATTAAAATAATAATGAGGAAACAATTTGCATCTATTAAGACTATTTAAAATCAAAAGGAAAGTCCAATCTCACATGCCGGCCAAGCTGTAGGAAAACAGTAACACATATACATTCCTGATGTTGTTACCGGTAAAATCCTTTCTGAAGACATTTTGATACACATATCAAGTATCATAACATATTTTGACTCAGTAAACCCCCATTCTGAATATATGTTATAGAATTATTATATTTCTCCATTTCTAAGACTATCAATTTTAAGATGCAACATCTTTAATACTAACTTTCTGAAGAAAAAGAATATTGCCACCTTATACCAAAATGTACCCTGATATATAATAAAGGAAGAAAAATGTGTATCTTCGAATTGAGGAAATATGTAAATTCAAAAGGAGAAAAATCCATAAGTATTAAGACATTTACAGCAGAGTTATTAATAATTTAAAAAAAACAGCATTTGCATCCAATAATAAGGAAATGATTAAATAAAGTATATATATATTATATATAAATACAATGGAATGTAATATGGTTATCAAAAAATTTATGATATAAGTGAAAATCAAGGGAAAGTGTTTCTAAAATGTTACATAATGCATAAAATTTATAAATGTATAATATATATATAGTTTGATGAACTTAGAAGCAATATATCCATATGGATAAAAGTTTGAAAGAACTCCAAACAAATGCAAATTATGTTGTTGAGATATTGGAATTATGTACATTTTTAAAATGTCCTTCATATATTTTTAAAACACTTTAATCACAAATAGAGGTTTTACAAACATTCCCATCTTAATAGTCACTCTCTTCCCTGTTTTTCCTTGGGTCCAGTTTTCTCCCCTCCTTGGCAGAGTGGGTCATTTAGATATTTAGCTGGGCAGCCAGGAAGAAGCCATGTTGTGATTTTTGGTAATGACATGTAATGTGTTTACACAACCACTTCCATTTTGTTTCATGAGTAAAGAGTATAATTATGTAGCCACTGAGGGCCAGAGCCAATCAAGCAATCACTGGTCTGTACCCAAGAATCCTGCCCTCACGTGCAGGAACTAAACACTTTCCAGGAAGGGGAGGGGCTGGTGAGAATGCAGCATCCTGGTCACTGGTAACAAACCTCAGCATCTCTGCTGGTATTTCTCTTTCCTCACCTGGTGCTGCACCTTGGCCAGAATTCTAATCTCCGTTTAAAAATTAATTGGAATTTCCTGTTTAGGATAATAAGAGCCCTGAAGAATTTATGTCTTGTTACATTATAGCATGGAATAAATCTATATGGGTACATCAATCAGTGAGTTTACATATGTGATCTGCCTATGAAAACTCAAACTATGAACATCCAAGACTTAAACAGGCACAATATCTATGCTTTAGGGCCAAGAGGCCCCTCTCATTTTCTCTACTTTTTCCATCTCTTGCTCCATAAGCCCACCCAAACTGGCTTTGACTCCAACCACTGCATGGAAATGTCTCTCGCCAGAGTATTAATAACCTCCTGATTCTACATAAAAAAAAAAAAAAACTATTATTAAACATTTTATTTTGAAATGATTTCAAGTGTACAGAAGATGTGCAAAAATAACACAAAGCTCCAGTACACCCTTTACCCAGCTTCCCCAGTTAACGTTTAACTACACTTGCTTTCTCTCTCTCCCTCTTGTATGTGTATATAGCCGCTTCCCCAGTGACACTCCAGTATTTCCTAAGAACAATGCCATCCTGTAACGTAACCAACAGTGCAATTCTCAAATTTAAAAAATTTAATGGTGATACACAGTACTATTATCTAGTAGGTACTTCTAATTCAAACTTTCCTAAGTCTCAATAATTTTTCAACTGAACCAAATTATTCTTATCAATAGATTTTTTAAAAGAAACAAAACGGGTTAAAATTTGAACTTTTAAAAACATTTGCAGTGGGCTTCCCTAGTGGCGCAGTGGTTAAGAATCCGCCTGCCAATGCAGGGGACACGGGTTCAAGCCCTGGGCTGGGAAGATTCCACATGCCACGGAGCAACTGAGCCCGTGCGCCAAAACTACTGAAGCCCTGGTGCCTAGAGCCCGTGCTCCACACGAGAGAAGCCACCGCAATGAGAAGCCCGCGCATCGCAATGAAGACCCAATATAGCCAAAAAAAACATTTGCAGTGTTTTTAGACCATATTTACAATAATTATACTGACTTCCCAATTTAATTGACTTTTACACTCACCATCAGGACTTCTACCATGCAGTTTTACTTCAAAAGTCTTCATTTTGATTAATCTTTTAGTCATTTACAATACACACGTGAGTGAATTTTTTCAGAGAGGGTTGAATCTTCAGAGCCCGTATATAAATGAGAATTATTTCTGTGGCTTTCACCCATGACTTGATATATTATTATTGAGTCACAAACAGCCTCCCCCTTCAAAATATTATATATGCTGTCTTGTGTATCCTGTTACTCTGACACGCAGGAGAAGCCAGATTTTGTATTTTGTGGATAATCTTTTTTTCTGAAAAACGATGACATTCTTCATCTTTGAAATTTAAAACGTTAGCTCTTCACATCTAGGTACTGAACAATTTTCGTCGATTTTGTGTTGACTGTGGTAGGGACTTCTCATATGAAGATGAAACATTTTTCTTCGGCTCAAGAAAACTGTATTCTCTTCTCCAAATATTGCTTTTCTTCCATTGGTTCTCGAATTTTCTTTTAGACACTGGATCTCTAGTCTCTGGGTCTCGTATCTGGTTTTCTTAGGCTGCTACCTAAGATTGGTCTTAAGAAAAATGTGTTTATATTTTGAATTTGAATCTTCCAAATACAGTTCATCTCCTGGTCAAAGCTGGAGCGCCCCATTAGCAGTCAATAACGAGAACAGCAGCTATCTTTCCCTTCCTTTCTGTGCAAGTCACAGGGGGCGGTAAAGTTTTTGAGGTTCTTTATTTTGTAAAACTGGGTGCTGGGCGGGGAGGTGGGGGTGCTGACCAAATTTCTTTGGAAATGGAAATTTTGGTTGCTTTTTTTTTTTTCCGGTACGCGGGCCTCTCACTGTTGTGGCCTCTCCCGTTGCGGAGCACAGGCTCCGGACGCGCAGGCTCAGCGGCCATGGCTCACGGGCCCAGCCGCTCCGCGGCATGTGAGATCTTCCCGGACCGAGGCACGAACCCGTGTCCCCTGCGTCGGCAGGCGGACTCTCAACCACTGCGCCACCAGGGAAGCCCCCAGTAATGTTTTTTAATAGCAGTTCCCCTCTCTCCCAATCCAAGACCCTATCCAGGATCATACATTGTATTTTATTGTCATCTCTCTTTAGTTACCTTTAATCTGGAAAAGTTCCTTACCTTTTTTGGTCATTTGTGGCATTGACATGGTTGAAGAATACAGGGCAGTTGTTTGTAACATAATGGGGGCTGTCTGATATTTTCTCATGATTAGGATCAGGTTATGGATTTCTGGCAGAAGAATTTCTTAAGTATGCGGCATCCTTATCAGTGTATTGTATCGGGAGACATTTTGGCGTTGACTCATCATTCGGTTAAGGTGGTGACTTCCTGGTTTCTCCACTGTAAAAGTATCTTTTTCTCATTTGCAATTAATATGAACTATTAATAAGGAGACACTTTGAGACTGTAAACTACAGTGTACTTTTAGTTTCTGTGCCACCTGGACACTCCACAGTTACTTTTATCACATGTCCAGAACCAACCTCTTTAGCTACACCCTGCTTTGCTCTCCTTTCTAAATTTCCTTTTAGCTTTTGGTATCATCGTCCACCTAGATACCGCAGCTGGGAATCTCAGGCATCTTTAACTTCTTCTCCCTTACACCCAAACAGCTAACAAATAAAATACTGATTTCTGTCTCAAACCTCTCCCAAATCAAGTGCCTCCTCTACTTCAATATTTCAACAGCCTCCTAATTGGCCTCTGTGCTTCCAGGGTTATCTCTGTTCTAGGCCATCCTCCGTGCTATGCCTAGAATTATTTCCCCTAAACCTAACACGATCAGGGTCACTCACTGCTCTGCTTAAAATCTATCATCTATGATTATCTATTTGTTGGCCTCCCTTTTACACAGAAAATAAATGTTCAAGATTTATAGACTATCATCCAAGGCCCTATAACTTGGCCCCCAGTCTGCCTCTCCAGCCTCCTATTCTGGTACTCCCCAGTTTCCCCCTGAAGTCTAGCCCAAATGAACTCGTCATTCCCCAGATATTTCAGGTTCATTAAGAATCTTATGCCTTGTCCCTGTTGTTCTCTCAACTTGAGATGCCCTTCCTTGGTTTACTCCTACCACACTCTCACTCCTCCTTTCTAGACCTCTATCAGATATAATCTTGTATGTGAAGATTTTCCTGTCTTTTTCCTCATGAGAATTAGTCCCCCTCTGCCCAGACCTATAAGCTCCTCAGTTATCAAGACTGTTTCACATTCAGTCTTGTGCCCCAAGCACCTAGACAGTTCATAGTCAGTATTTAATAAATGTCTCAGTGAGTAAACAGAAGAAGAGTGAAGCAGACAGCAAGCCTAAACACTTATCTGAAAGAATGTAACACTGAATATGAAGCTTTGCATATAACTTGTGAAAGTTAGATATATTTGTGTCCCAGGAACAATAAGGTACTATATCAAGCCTCAACTGCATGACAGTTTCCATTTCCACATGTACTGAGGTATGCTGAGAAAATTTCGAGCAGAGCCCAAATTGTGTCCTAGTTGTAAAATAGAAATGCTGTCATTGCAACTGACTGCGTCACGTCTTGGGGGCCTGAGAAAGTTACAATTCCAAAATTGCTTAATACTCTGCGTTTAGTTATTAGAATAACCCCTGCCGTTCCTAAACATTAATTAGAATAATGCATTTCAGTTGAGGGGGTCTTTTTTTTTTAACCTTCCGTGTTCACGAAAAAGGAAGGATGTTATCATTAACAAAGTTCTTATCAGAGATTTATTTCTACAAGCATTTTTCAGGTGACATTAACGTGCCAGTGTGGAGTATTTTATACATAGTAAACAATGAAAATATAATACTGTTATTGGAGGAAAAGAGCAATTAAGGTTTTTTTTGGGTTTTTGTTGTTTTTTAGCAATTTAGTTTTAAAAGTACAGTATAAATCTTTATGAGTTAAGGTAAAACTATGCTATAACATATAAGTCCAAAGCCTCGGTGGCTTAAAAAAATAGAAATTTCTTTCTTTCTCACGTAAGGTCCAAGAGAGGTATTCCTGATAGGTGGGCGACATTTCTCCAAGTGGGGATTCTGGTACCCAGGCTGTATCCATCAGGTGGCTCTGCCATTTTCAACATATGGCCTCCAAGGTCATGAGACAGTGGGAAAGAGTATGGAGGATGGTGCTTAGAGAGTTTTAATGGGCCAGGCCTGGAATTCACCTGCATTACTCCTGTCTGCATTTCATTGGCCGGGATGCAGTCACATGGCCACACCTAACTTCAAGGGCAGCTGGGAAATGTGGGTGCCCAGGAGGAAGAGGAGAGGGGTTTGTTCAACAGCTAGCTAGTCTATGCCAAGAAGGTCTGGTCTTCTGTGTGTAGCTTAATCAATTCCTGAAGCCCTAGTCAGTGAAAAATTACAGTCATAATTATGAACCCACACTACAAGACTTAACTGTCAAAAGAAAAACTTTATTGAATTAATGCATGGCACTTACTAAAGCATGAAACCAAGGGATGAAAACAGAATGATTTTTTAAAGTTCATCCTGAATTGGATAAAAATTAAATTAAATAAAAACATACTTGTTTATTGAGACTTGCAGCTAACTCAAATTTTGCTGTCAGTGTAACATGGAGAGCTGTCTCTCTAATTCATGCCTGAAAAGCCTGCAGGGTTGATTTGTACCTTGGATACTAAGAAATGCTATGGCATAAATAAATGTTGCCACTTAATGCTCGACAAAGGCAGCCTGCCCAAAGAAAGTCACTCAGGTGGAGGCAAAAAATGCGATTGTGACTGAATGACTCAGCTTGTGTGGTGGTGAATCACAACCCCAAGGAAAGAAGGGCCTGTGTAGGAGCGGAGTTGTGTGATTAAGTAGTAGCTGGCTAGCCCTGGAACAACCTGAAGGCTTTTTGGGTAAACGTAGAGCCAGCATTCTGAGGAAAAAAAGAAGGGTCTAGAAAAGCAGGCCTTATATAGCGGTAGCCAAATGGAGTGAGAAAAGGTGGAACAGAACTGGGGCTTTTTTGCCTGTGTTGTCGTACGGAGCATATCCCTTGAATTTCTAAAGCTGCAACCACCTCTCTGTTTATGATGAATGAAGTCAGGAAATCTCATGGGCTGTACATTAATGAAAGGAAGCATTTGGAAAGTCATCTTATTTCCTCTTATAGTGTCATCTCCAGATGCCTTTGTGTGATGCAAGTTAATACGGCAGCCTTTCCGGGAAGAGGGAGCCACAATACCAGCGGCCGTTACTGAGCAGACAGCATGGACCAGGGACTCTGCCAGGTAATACCCCCTTTCTCCACTGCACATGATGACTGTTTTTGAAGGGAACTTGCTCATTTTACTTATTTTTATATTTTTTTCTGATTGTGATAAATGAATAACATACATTGAACCCCATTAAAAATTAGCAATTTTGCGGGGATAGTCTCCTTCCTTCTCTGAAAGTGATGGGAGGTGGTTTGAAAAAGATTTGGATTAAGCAGTTTCTGCTATTCCCTGGAGTTATATTCTAAAGAATTCAGCAGTGACAAACACATTTTGAAGAAAGTTACTGCCCAGGCTCTATGTATTTATTGATTTTGGACTAGGCACTAAGTTTATAAGAGTAATTTGCATGGTCACTGCTTGCCTGGAGTCTTCATTTTGGGGAGGAAAAAAAAGTGGTCCTCACTTTTTTTGGAATCCCTAGGGGAGTTTTTAAAAATGCTGATGCCTGTGTCTCATCTTTAGAGATTCTGATGTAATGAACTCAGGATGTGCAGCCCAGGCTGAGACCCCTTGCAGATGGACACGAGCGAAGTGTCTGGAGCACAGGGCAGCAGGATTCATTGGCTGGGGGGTGATAGAACGTGAGAGCTTTGAGCTAAGATTTGAAGGATGAATAGGAGTTTCCCAGGCACACAAATCAGGTAAGTTATTTTGAGAAAGGTTACGTGTGAAGGTCCAAAGAGAGGAGAGAGCGTGACATTTTGAGGGTGTTGCTCTTAATGAGTATTGCTGGCAGGTAACATGTGATGGGGAAGGGTCGAGGGAGATGAGTCAGAAGGCAAATCACAGAGACTTCCCTGGTGGTCCAGCGGCTAAGACTCCTGACTCCCAATGCAGGGGGCCCGGGTTCGATCCCTGGTCAGGGAACTAGATCCCACATGCCGCAACAAAGAGCCTGCATGCTGCAACTAAAGATCCCGCACACAGCAACGAAGGTCCCACATGCCGCAACTAAGACCCGGCGCAGCCAAATAAATAAATAAATATTTTTTAAAAAACGTAAGGTAAATCACAGATGCTGTGAGTCCAGGCTAATAAGGTTAAGTTTTATTTCATAGGCAGTGGAGAGCTATTCTTCAAAAGCCCTTGAGCAGCAGCTTTTGAGCAAGATGAGATCTGAGAAAATGGGGAGACCGTCGGTCAAAATAATCCAATCCCCTGCAGGCTTCTATACCATGTTTCATTCTCAAATGAAGGAGAGACAGTCCTTTAAAAACTGTGTCTTGTACAGAAATGAAGGACAGTAGAGTGAGTTTGTTTCTGTATTAGTTAAGTTCATCCAGTTTCAAATGTGCCAATTATATGGGCACAAGTCTCATGAGATCCCAGAGATCTGTGGGATACATGGTTGTAGGCTTAAAATACAACAGGTGGAGGAAGGAGTAGAAAACTTCTTGTCTGTTCTTTGATAAAACTGTTTAAATGCCTGCTCTGGAGTCACGAACTTCTCAAGGGAACACTAAAAGGATTTTTAATCCTTAGCCCCAAGGGGGGACCATTTTAAAGGGTTTGAAGGTCATCCTATGCCTTTGCTGGCTGGCTAGGGTGGATATTCAGATCCACAAGTTGTAAGGACCTGACTTCAATGATTACCCAAAAAAACCATTATAAATGATTCATGTAGCTCCTGCTTCAAATGTAGAGGCAGAAGAATGGAGAGAACAATTAAGGATGGCTTTGCCTCTAAGGAGGAGTCACGTACTGTCACTGTCTCTTTCACAGAGACAGAAGAATGGAGAATGCATTTAAGGATGGCCTTGCCTCTAAATTGGAGTCATCCATTGTCATGGTCACTCTCAAGCTGAAGAGTGAAGAAAATGACAGCCATAGATTTGCTAAAGAAGGGCAAAGAAAATTATCACACAATTCATCTATCTTCTCTCTCGGCTGCCATGTGAGGCCCTTTTCCAGTCCAGCAAATAGATTTGTTATGTATCATGCAGGCAGTACAGTGAATTTAATCAATCAGAATAAGACTTTTTTCTGTCCCTCTAACGTCTTTAAAAATACTGAATAAATTACTCTTCTGATTTTTCTCCCTAAGCCTAGAGTTGTAAAATTGAAGTCAGTATAAGAAAAAGAATCACATTTAAATGGGGGTGGGAAGATTAGAACATGAGAGGAAATTTGTCATTGCCTAGAGATCAGTCCTGGTCCACCCTCTGACATTGCCTTCAGTGACAGGACATGGGCGTGGACTCCTCCAGCATAGCAAATGGAGTTCTGCATTTGCCTGTTTTTCAACGGCAATTCCTGTCTGCTGGAGACCAGCCTCTCCCATGGGACTATAAATCCATACTCAACTGCAGTACAAGCTAGTTCTAAATCTTACGCTTGTTATTTGCCAGAGTTTTCAAATATTTGGAAATACGACATTAACAAAGAGGATTTTTCCTTCCTCCAACCTTAAGGTAAACTCTTATTCCTGATCATAAATTTCTTTCAGAATGTTCAGATCCTGGAATAATCCAATTTGTGGGGTGTGTTTGTGTGTGTATTTGAAGGAGGTTGAATCGGTGGAGGAAAATGAACTGGGGCTGGGGATGGGATTATCCATGTGAAATTTTCAATCTCAAGAATGTTCCACAGAGAATAGAGAAGCTCATTGGTGCTCTCTTGAGCAGGGTAGACAGTCTTTCCTAAGCTAGCCTTCAGAATACTTCAGAATTTTCACAAGGCACCTGGGAATCTTCATGCGATGAACGGATGACATAAAAGCCAAACTGGTATACCGAGACACCATCCCGCCCTTTCTTTAGCATGGAGGGCATAAACGAGATTTTCCTCCCGTGGTCTGACAAACGTGTTATCCTTAGCAGATTGTATTCCTTCCGCCTGCCTGCTCCTGTGGGCTTTTATCTCTGAACTTCCTGAAAATATGTCATTTTCATTTGTTTCCAGAAATAAGACCTTTTACTCTTGCTTTTCCAGGATTAAATATCTAATCTATTGGTTAGTTTTGCCAGCAAACAATGAAACAGGAAGCAGGTATTGGGGTCTAGGAAAGATCACATGGTCTGTAAACTAGACCCCCAGATCCTCCTGGTGGCTCTGCAGCCCCAAGTGTGACAGGACAATGGCTCTTATTTATATATTTATATACCACACCGTTTAAAACACACACACACACAAGATGGCTTTGATATAAACACACATAAAACTGGGTTCATGCACCAGCCATAGAAAACTAAAATTGTGAAAAGGCAGAAAGCCTGATAAGCAAGCCACAAAGGTTAATATAGTTACTGTCAATAAACGGAATATTTAACGTGGGCAAAAATGTAAGCAAGGCAGTCACATATAACCCTTCTGAGTTTACAGAGTTGGTTTCTCTTAATGCCAAAATCTAAACCCTTTATTCAGGAGACCTTGAACTACACATTACACAAGGATTTAAACCATTTTATTAAGAAATCAAGAATGTTAGGGTCAAATGGCTAGTAAGCGCAAATACAGGTCAACAGTTGGAGACTGTTAACCTGGGATTGTGTGAGGTTAGATTGTTTATCTGAGATTTTTCTTGTTTCTTGAGGTAGGATTGTATTGCTATAAACTTCCCTCTTAGAACTGCTTTTGCTGCATCCCATAGGTTTTGGATCATTGTGCTTTCGTTGTTATTCGTCTCTAGGTATTCTTTGATTTCCTCTTTGATTTCTTCAGTGATCTCTTGGTCATTTAGTAACATATTGTTTAGCCTCCATGTGTTTCTGCTTTTTATGTCTTTTTTACCTGTAATTTATTTCTAATCTCATAGTGCTGTGGTCAGAAATGATGGTTGATATGATCTCAATTTTCTTAAATTAACTGAGGCTTGATTTGTGACTCCAGATGTGATCTACCCTGGAGAATTATCCGTGTGCACTTAAGAAGAAAATATTATCTGCTGTTTTCAGATGGAAGGTCTTATAGATATCAATTAAATCTATCTGGTCTGCTGTGTGATTTAAAGCTTGTGTTTCCTTATTAATTTTCTGTCTGAATGATCTGTCCATTGGTGTGAGGTGTTAAACTCCCCCACTATTATTGTGTTACTGTCAATTTCCTCCTTTAAAGCTGTTAGCATTTGCCTTATGTATTGAGGTGCTCCTATGTTGGGTGCATATATATTTATTATTGTTATATCTTCTTCTTGGACTGATCCCTTGATCATTATGTAGTGTCCTTCCTTGTCTCTTGTAACATTCTTTATTTTAAAGTCTGTTTTATCTGATATGAGTATTGCTACTACAGATTTCTTTTCATTTCCATTTGCATGGAGTATCTTTTTCCATCCCCTCACTTTCAGCCTGTATGTGTCCCTAGGTCTGAAGTGGGTCTCTTGTAGATAGCATATATACGGGTCTTGTTTTTGTATCCATTCAACGAGCCTGTGTCCTTTAGTTGGAGCATTTAATCCATTCACATTAAACGTAATTATCTATATGTATGTTCCTATTACCATTTTCTTAGTTGTTTTGGGTTTGTTTTTGGAGGTCCTTTTCTTGTCTTGTGTTTCCCACTTAGAGAAGTTCCTTTAGCATTTGTTGTAGAGCTGGTTTGGTGGTGCTGAATTCTCTTAGCTTTTGCTTGTCTGTAAATCTTTTGATTTCTGTGTTGAATCTGAATGAGATCCTTGCCGGGTAGAGTAATTTTGGTTGTAGCTTCTTCCCTTTCATCACTTTAAATATATTGTACCACTCCCTTCTGGCTTGTAGAGTTTCTGCTGAGAAATCAGTGTTAACCTTATGGGAGTTCCCTTGTATGTTACTTGTCATTTTTCTCTTGTTGCTTTTAATAATTTTCCTTTGTCTTCAGTTTTTGTCAATTGGATTACTATGTGTCTCAGCATGTTTCTCCTTGGGTTTATCCCGCCTAGGACTCTCTGTGCTTCCTGGACTTGGGTGGCTATCTCCTTTCCCATGTTAGGGGCCTTTTCCACTATAATCTCTTCAAATATTTTCTTGGGTCCTTTCTCTATATTCTCCTCTGGGACGCCTATAATATGAATGTTGGTGCATTTAATGTTGTCCCAGAGGTCTCTTAGGCTGTCTTCATTTTTTTTCATTCTTTTTTCTTTATTCTGTTCTGCAGCAGTGAATTCCACCATTCCCTCTTCCAGGTCACTTATCCATTCTTCTGCCTCAGTTATTCTGCTATTGATTCCTTCTAGTGTATTTTTCATTTCAGTTATTGCATTGTTCATCTCTGTTTGTTTGTTCTTTACTTCTTCTAGGTGTTCGTTCTTTAATTCTTCTAGATCTTTTTAAACATTTCCTGCATCCTCTCCATCTTTGCCTCCATTCTTTTTCAGAGGTCCTGGATCATCTTCACTGTCATTATTCTGAATTCTTTTTCTGGAAGGTTGCCTAGCTCCACTTCATTTACTTGTTTTTCTGGCGTTTTATCATGTTCCTTCATCTCGTACATAGCCCTCTGCCTTTTCATTTTGTCTGTCTTTCTGTGAATGTGGTTTTCTTTCCACAGGCTGCAGAACTGTAGTTCTTCTTGCCTCTGCTGTCTGCCCTCTGGTGGATGAGGCTATCTAAGAGGCTTGTGCAAGCTTCCTGATGGGAGGCACTGGTGGTGGGTAGAGCTGGGTGTTGCTCTGGTGGGCAGAGCTCAGGAAAACTTGAATCCGTTTGTTTGCTGATGGGTGGGGCTGAGTTCCCTCCCTGTTGGTTGTTTGGCCTGCGGCAACCCAGCACTGCAGACTACAGGCTCTTTGGTGCAGCTAATGGCAGACTCTGGGAGGGCTCACGCCAAGGTGTACTTCCCAGAACTTCTGCTGCCAGTGTCCTTGTCCCTGCGGTGAGCCACAGCCACCCCCCACCCCTGCAGGAGACCCTCCAACACTAGCAGGTAGGTCTGGTTCAGTCTCCTGTGGGGTCACTGCTCCTTCCCCTGGGTCGTGATGGGCACACTACTTTGTGTGTGCCCTCCAAGAGTGGAGTCTCTGTTTCCCCCAGACCTGTTGAAGTCCTGCAATGAAATCCTGCTAGCCTTCAAAATCTGATTCTCTGGGAATTCCTCCTCCCATTGCCAGACCCCCAGGTTGGGAAACCTGACATGGGGCTTAGGACTTTCACTCCAGGAGGTGGAGTTCTGTGGTCTAAGTGTTCTCCACTTTGTGAGCCACCCACCCAGCGGTTATGGGATTTGATTTTATTGTGATTGCGCCCCTCCTACTGTCTCATTAGGTCTTCTCCTTTGTCTCTGGATGTGGGGTATCTTTTTTGGTGAGTTCCAGTGTCTTCCTATCGATGATTGTTCAGCAGTTAGTTGTGATTCCAGTGCTCTCACAAGAGGGACTGAGCACACGTCCTTCTACTCCGCAATCTTGAACCAATCTCCTCAACTTCTAACTGATATTTCTGAGCACTTTCTTCCACTGTGCATGAAGCCAGTACAGAGTTTTACCATTAGCCGTAACTTTGCCATCAACAGAAATCGCAGATATTTTGTTATCATGATAGAATTGTTGCAGATATCTCAAAATTTCATTCATTCTCCTTGCTACTCTGAAATTACAGTTACATTAGATCTCAGGCAGGTCTTGTCTGTGCTGCTTTAGTTAAGAAGCACGTATGTTGCTATACTAAAATATTTGCTAACTGAATTTTAGTGTAAGTGGTTTTTCCAAGCCCCTGCGTTTTCTTTATGCATTGAAATAGTTATTCTAAGAAGGGTCCTATGGGCTCCATCAGACCACCAGTGGGCTCTGTAGCATAGTAAAAGATCAGACTCCTGCTCCAAGGAGGTAAGAGACAAACCTAACATGATCCAGAACTTTCTGATGATCTAACTTGATGTAAGTATAGGCTCAGAAAACGTAGAAGGGAGATAAGATAGCATGTTTCTTAAACTGCACACCTCTTTCTGCTCAAAAATCCTATGATTCTGAATATCTGCTAAAATTATAAAGAGTAAACAGGGAGTGAAATTCAAGGGCCCCTGTGCCCTGCTTTTTTATATAATTGTATCCTCTTTGTTGAGTGACTAAAGATTGAACATTTTACTTTGCCTGTATGAGCACAGCCTTTGCCATCTTTATCTAAAATCATTTCCTTCTGAATTAAGACCTCAGAGGGCAGCCAATCAGCTGAATTTTGGGAAAGTGGCCCCAAGAGTGGGCCAGATCCTGATATTATCTCTTGTAGTAGTATATATCATATGCCACCTTGGGCTGCCTACTGCATCTGATCCTCTCAAGTACCCCTCAGCTCCACTGTGGGGCCCATCTGGAGGGCTGGACTGTACCAGCACTCCTGTGTACATGGCCTTCGTCCTGTCCCACCTCCTAAGATGGCTCCGTTCCAACATCTGCTGGAGCCAGACTTCTAATACTTCACTCTCTTATCGTCGAGCATTTTTCCCACACCAAACAGTCTTTGCCTCTTAAAGAATTGTAATTCTGCCTCTATCTTGCTTAAGGATCCAGGAAATATTTAAGCACTGTTGAAAAAGCAAAGTATGACAGACATAAGGAAAAATGTACAAGCTATGTATGTAGAAGCTGGACGAGTTTTTATAGAATGAATATACCTGTGAAAATAGCATCTGGATGGAGAAACAGAACATTACTATGCCCAGAGGCTCTCTGGCGACCCCTTCCTGTCCCCATTTCTCCCACCCCACCAAGGGTAACCACAGGGCTGGCTTCCGACTGCACAGCTTAGTTTTGCCTGGTTTTTCCTACTTTGGAGACATGAAATCCTAAGTACTGTGTTTGTGTCTGGCTTTTTTCGCTCAACACTGTGTTTGTGAGATTCAAGTTTCTGGAAAATTTTAAACTCAAAAGTTCAGTTCTTGTTTATCCCTCTTGAGGGTTAGTATGGGGAGAAGAACAAAAACATTTCTTTTAGAAAAGCTGACTTTCAGGGGACCTAAGAATCCAGCCCTCGTAGTTTAGATAGCACTGTTTTTCTATTTGTTCTGTGTTTTGTTTTTCTTAGAAATCAAGCTCTGGTTCTAATTCTGTTTCCCGTCAAGAGTTAGGGTTGAATACAACAAAGCTATGGGCGCCTTGCAGAGAAATCGTGTCTGAACTCTTGAAAGCAATGATACTTAGAAGTTAGGCTTTACTGCCATTCAGAGCCACCAGAACATCATATCTTCACATTTAAAGTATACCGGGGTGTGTTAAATATATTACTTGTTTAAAATTCTTTTTCATTGCTGCTTTTCTGTGTCACTTGCTGTACAACGGTAGATGAGCAGAGTCACCACGGTCCAGTGGGAAGAACGCTGAACACGGCCCAAAGACAAACATTTCGTTCTGAAAACAGGCCCACGCAGCTGCCTCACACCAGTTCTCTGTGCCTCAGTTGCCCTGTCCCTCAGGCTTGCTTTGAAGATCAGAATGAGATGATGTATTGATACAAGAAAGGCTTCACAAACTGTGCTGTCCCACAGTTGCTGTCCCCACATCACCCCTCTCTCTCCTTCCACGCTTGCTTGGCGTATTCACAGGAGACTATACTCCTCTGTCTGCTTCCTGCTTCTTCTCCATGACCTTCTCTCTGCTCGATTGCCCATTTTCCTTTCCTACCTGTCCTTCAAAGCCCGGCTCAAAGTCTAACATTTTCATGACGTCTCTGCCTTACGTGTGCCCACTCCTTTCTCTCTCTTTGGACTCCTTTTGTCCTCATGGTTCATGTCATACTCTTTTGCTTGATGGTCCCTGTTTGTTTGTTTTTCCCCTCAAGTAGGTTACAAATTCCATGGAAAAAATGCTGTCTTTCTTTGGGGGGTGGGGTAGTCCACCATCTTAAAAAGGACATGGTAGGCATTTCACGCATAATGTTGATTTGCTTGGGAGTTTTTTAAAAAGAAGGGACAAAAATCAGTGGTGTGCTGGTAGAAGTCCTGATCGTTTGCTGATTCCCTTGGTGTAAATACTTCCATCGTGGCTGATTTCAAGTTACCAATATGATGTCAATTAACTCAAAAAATTCCTGAATATTTTACCAGTTAGTTCTTATGGGCCAGTGTGAGCTGGCTCTGGTACCTCCCTAGACAAAATGTTATAAATAAGAAGTCCTTTTTAGGTGCTTTCACTGCCGAGGGCCCGGGTTCAATTCCTGGTCGGGGAACTAAGATCCCACAAGCCACATGGCATGGCCAAAAAAAGAAGTCTCCTTTAGAAAAGAAAATGTATTTTATACTTTCATCCTTCTGTCCCCGAGCACCCAGTACAATGCTAGGAAATAACAAATACTGAATAAACGTTTGTTGGCTTAAAAAAAGTAGTCCTTTTAAAATAAACATTATAACCTTCTTCCTGATTCATAAGAAAATACGATACTTGACTGTGGAAAAGTCATTCTGTTATTTCCTAATCTCCCAAAAGAAGGTTGGTTGTGAGCATTTTTCAAGAAATAGATTTATGTGGACAGATGCTAGAAGCCAGTGCCTAATTTTTCTGAAGCATCTTGCTCTGTCTGTCAAGTATGGCAAATACCATAAAGTGATTCATCTGTATCATGTGTGACTTGATGTCACCTTAGTTAAAAATGCTACTCTTCTAACCAGAGCTGTGCTGCAATTTTAATTTTAAATATGAAAAATGTTCTGCAGTGGAAACTTTATTTCCCAACCTGTTGAAGCTTTGGGTAGAAGGCTCTTAATCAGTGAGGTGCATGAGAATGGTCTTGAAGCTGTAGGACACTGGTCGGAGCTTGAGGGTGATGTGGGAGGGCGGTCAGGGCACCAGGGAGATTTCCAAAAGAGAAGGGTGCCATAAAGCAACCAAAGATCCTATATATCCCTTGAATGTTCGGAGAGATTATGTACTAAACTCTCAACAATATGCTTAAAATCTTACAGGAATCATCTGGCTGGCAGAAAAACACATTCTCTTAAATAACCATGTGAAGTTCATTTTAAAATAATTATGTCTATGCAGAGAAAGCAAGCTGGTTGAGCGAGGTCAGAAGAAGCTTCTCAAAAGCCTCAAATAAGATTCATCTAAGATGTAATAAATTGGGACTTTTTAACCTAGCCTCAATAGCCAGGTCTTTGGAGGCTTACTATCTCTAGGTCACAAAGAAAGAGCAGGGTGAAATGCACACAAGCATCTGTACAAAGGCCATATTAAGAAATAGATGAACTATGCAAGTTCTAGCTGAGCCCTGATCCTTTGTTTTCTAACCAAGGCAGAACTAGGAACTGACCTATATACCAACCATTTATTTTCTTTAGTTTCCTGAATTAAAAATGAACTCACTGTACAAAAGTGGCTAGTTTCCACAGGAGGGAAAAATCAAGGGAATGATACAAATGGTTTGCATTCAAAGGACCTCTGTAACCAATGAAAAGCAATTCTCTGGGACTGCAGAACTCAAAATAAATAAAGTATGTGGGTACTTTTGCTGGAAATCACAAGGGTTTGAGATGTTGAAGTCCTAACTAACAGTTATTTCAGAATGTGACCTTATTTAGAAATAGGATCACTGCAGATGTAATTAGCTAAGATGAGGTCATACTCAAAAATCTTCAACAAAATACTGGCAAACCCAATTCAACAGCACATTAAAGGATTATACACCATGACCAAGTGGGATTTATTCCTGGAATGTAAGAGTGGTTCAACATATGAAAATCAATGTAAGTATAACACGTTAATAGAATGAAGGACCAAAGGGGAAAAAAAAAACCCCACATGACCATCTCAAATGATGCAGAAAAAGCATTTGACAAGATCCAACACCTTTCATGATGAAAACAACATACTAGGAATAGAAAGAAACTACCTCCACATAATAAAGCCCATATATGAAAATCCCACTGCTAACATCATACTCATTGGTGAAAGGCTGAAAGCTTTTCCTCTAAGATCACAAACAAGATAAGAAAACGTGCTCTGACCACTTCTTTTTCTTTTTCTTTTAATGTCCCAGCCAGAGCAGTCAGGTAAGAAAAAGAAATACAAGGCATCCAAATTGGAAAGGAAAAAGTAAAATGATCTCTGTTTGCCGATGACATGATCTTATATGAGAAAACTCCAAAGATTCCATGCCAAAAAATATTAGAATAAATGATTTAGCAAAGTTGCAGGATACAAAATCAACACACTAAAGTCAGTTGTGTTTCTATACACTGACAGTGAACAATCTGAAAAGGAAACTGAGGAAAAAATTCCATATAAAATGGCATCAAAAATAATAAAATATTTAGGAATAAACTTAACCAAGGAGGTGAAAGGCTTTTACCACTGAAAACTAGAAGACATTGCTGAAAGAAATTAAAGACACAAATAAAGGGAAAGACATTCTGTGTTCATGGGCTGAAAGACTTAATATTGTTCAGATGTCAATACTGTCCAAAGTGATCTACAAAGTCAATGTAAGCCCTAACAAAATCTCAATGGCACTTCTTGCACAAATAGAAAACTTCATCTCAGACTTCATGTGGAATTTCAAGGGACCTGGACTAGCCAAAACAATCTTGAAAAAGAAGCGTAAAGTTGGAAGTCTCAAACTTTCTGATTTCAAAATGTATTTTAAAGCCATAGTAATCAAAACAGTGTGGTACTAGCATAAAGACTGATGTATAAACCAATGGAATAGAATAGAGAGTCCAGAAATAAACCCTCATATATACAGTCAAATGATTTTTGACATGAGTGCCAAGACCAACTGATGAGGAAAGGACAGTCTCTTCAACTAATGGTATTGGGAAAACTGGATATGCATATCAAAAAAATGAAGTCGAACCCTTATCTTACACCATATACAAAAGTTAACTCAAAGTAGAAATGCAAATCAAAACTACAATGAGGTATCACCTCACACCAGTCAGAATGGCCATCATCAAAAAATCTACAAACAATAAATGCTGGAGAGGGTGTGGAGAAAAGGGAACCCTCTTTTAGGGAGGGTGGGAGGGAGACGCAAGAGGGAGGAGATATGGGGATGTATTTATATGTATAACTGATTCACTTTGTTATAAAGCAGAAACTAACACACCATTGTAAAGCAATTATACTCCAATAAAGATGTTAAAAAAAAAAAAAACTACAAAGAGGTACCACCTCACACTGAAAACAGTATGGAGGTTCCTCAAAAAACTAAAAATAGAGTTGCCATATGATCCAGCAATCCTACTCCTGGGCATATACCCAGACAAAACTATAATTTGAAAAGATACACGCACCCCTGTGTTCATAGCAGCACTATTTATAATAGCCAAGACATGGAAACAACCTAAATTCTGATCAACAGATGAATGGATAAAGAAGATGTGGTACATATATACAATGGAATATGACTCAGCCATAAAACAGAATGAAATAATGCCATTTGCAGCAACATGGATGGATCTAGAGATTATTATATTAAGCAAAGTAAGTCAGAAATAGAATGACAAATACCATATGATATCACTTATAGGTGGAATCTAAAATACAACACAAATGAACAAATCTATGAAACAGAAACAGACTTCCAGACATAGAGAAAAGACTTGTGGTTGCCAAGGTGGAGAGAGGGTAGGGGAGGGAGGGATTGGGAGTTTGGGGTTAGCAGATGCAAGCTATTACATATAGGATGGATAAACAACAAGGTCCTACTGTAGAGCACAGGGAACTATATTCAATATCCTGTGATAAACCATAATGGAAGAGAATATGAAGAAGAATATATATATGTATCGCTGAATCACTTTGCTGTACAGCAGAAATTAAATGCAACTTCATAAATCAGTTATACTTCAATAAAATTCTAAAAAATTAAGTCAAAATAGATTAAAGACCTAAACTTAAGACTTAAAACTATGAAATTCTCAGAAGAAAACAGAGGAAAGAGCTTCAGGACTTCATATTTGACAATGATTTCTTGGACATGACACCAAAAGTACAGCAAACAAAAGCAATAATACACAAATGGAACTATATCCAACTTAAAAACTTCTGTGCATTAAAGGACACAGTCAACAGAGTGAAAAGGCAATCTATGGAGTGGGAGAAAATATTTGCAAATCATATATCTGATAAGGAATAAACATCTAAAATATATAAAGAACTCCTACAACTCGACAACAACAAAAAACTGAAATAACACGATTAAAAAATGGTCAAAGGACTTGAAGAGACATTTCTCCGAAGAAGACAAATGGTCAACAAGCATAGGAAAAGATGCTCCACATCACTAATCATTAGAGAAACGCAAATCAAAAACACAATGAGATACCACCTCATACCCATTATGATGGCTAATGTAAACAGACAAACAAACCAGAAAATAACAAGTACTGGCAAGGATGTGGAGTAACTGGAACCCTTGTGCACTGTTGATGGGACTGTAAAATGGTGCAGCCACTATGGAAAAGAATGTGACAATTCCTCAAAAAATTAAATATAGGACTACCATTTGAGCCAGTAATCTCAGTTCCGGGTATATATATTCAAAAGAATTGAAAGCAGGGTCTCAGATATTGCTTGCTTCTGAGGGAAGCAAACTGCTATATTCTGAGTAGGCCCATGGGAGACCTGAAGCTTCTGGCCAAAAGTCCACAAGGAGTTGAGGCATGCCAATAACTACCTGGGTGAGCCTGTAAACCAATCTTCCAGCCCCAGGGAAATCTTCAGATGACTGCAGCCCTGGTCAACAGCTTGACTGCAACCTCAGGCAACTCTGTGAGCCACCACCCAGCTAAGGTGCTCTTGAATTCCTGATCCATAGAAATGGTGGAATAATAAATGTTTGCTGGTTTAAACTAAGATTTCGGGTAGTTTGTTACGTAGCAATAGAAAACCAGCAGATAACCCTAACATTCTGAATGGAATTCAGGACATTCAAACATAACTACAGAGAACATTCAAACATAACTACAGAGAACCACCCTGCTTTTCAGGTCTGGCTGCTGTTTTACATTTATGGGGAAAAGAAGGAGTTCATTGTTTAAAGTGCTTTTTAAACGTACACAAGCATGGCTGTTTTTTATAGTGGTGAGAATGACATACATAGTCAAATATCAGAACTAGAACACACAGAGGATGATATGCAATCACTTCAGAATGTGACCATTGGTACACGAGGGATCAAAATAATGTAAAGTATTTTGAATAATTGAAAAATGTTGACCTCATATACCCTAGCGGTATTTTCATTTCATATTCGAGCTATTCAGATTATAGGCTGCGTTCACTGGCATCGCATGCTCCAGATCACAGAACATTGCCTCCCCTCGTGATTGGGAAAATTCTATTCGATATTTCACTGCAATTACAATTTTCAGGAATGACAGGTGCTGAATAATTATGAGAAAATTGCTTTAATACTCGTCCATAAAATTTACATGTTCCCAAACCTGGCCCTTGTTGAGACTGTAACCCCCATGCTTGAAGATGTGTAGACACATGCTAAAGATTAAAAAAAAATCTAAATGTATTTTATAAGATTTCCTTTGAATACTTTGGCTGCTTTACAGCGTCAGGCAGAGGGAAATGAGAGTTCTGTGAATCATCTAGTCAACCAATTTTTTTTTTGTTTTATTTGTCCCAAATTGTCATTTTAAAAAACATGGAATGTATGGCTCCTCCCTAAGACGAAAGGTTGGAATAGATGCTAGATAATTTTTAAGGTCCATTTTATCTGTCGGAATGTAAGTGTATCTAAGAAGTGACTTGTGGGGCTAAAATGAGGAACCTTAGGGCTAGTCTGGGAGCCCTCTGACCAGCTAGTGTATGGCCCTCTGGGGAGGGGTCAGCTCTCTCTGAGTAGTCAGAATGGAAAGCAGACAGACCCGAAGTAAGATACAAGTTATCCTGATAAGGATGGAATCAATGATAGGAATGTCCTAGAGTCTAGGCTCTTTGTTGGGGTTCCACAGCAGGGAGGCTGGTTTTTCTGAGCAAAGATCAAAGGGAACCCTTGGGCAGAACCCTTGGTGTGTGGCCAATCCATGCAGGAGTCACAAAGCAGCAACAGAAATGTGTGTGTGTGTGTGTGTGTGTGTGTGTGTGTATGTGTGTGTCTGCACATGCATAGGAGGGCCTTTAGGGGCCACTTTCTATAAGCACACAGATCTCAATGAGGGGACAGTAAACCCTGGACAAGTTGGAAGGGATGTTTCCAGGCTCCCTTGTACTGATATGTGGCATGCTTGAGGAATCATAACAGAGAAGTGTCTGTCAAGATGCAGCTGAAAAAAAAAAAGAAAAAAAAAAAAGATGTAGCTGAGACCACTGTAAAGCAATTATATCCCAATAAAGATGTTAAAAAAAAAAAAAAAGATGCAGCTGAGAAAGGAGGAAACACACCAGTTATTTTAACAGAGATAATTTAAAATAGGGACTCGGGTAAAAAGGACTGAGAAGAGAAGGAGGCAAGACTGAGGTAACACAGAGGTAGTCACGGCTACTTGGAAGCAAGGCCCACTCCTAGGCCCGCAGGAACAAATGGAAGAAAGTGACATTATCAGAACCTAAAGTCTATGAGCAGAGGCTTGCAGAGCTGGGACCAAGGCCTCCCGGGAGGCAGCTAGCAGTTGGCTGGAGAATAATACTGGAAATTGGAACCAATCGTTACTGGAAGCGACTGCTGCCGTGGCAAGGAAGCGTGGCTGGGATGACACTGACAGGACCAGCAAGCAAAGGGGAAGAACTCCTGGCCTGGCCTCCATCTAGCACCCCTTCATGGCAGAGCCCAACAGGGAGACAGACGGCAAACGGGCAGTGACGTTTGCAGAGTTCCAGCCCCAGCATCAGCGCGCAGAGTCTAGAAGGGAGGGCTCGAGACAGTACAAAAAAGAGGGGACTGTGGTCCTAAGTGAACCTAGGAGGAAAGAACAGCAGGATTGGCACTGCTAACAGAGAGTAGCAGGAAGCCATGGAATAGACCCTCATGGGAAAAACATGTAAGCCATGGATTGGACCCCTGGGGGCAGCAGAAGGCACGGGGGCCAGGGGGGTTGAGGCCTCAAGTTTGGGTTTGGACGGGGCTCAATTTCAGCCACTGTTCAGTGAAAAATGTTGTGAGAGAGCAGGGCAAGGCTTCATCCATTTACCTAGGCCATTAAGGAAAAGAAACTGCTGCATTTAGGTTTAGCTCAGAAAATAATTCAGAAAAATTTAACTTGCATACATCCAATGGTGTTGGAATTTAGGTGTTAAAATGCTGTGAAAAATGATTAAGAGTTTCCTGACTTGTCACTAGATGAAATCGGAAGTTGATGTCTACTTGTATTCTGGATTTGAGTGAATGGGGTTGGGTGAGCAGGAACTAGTAGAACCTCGGACACATGTATTACACCTGTATTTGTATTTGTGTGGTCGTACATATTCACATACACTGGGAGAGAGTTGGTGAAGCAACACTTTAATGCTTCCTTAAAATTTCACTGCGTGAACCATCCGTGGCCGTGCTCTGTGCACTCAAGTGGCCCCTGATCCTTCTCTCCTTATCTATGATCACTTGGACCATTGTGAACTTTCCTAGTTGGAGGTCCTAAGGCCCCTCCCCACTCCCCTTATAGCAAAGGAAAGTTTGTTTCCACTTAGGCAAAGACACTCATTGCTGGGTTTCCTGTAGAATCAAAACATCAAGCCACCACCTAAATGGGGCTTCCCTCTCTCCCCTTGATTTTATACCACGGAAGGGGAAGGAAGATCTGCTTAGAGAAATGCATGATTATTTTCCAGCCTCACTGAGTCGGCTGAAATAGATTCTAAAGAGAACTACCTGTAGCCACAGCTTCAGAGGAAACAAGAGCTTTTGATGCCAAGCTGACCTGAAGCTCAGAAAAAAAGATGCTTTTATGACCCAGAGAGGATGAGTCATAAAGCCACAACCATAGTTCCGAACGTAGGATTAGAACTGGAATAAATTGATAACCAAAGAGTATTGCAAAACGTTCTAAATTATATCTTTATATCCTCGATTTTGTTTTACGCCACGGCATCCTCTTTCAAGCTGTCATATCTGCTTTTTAATATTCATGTTTTAACAGGGGCTCCTGTTTTTATAAAGTACAACCGGAAAACCATGTGGTCATAACAAAGCTCCCCTGGTGGCAGTATACCTAATTTCAGGGCACGTTCCTAAGAGAAAACAGCATTTTGAGCTTTGAGCTTGCAGTTTCAAGATTCAAGTGAATGATAGTAATGCACATAACAAAAGCATGTTGAGAGACTTTTTTTCTCTTTTATTCCTGGCCGTTTCCAAAGCAGTCCCTACTACTAATCTTTCTATTCATAGTTGGGCTCATGGCTAGTTTCACGCTTCGTGTCCTCTTCAGAAAAACCCAGGAAGTAATTCTAAACTCTGTCATTTCTGAGTAATAAGATTGGGCTGTGTCTCATCATAATGTCCAGCATTGATCACATCCAGAGAATGTATAAACTTGTACTACAGAACAAGGGACACGTCTGTGACTAAGCAGTTTCTCATCTTTGGTCTGTTGCACTGGGACTGTTAACGGAAAGGTGGATTTAGGCTCCACGGAGCTTAATCCAAAAAAAGACTACAAAATATTCTCTCGCAATTTTCCCTTTAAAGTTTTCCAACTGCGGTCCTTTGCCGGTTGTTTGTATGTTAAAGCTCCTGAAAGTATTTCCATTTCAGGCTTTTTACCTTTCAATTTGATCTTAGATTTCCCTTGAGAGAAACCGAGCCAAGAGTTCTAGATGCAGTTCCCGGGACTCTGGCCTTCCGTGCTAAAACCAGGCACGTGCCAGACAAGTGCCAGGCAAACCAGGACAAGTTGCTCACCCTGTGGACGGATGGCTGTGTCCCCAGTAGGCTTCTTCGTTGCCCAGATTCAATCTCTCCATGTAACAACGTGTACCAATAGCTTCTAGCAGGTTTGGGGGATTGTTATCGTTACGTAAAAACAAGCAATTCTGTTGTTATGCGAATATACATCTTAATTGTTTAAGGCAGAGGTCAGCAAGTCCTGCCCTTCACCTGTTTTTCACATTTTTAAATGATTTTTAAAAAATGATGCAACAAAGATTTTCTGTAGCCTGCTTCTCAAAGCCTAAAACATTTATCAATACTGTTTGCTCCTTTACAGAAAAATTTGCTGATCTCCAGTTTACAATGTATTTAGTTATAGAAATATAGCCCAAACACTAGGCCCATTTTTTGATATGATGAAATCTGTGTCTTACTTACAAACTGCCAAAAATTCCTTTATAAATTCTACATTATTTTGCCATAGAAGGCTTTATAAATTTATGAAAAATATAAAATGTTAAAATTGTTTAATTTTTTTCTAAATTCCTAGTTATCGCCCATAGTTGCTTTTTTCTCTAAATTGAACGAAACACTAGAAGTCACATAATCAAAGCCCTTCATTGTGTAGGTGAGTAAACCAAGGCTAGAGAGAATGATGGGGCTTCACAGAGCTCACTCACAGCTGGTTGGGGAAAGAGCCAGAACTAAGAATACCCACTGCACTCCAGCATTCCTTGCAGTATATATACCATGTCGCTGTTCTCAGTTCCCCGGAGAGATCTCACTCATCAGTCAGGACGGCAGTTTAAAAATGAATCACTGCAAAATCATTACACACCAGTGTATTCTCCTGGACAATTCCCACACCCCACCCCCATTAGACTAAGACAGAGAAATGTCCCTACTGTCTCTATGGGGCAGTATTTTCCCAGTTTACCCGCCGATTTGGTTGCCTGTGGCAGTCTGTGCTTTAGACCAGGCTTTCCAGCCAGCCTTCTTGCCATGGCAACATGTTAGAATCGCCTGACATGTGTGCGTGTTTGTGTGTATGTGTGTGTTGTCTGTTTCGGTTTTGTTTTAATACCATCCTCGGATATTCTGATTCAACCAGTCTGAGCGGAGCCTAAGAAATGAGTATACCTTTAAGGTTCAAATTGATTCTAATATGAACCACTGTGCTGGAATATATGACAACACTATGTTTTACAGAAAGTAAAACTATTTTCACACATGGTGAAATGTCTTCACCAGAGAGCATAACTCTGATTTGGAAGTATCCCAGGCATGACTGATCCCTAAACAAGAGAGTAATTTTAATTAAGAACTTTAAGGGAAAAAGCTGCATATTTTGCAGACTATAACATAAGATAACTGAAGATGGATGAGGGCAACTCAATTTGGTCTCTATTTTATGCTCCTCTTTATAAAGTCCATTATAATCATCGGCAGTTTTTTTTTCTAGCATCTAAAAACCATTGTACCCCACGAAGAAGGCAGTTATCTAAATTGTATACCAATGGATATCATAACCAGCGACAACAGTCTTCAGAATCTTATTCTGGAGTGGCTTGGTCAACATGGAGCTACTTGGAAGGAACAACTGGCATCTCAGGAAAACAATATATGTTTTTCTTTACATCTGTATCTATTTATATATGCATATGTACATGTATATATAGGATCACAAACATTCTGATTTGTAAATATTGAACTGAAAATATTTTGATCCAGGAAAACATGATATTAAATAACACAAACCTACTACAGCATGTGATCTTAAATGTAAACTTGATTTTATATGTGTATATGTTCGAACAATGTATATTATACCCCAATGTGTCATTTTCTAAGAGGTTATAAATATCTCCAAGTGAGGAGAAAGAATTCTTCAAATTTTATGCCATTTGGAGTATATTTAAGACTCAGCTGAGCGTGAAGTAAAAGACATGCTGTTGGCTGTAAGAAAGTCAGATTACTGTGTGCAGGAAAATGTTCACCCTTTTGTGCTACAATTTTCTAAAATTTTACACCCACTGCTTAGATCAAATCTTTCAATGATGCAGTCAAAGATGAGAAATTATAATTTGGGCCCTACTTCTTTGTCAAAAACTGTTCAATGTTCTTTATTAATAGAGCAAGCATGGGGATATAAACTCCTCGAGGTGCCCATTTCTCAACAGCAATTTATCTTGATAAGAATCTGTAAATTATATTCATAAAGAAGGCTAAAGAGCAGTTTCTCAGCCTTGGCACTATTGACATTTTAAGCCAAACAATTCTTTGTTCTGGGGAGGCTGTGCTGTGTTGCAGGATATTTAGCAGCATCCCTGGCCTCGACCCACTAGATGCCAGCAGCACACACACCCCTTGGTTGTGACAACCACAAATGTCTGCAGATACTGCCCAGTGTCCAGTGCGCAGTATCCCCCCTGGTTGAGAGTCCTGCTATAGAACACAGAACACTGGCGTCAACCTGCAGAGAAGGGGAAGCACTTAGGACAACAGAGATGTGAAGCTACTTCTCCGATGAGCGTCTTTTCTCCCTTTCAGTGTAAAATAATAAGACAGCTGATTCCTGAGAGGTCTTGAGCTTCATGATGATATTAGGAACAGGCAACTGACTCTCCTAATTCTCATCAACTTATGTTTCCAATAAGGCTTTCAAGTCTGAAAAAAAGTGTCAAATCCCTTCCAGTCCTGATTGAAGTTAAAGCTGCAACTATGTCCTCATTTTAGCTAGAGAGAGCTTTTGACTGGCGCGTGGCTTTTCCTTGTGTCCTGGTCCAGGCCCTGTGCCTTTGGAGGGGGGGTGAGCAGGCTTGAGTCCAGATCAGGTTGAGGGGGTGTGGGGAGAAGACGCCAGTCACCCAAGAAAAGATGTCAACATCTGTCCGTCACTGCAGGCCTGGCCCGCTGATCATGTTTTCTGCTTCTGTAAGCACCAATGAGGTCATGCCGCTGAGCTGTGCCCTCTGTTGCCTGCAGCCTTCCCCACCACTGTGCCACCTCTGATATGCTAATGCAGAAACCCAGGGTTTTGTGGGCTGAAAGGGCTTTCAGGCCCAGTCAGTGGGTCACCAGTCCCACCTTCTGTACAGCAGCTCAGCCTGCGCCAAGAGAGGCTCCTCTTTCCAGGGTCCTTCCTCACACCTTTTCTGTGAGTGTGTGCGTGTGCTTAAGAAGGGCAATTAACCATCTGGACGCTAGACAGATGGATAGATTATATATAAATTTATTTATTTATTATTTTTGGGTGTGTTGCGTCTTCGTTGCTGCACGCGGGCTTTTTCTAGTTGTGGCGAGTGAGGGCTACTCTGTTGTGGTGCGCGGGCTTCTCATTGCGGTGGTTTCTCTTGTTGTGGAGCACGGGCTCTAGGCGTGCGGGCTTCAGTAGTTGTGACGCACGGGCTTAGCTGCTCCGCGGTATGTGGGATCTTCCCAAACCAGGGCTCAAACCCATGTCCCCCGCATTGGTAGGCAGATTCTTAACCACTGTGCCACCAGGGAAGCCCTGGATAGATTATAAAACAGAAGGGACGGGCACCTTGAAAACTGCCAAGTGGCGCGTGATCGTCCAGTCCACTCCAGGAAGAAGCCATAAAAAAATGGCCTGAATATTCAAATGACCCAATGGCACCGGTTTGTATGGAAACTTGGATGAAAGAAATCTATGCAAGTTCTGACTCCATAATGCCTGGTTCTTCATGGAAATCTACCCGTGACTGCCAAGGTTTAAAAATACCTTATGTAGGTGTTCAGAATCATAAGGTCATAGAATTATGAAGTGTTAACTGGGGGAGCATTTTCTTTTTCCTTTCTCTCTTGGCACACTTATTTGCTTATTACTAAATCTTCAATATTTATTCACTGGATTAAAATCAACAGATGTAAAAGGAATCTTGTAAGGATTCTTTTTCTAGAACTGTCTCTACTTTCTAGAATAATTTAATGATTACTGTGTCTTTATTCAGGCCACACCAAAGGTTTCTTTTTTTATCCAAATAAATTCATACTTAGAAACAGTTCCCCACTTTTCATTCCAAATTCTAAAAGTTGCCACTAATACTGTTTACCATTGCAAAGAAATGCTGTTGTTCTCCATTAAAATCTGGACTGCCTGCTGCCCAGGGTTTATTTATAGGCCATGAAGATGCAAAGAAGAACAACACATAGTTTCTGACCTCAGGAAAAACACGGTGACATCGAAGAGACAGTATGTAATACAATGTGGTAAATGCATTATGAAACAGTGCGTGTGGTGCTGAGGGATCACAAAAGGGGGGTAAAACCAGCCGGTGGGAGTCAAGGAAGGCTTCCTAGAGGAGGTGGGTGATCTGAGCACCAGCTCTGCGCTGCACATTATGTTCTGAGCGGAAGTGCAAGCTACAACCCTGGCTTTGGTAATGCAGACAAACTACCCTTTAGAGGGAGTCAAGAATATGCCGAGGAAGAAACACTGTGTAGCTGTAATGCTAAGCCGGTCCTTTCTGTTTTTTTCTCCATTTAAATGTTCTTTCTCTTGAGATATTTCTGTTTAACTGACATAAGAGATGAAATCCATATGGGAGAACAACACATTTCCTCTGTATTTTCTTCCTTATTCTTTGTGACTATCAGCCCATCAGATAGAACCTTTAAATGAATTTATCTTTGATCCCAGTAAAGAGCCCTCTAGTCACCAGATATGCTCATTCTCCTCCACAAATAAAAGGCAGATGTTCTTACCCCAAGGAGAAGCCATTGATTTCACGGGCGTGTGGGTTGTTGGAATTCCGTGGTGTGAAATGTGTCTGATCACGCTACTTCACTCATTAGCTAGTTGATGAGTTGTTTCACTTGAAGTGGCAGTGCCCACACTGTGCCAGCCTCTGGTGATGCAAAGAGGAATAAAGCCGCTCCTTGACCTTGAGGAGCTCTGAGTTAGGCACAGGAGACACACATGGAAACAGCCATGTGTGATCAAAAGTGGCAAGTATGTGAGAGACAGGTAATCACTGTTGTAGGGCAACAGGGACTGAAGCAGTTGTTTGGGATCCAGAGGGCTGGAGTGGGAAGGGGGGTTGGAGGGACGTTTGAACTGAACCCAAGGATCAAGTATGAGTTTTCCAAGTGAAGAAGTTAGGGAAAGGACATTCATGGCAAAGAAGATAACATGGGCAAAGGTTTGGATGTAGAGGAGCGCAGTGGTCTGTCCTATGAAGTGATGAGCTGTATGTACAAAGGAGGCTGAGGGGGAAGAGGGGCTCGGCAGAGACAGCTGGGCTCGCATAGTGAAGCACCTCCAGCTAACGGGGTAAACAGCTTTCTGCAATGATGAAAATGTCTCCATCTGCAACCGAGCGGGACCCTTGGGGCCTTCCCGGGACAGACCCCTCCCGATATCCTGTGCTTTAGCTCCTCTCAGAAGTACCTAGATAACAGTACCTGATGCACATTTCCTGAGTTGTTTTACAGATGTGTAAACCCCCCACCAAACAGAAGATGTTAGCTGCTTGATGCCCATGAGCACAAGCCCCATGCCTCCTGGAGCCTAAGGATGGATAATATTAACCACGGTGACACTGCCCTGTTCCCCCACCATCAATCAGAGAACCGTGCACGAGCTGATCACACACCCTGGGACTCCCCTCCCTCACCTGGCCTCTAAAAACTCTTTGCTGAAACCCTTCAGGGAGTTCAGGCTTTTTGAGCACCAGCTGTCCCGGACTCCTTGCAGTAAATGCTGCACTTGCCTTCACCGCACCTTGGTGTCAGTAGACAGACTTTACTGTGCAACAGGTGAGCAGACCTGAGTCTGGTGCGCTAACATACCTGCATTAAAATCGTGTAGCCGCTAGCCATATGTGACTACTGAGCAACTGAAACGTGGCTAGTATGACTGAGGAACCGATTTTTTACTTTTATTTAATTTAAATGAATTTCAGTTTAAATTTAATAACGCACACGTGACAAGTGACTAGTGATGACCGTAGCAGGGTGCCGAAAGCTAGAAAGTTATCCTGGGAGTAGCACGGACAGGAGGGGTGGAGGCGGCCTACGGGGGAAATGACTCAATTAGAGAGAGAATAATTCATCTGCTTTTTCAAAATTAGATCTTTAACATCATATAAATTATTTTGACCATGGATTTGTGTATTCAGATATCGCCGATAAATAATATATGGCCAAGTTAGTCAGGATGCCTGCAATGGAGAGGCAAGCCATTTCAGTGTAGAGCTGTGGAACACAGCACTAATCCCACCTCTAGGCTTAGTCTGGGCCATTGTAGAGCGCTTCCAGTTCTTAGTTTTTTATTTCAGAGAGCAGGCCTGCAGACCCTCCCCCTTCCCCCTACTACCGTCTCAGAGTTACCAGTGAACTACGTTCTGCAGCCGAGGCCTCGACTGTGCTTCTCTGTAGTGCTTGAAGTGGGGCAGCAATACCTGGAGACATTTTTGGTTGTCACCACTGGGGGGGCGCTACCGGCATCTAGTGGATAGAGGCCAGCCGTGCCGCTCAACTTCCTGCAATGCACAGGACAGCCCCCATGGCAAAGAGTGACTCGGCCTGAAATATCACCAGCGCCGAGGTGATAAATCCGGGTCTAGGACGGTGGTTCTCAACCCTCAATGTCCATTAGAGTCGCTGGGAAACATTTACAAAATCTCGTTGCCCTGGGCCTTCCCCAGGCCAACTAAATCTGAAACTCTGAGGATGCGGCCCAGCCCAGGCATCGTGCCTCGTAAAAAGTTCTCCACCCTAACCTGCCCCCCGCCCCATGTGACTCCATTCTGTGTCTCTCATGGAGTCTTCTGCCAAAACTCTGCCCCCCTCTTCGCCCTGTGCCCTGCCTTCTGGCTTAGTCTATTTCTCACTGGGGCTCCTAAAACCTGCCGGACAAAGATAAGGTTCACACTTTGCCTATCAAGTGACCGGGGATTACAGAGGGCCTCTCTGGTCAGCCACGCCATACAGTGTTTCCTACCCACCAGGGGAAACCCAAGTTAAAAATGGTTAACAGGAAAGCTAGTTGAGGGAGATAATTAGCAAATATTAGTCCTTTGGCGGCTGTATTCGTATTACATGGGATTACTCAGTAGCAGGAAAGGCCTGCCTTCTGTCAAGCCTGTTTAGACTAATGAAGCAGAACAGTTGTTTTTGCATCTTTTTGAGGTGGAAAAAACACACATTCTGCAGTTGCCCTTGTTAATTTGTTGAAATGTCGTTTGAAAAGATATTTCGACAGAAGAAAAAACATTTCATAGTTTTGCTGAGAGATCAAAACACATTGCCTACATCATCCTTTAATTGTCTGGAGACACAAAAGGGAAACTTCTTACCCTGGTTCCACTTACTGCTAACAGCTTGGGGGAAAAAAATCAGAGGTCTTTATTGTCTGCAAATTCTCTGGGCAGCCATGTACAGCCCGGCAGTGCAAGGCTTTCATCGGCTCTCCCCCGGGACCTTTGGAAATACAAGTCCTCAGCGCACATGGCTTTGGTTCTTAGCTGTTTTATTCCTTACTAGGGGTCTGACTTGCTCAAGGTTATGTAAACCCGAAGCACCCAGTTATGCTTGCTTACTTGGTAGCAGCACACAGGCTCTCAGCCCAGCTTCTCTTTGCTGCATCTGTCTGTCCAGATGGAGGGAGTAGCTGGTCCTCCCCCAGGGCAGCTGAATGAAGGTGTTCATTAACGCGGAGGAGGTGGCTGTCAGCTTCAGAACTTTCCCGTCGAGCTGGAGACAGCGTCCCTGACGTTTTCATCTTAAATACCGTGATACTTTAGGCCAGGGTTTCTCAGCCTCCTCAGTACTGACATTTGGGACTGGACTCTCTCGGCGTCGGTGGGCTGTCCTGTGCATTGCAAGATATTTAGCAGCGTCCCTGGTCTCCACCTACTAGATGCCAGTACTGCCCCTCAGTGGTGACAACCAACAATGTCTCCAAACACTGCCAATTTGGGGGGAGCGGGGAGAAATCGCCCCAGTTCAGAGCCTCTATTGCCCACCTCCCAGCTTCTAGCCAATAATTCCACCAGGGAACTACTGGAAGACTTCGAGCGTGTGCACCAAGGAGGGAGAGGGTGCGTGATGCGATCTGATTGCTGCCGTGAGAGGGTCCTCGGCTGCTGTGTGGGAAGTGGGGAGAAAAGAAAGAAGAGATTCTACAGCAGCTAAGTCCACAAGAGGGGATGATGGCCTAGATAGGAATTTTAGCAGTGGGGGTGAGAGGGAAGGATGGATTCGAGAAATGCTGGGACAGAGAGCCCCCAGGACCAGTGGATGGACTGGAAAGGGGGTGTGTGGGAAAGATCAGCCCGCAAATGGCTCTTGGGTTGTTGGCCTCAGTGCCCTGTACTGAGACGTAGGACTTTGGAGGAGAAATTGGTGGAACAGAGGGAGAGACGGGAGAGGGTGGTTCAGGACTCCTGCTCTGAGAATGTTGGTTTTGCGATCCCTCCCGATAGACAGTCCCGCAGAGACGCGGAGGAGGCCACCGTGTCTCAGTCTCAGAACTCGGGGGCAAGAAGCTGGGTTCGTTCAGAATAGAGATAGTATTTGAGGCTCGGGGGAAGCAAGTGTAGGTAGAAAAGAACTGAGGACTTATTACTCTTGGCAGCTCTGTAATTTCAAGTTGTTTTCAACCCTCCCTCCCACAAGAGATTAGAGGAAGCAAATTAGAAGCGGGAAGAGGCTCGTGGGGCCTTAGAGTGGCCAGATTTAGCCAGAAGCCCAGTTACATTTGACTTTCAGATAAACAAGGAATCATTTCTAGCCAAGTATGTTTGGGACACACACATCTCATCTGGCAACCCTAAACAGACGCCAGCACACCAGGCAAAGATGGCCGTGTTTAAAGGCTATGAGGTGTGCTCCTGCAACAGAGCAAACAGAACGATGCTGGATACCTTCTTCAGAGAAGCAGCTTCAGAATCATCTGGGATGCTAACAGAAATGCAGAATCCCAGGCCCTGCCCAGACCTACTGAAGTCACGATCCGCATTTTAGTTGAAGCCCTGGGCGACTGGCACGCTCATTAGAGTTTGGGAAACCGTGTACTATGCTAGATAGAAAATGGCCCCAGAAACTCCCAACCTGGAGCGGTGTTAAAGATGGGTAGGAGTATGGCATGCATGACAACACAGGACTGTTATCATCATCACATCTTCCTTTGTATAATGCTTGAGTAATTGAAGCGTCTTTACATATACCAGTTTAATTATAACCAGGAAGGTTCTACTCTGTCATATTACAGTTATATCGGAACCCTTCATACCCAGAGGGGTCTGGGCTTCCCTAACCCTGCTGCTTAGCCCAAGGCTGTGGGTCCCTCGCCAGGGTCCGACACAGTCATGCCAGAATTCAACAGGCAACAGTGGTTCGCCGCACACTTGCTACTCTTCCCATTTCTGTAAGTTTTCTCTATGGAATGCTGCTTTAGCAGCACCCCTGCAAGTTCATTAGCTATGTGTCCCGCAGGACCGCCGCAAAAATAGCTCCTTGTCACTGAACAGCCACCACGTAAAACAGAGACCATTCTCCTTTCTAGGATGATAAAACTGAGGCACTGAGAAGTTACCTCATTAATTGTCCCTTTGAACGCAAACAGGGGATTCAACACAGAGAGCCAAGTCACAGAGAAAAAGAACGCAATTCCCTCTGTGCAGAGGGGAAAAGTTAGGCTAATACTTGAGTGGCTGACTGGGAAAATGAACTGGGTTAATCTGATCATCTCCTCAACGCAACCAGTAAGTGGCAAAACCGGAACTCCACCCTAGCTGTGGTCCCTGGAGAGGTCCTGCCATGCCCCTAGATCAGTGAGTCCTACCCTGGGCCACGAGGTGCAATCCTGGGGGAGCTCTTAATCCCGTTGCGGCGCCACATCCCAGACCAGTCCTCAGAGCCCCTGGAGGGTGACTCAAGGATTGTGAAGCACTCTGCTGTATATTTTACCCAGCCTCCTCCCCCAGCCTGAGGCCACACGTCCGCCTTCCTTCCTCAGATCTGCGCTCAACATAAATTAACCAGCTGGGCCAGAGGACGACGGCTATATGACCATTTCACGTTTACGTCCTAATCATGCAATTTCACATGAAACAACGAGACCAGCCTTTCCCTGAACAGCCAAATCCCACCCCCACGCCCACCCCCTTTTCAAAAGGCAAGACAGGAGCTTGAGTTACTCTTTCTAGAAGGACCTCTGGCCAGCACTTGCTGTTCCCAGGCAGCTGTCAAAATCCCACATGTGCGCTTCTATGTGAAATTTGTCTGTCTGCAAAAACGCTGGAGGGGGCATGCAATCTGGTTTCGCCTTCACTTGTAGTCAGTTTGTGCTAGAAATAAACTTCCGTGTTTTATCTGACAAGCGGAGGCAGAAAGGAGGCCCTGGAGAAGAGCGGTCATTAATAAAGGCCACACTCGGCCTGCGTGCACCAGGTCAGGGGAGTTACATAGTGAACTACAGAACTTCAGTGCCCGGCAGAAAACGAGCACTGCCCTGACCTCCCGGGTCACTGTGCCCACCTCCCGCGACCCAGCCTGCGTGGCCCAGCGCAGCTACGCAGGACGGCCCGGCTCCAGGGCCATCGTGTGTTGATTGCTCTCACCTTGTGCTGTGCGGTTGTTCAATCTTCTGAATATTAGCCCTGGGTCGAATGTATGCTTAGGGGTCAAATGACCGGGGTTTCATCTTGCTCCACCATTTACATACCTTGTCACGAGGTCTTAGGCTCCGCACCTGCAAAACATGAAGTTTTAAAGAAACTGTAATGTATGCATGTGGCCGATTCACTTTGCTGTACAGCGGAAACTCACACAATATTGTAAAGCAATTATACTCCAATATAAATAAATGAATAAATAAATAAATAAATAAACTGGAGTACAGGATCAGTTACCAAAAGGCAGTAACTGCACCACATTCCACTTTCCTTTAATTAAAAACAAGAGTGAAGGGCTTCCCTGGTGGCGCAGTGGTTGACAGTCCGCCTGTGGGCCGCGTACAAAAAAAAAAAAAAAAAAAAAAAAAAAGACATTCATGTGGATTTAAGCAGCAAAGTCTTTCAAGATCACTGCTCTTTGCCAGTTTATTCCCAAACATCACCACCACACAGAAAATCAGAGAAATCCAGGCTAGAACTGTATATAAGAGGTAACAACTCCACCAAAATGCTTAAAATGACTACTATTTTCTGGGATAAAAAAAGCTTTACACGGTGCCTTTATAAGACTACAGTGAAAAACCTCAGAGTGAAAAAGGGCATCATTCAATAAAATATCATATCTTACGTTGGGCAAAGACATTTTTAGGCTGGGAAAGCTTTCATGGTGTGAGAACACAAAGAAAATTTTGATTCCCTTTGGCTTTATGCATCGAACATTGTTTTAAGCATAATTCAATTTCATCTGACTTATTAAATCAGTGAATACATACCCACTTCTACCATATACATTGTTTATATGGAGTAAGGCGGTTTACGGTCCCAGACTCCCTCCATCGAAGGCCAAAATTTTCCTCCGCCTGCTGATCCAGTGGCTCTTTACAGAGGAAACTTTGTGTCCATGTTGCCTTACTAGGTACGTTACTTCCCTTGATTTCCTCTCTGGGATGTAGTAACCTGGTCTGGTTTTCTTCCCCCAGATATTTTTCTAGTAAAACAGGCTATTTAAGGCCTCCTTCTGGGTCTGCCTCATTTTACAGCACTGGTTCTCAGCAGGAGTGATTTTGTCCCCCGGGGATATTTGCCAATATTTGGAGACATTTTTGGTTGTTACAATTTGGCAGGGGTGTGCTATTGGCATCTAGAGGGTCGAGGCTAGGGATGCTACTAAACGTTTTACAATGTCACAGGACAGCTCCCCACGTCAAAGAGCTATCTAGCCCCAGATCTCAGTGGTGCCAAGGTTGAGAAACTCTGAGCTAGGGTCAGCGATTACTTCTTTTCCCACCCAGGGGGAATTTAACATCTCTTGTTCGGTAGGGAAGTTAATAAAACCTCAAGTTAACCTGGGTGCTGACCTTGCTCTTACTTCTCCCTGATTCTAATGGCTGGGGTTCCTGTACTCAACTCTCTATCTTGGTATCCCAGGGATCTCACACCTTGGATACCAGGTATCTTGCTCCGGGGTGGTTCCTGCATGCCCAAACCTTACCCGAGATACCAACTCAGAACCTAAGCTCTGAGATGTCAGATCAGGATCGTGCCGCTGATTCACAGGCAGTGTGAGCTCAAGCTGATATCCTTTCTGCCCTTTCTAGCCACGCTCCTCGTCACCACCTGCTGGCTCCTGCATACCACCCAGCCCTTTCTGGACTCACTGCCAGTCCATCTTCCGGCCCACCATTCCCGACCCACCCCCATGCTCCTGCTATTTGCTCTACTTTCTGATGGCTCCGGTCTGGGGTCTACCAGATGTTCCATAGCACCGCTTTCTGAACTTCCCTGCATACAGTTAAGTGTGGTCTGGTCCAAACTTCTGTTTTTCCCCAGCCTGGAAGTCTAGTTTCTAAGACCTCGCTTCTCCTAGTCTGGTCCTTCCTATTGCCTGATAACCTCTTGTTCTGACCTATGAGATAGATCCAGCTGTATGTTGTTATGCCAGAACAACAAATAAAATCACAGAAAATAAATTCATTAAATGGATGACGACTGGTTTTACGTAGATAAAAGTGACAGCCAGGAGAGCCTTCTGGATGAATGTCTCAATTTTCCAGAATTTTTTGACTGGGTTTTTTATTTGTTTTTTGAGCTACAGTGTAGGGGATCAGAATATGCCACCTCAAAAATATGCCACTTTGGCTTAAGACTTATTTTGAGCTGAAGAAAACTGAGAAACAGCCGATACGAAAAAAAGCTTTCTGCCCTCCCCACCATTTGCCTAAAAGTGGGACATAAAATTCTACTTGTAAAGTGTCTCCCTCTCTCATACCAGGAAGAGAAGGACAAATCTTAGATTCTTAATCACTGGAGACGACTCTAGACCCTTATCAGCCCAGAGTCAGCAATGAGAGGAATCTACATAACAAACTTTACTAAATAACTGTTATCGTCCATTAATTTCCCCCTCTATATTTACTTTCCCATAGTTTGCCACTCCTAAAAGCCTAAACCCCTTTTCTTTTTGCCTTGTTCCTTTTCTACATATTTACTGTTCTGGTTTTTTTTTTTTTTTTTTGCGGCACGCGGGCCTCTCCCTGCTGCGGCCTCTCCCGTTGCGGGGCACAGGCTCCGGACGTGCAGGCTCAGCGGCCATGGCCCACGGGCCCAGCCGCTCCATTGCATGTGGGATCTTCCCAGACCGGGGCATGAACCCGATTCCCCTGCATCGGCAGGCGGACTCTCAACCACCGCGCCACCAGGGAAGCCTACTGTTCTGTTAAGATGCTATATAACACTGAAGTCCTAACCACGCCACTGAGTTACTCATCACTGAGTTTCTCCCACGTTTATGCAATGTGCTTGTGTTAATAAATTTTTTTCTCTTGTTAATCTGTCTTTTGTCAGTTTAATTTCCAGGGCCCCAACTGCAGAACCTAGAAGGGTAGAGGAAAAGGTTTTTTTCTCTACCCTACAATAGACACAACTGACAAGTTGGCTCTGATATGTTTAGGAAGGCTTCTTAAGAGCCCATTTTGAAGTTCACTATCTCAGTCAAAAAGAAGAGAGGAGGGTTATCAAAAGGCAAGAAGGGAGACTAGGAGAAATGATGACTACATGCAGTGTCTTCGATGGGATCCTGGAACAGAAAAAGGACATTAGTGGAAAAACTGGTGAAACCCAAATAAAGTCTGGGGTTTCATTAAGTGTAATGCACCAGTGTCAGTTTCTTCATTTTGACAAATATGCCACGGTCATGAAGATGTTAACCCTGGGGAAACTAGGTGAGGGGTTAAAAACTAAACACAAAGGGGAAATACCGGGAATTTTTATGCTCTGAAAAAAACCTTTCAAAAAGGTGTCAGGACATAGTTTTTGTTTTGTTTCGAAAAGGATGTGACTCCAAGACCACTTTCGTTTCCTCCCCTGTCCGGATTCCATCTCTTAGGTCAAGACTGTGAGGCAAGCATTTTCTACGAGAACCACATACTTGGTCCCCACATCCTTCCTAACTCACAGTGGTTTGAAACAGATGTTTCCAGGCAACCATTTTGGGACATGATCCATTTCCAGGCTGAGAAGCACACACACCTTCATGTGTATTTGTTAATGTCTTCCAAATACATCACTTTCCAATGTAGTAATAGTGTTCCATCACAAACATATGAAGTCCTGGCTTCAGTGGCCTCATAGAAGGATGCACTGCTATCGGAAAGGGTTGGCCAAACCCCTAGATGAAGATGTGAATTTCACTTCGTGGCATTTTCAGTGTGCGTGAATCCCCGTAATCAAATACCCCCGTCTTCAAACATGATTTTTCCTTTCATTCTGGATGACTACTGCTAGGAAGTTTACCACTGCAGGGGCAGGTACAGATGCATTTGGCAAACTCATTATAGAGCAACTATAATGAAACCCTCCCCTTTGCGAACACCAGATTGTCAAACAATGTGTTGAACGTGCTGTCTCCTCACTGTGACATTTTCCTGCAGCTAGGGAGAGACCAAGCATAATTTTTCAGGGAGTAAACTTTCCAGCAAGTAAATAAGTACCGAGGGGCTTCCCTGGTGGCACAGTGGTTGAGAATCTGCCTGCCAATGCAGGGGACACGGATTCGATCCCTGGTCTGGGAGGATCCCACATGCCGCAGAGCAACTAAGCCCGTGGGCCACTACTACTGAGCCTGCGCTCCAGAGCCCACGAGCCACAACTACTGAGCCCGTGTGCCACAACTACTGAAGCCCGCATGCCTGGAGCCTGTGCTCTGCAACAAGAGAAGCCACCGCAATGAGAAGCCCGCGCACCACAACGAAGAGCAGCCCCTGCTCACCGCAACTAGAGAGAAGCCCGCGCGCATCAACAAAGACCCAAGGCAGCCAAATAAATAAAAATTAGAAAAAAAGAATATCCACAACTATCTGAAAAAGCTACTAATATACTCTTCCCATTTCCAACTACATATCTGTGTGAAACTGGGTTTTTTCCATATTTTTCAACCAAAACAGCGTTTCACAATGTATTGAATACAAAAGCAAATATAAGAATCAGCTGATTCTATTGAGGCAGACATTAAAGAGATTGCGAAGATGTATGACAATGCCCTCCTTCTTAATAAGTTTTTTATTTTAGAAAACAGTTATTTTCATAAAAATGTGTTAACACATAATGCGTTTGTTATTGTTTTTTTTTGTTGTTGTTGTTTTTTGTTTTTTGTTTTTTGCGGCACGCGGGCCTCCCACTGTGTGGCCTCTCCCATCGCGGAGCACAGGCTCCGGACGCGCAGGCTCAGCGGCCATGGCTCACGGGCCCAGCCGCTCCGCGGCATGTGGGATCCTCCCGGACCGGGGCACGAACCCGTGTCCCCTGCATCGGCAGGCGGACTCTCAACCACTGCGCCACCAGGGAATCCCTGTTATTGTTATTTTAAATGACAATTACCATGTCCAAATGCCTATTTCCCAGTATGCATAACATATAGGTGAGAAAAAAGTCAAAGGGTAAATGTCAATAGAAGGACAACTCTGATTTATTTGAACGATTTACTTACTAATAATTTACTAATCACAAATTAAAACACATTTTCAATCTTGAAAAAGAAGTAATCTGACAAGACTGGATCATGGATGGACTGCTCTTTGTTACATCATCCTCTATATTTTCTATGCTTGAAATATTTCATGATAAAATAAAAGCAGCAAACTACATTGGTAATTGGGGAAATCGAGCGATATTCAAAGTGGGAACCAAAGGGTGAAGACTCCCAAACAATACAATTTTTTTTTTCAAACAATACAATTTTAATAAAACTTACTCTTTTACCCACGTGCTTTCATAATTTTTCCCAAACCCGTAATGGAATGGACTCTTCTCTGGAAGCCAGGCCCCTCCTCCTCCCTGCCGGTTTTGTCTTTCCCCTGTCTACATTTACTCAGGGGAGGACAGCAGAGACCCCGAGATGTCCAGTTCCCACCACCCTGCCTGGGGGGTCCTCCAGGGCATTCACGACAGAGCTGCCTCAAGTCTTCAGCTACCCCACCTAGCACACACACTCACAGCCCTAGCGATTATTTTTACTGAAGGATTGACTGCTAACAAAAGCCTGCTCGGTTCAGGGGCAAAGATCTGGTTTCCTGGTAGTGCCGGCAGAAAGACAGTGGCGCCAGAGCATACATTCTCTACTTCGGACATTTCAGCTTCTGAGAACTTCCACCTGCTGCCCTCTACAGAAGTGGTCAAAGACATTTGTATTTTGTGCTTGGTGAAGATGATGACAGAGCTGATAAAAATGCAACTCCGACACTTTCAGCTCTTAAGCCTATCACTGTCCCAAATATTTTCTTAGGGAGTTTGTTCTATTATACACGCAGGGCTTTATTTTAGGTAAAGTTAACGTATAACGAAACACACAGATCCTCAACGTACCATTCCATAAGTCTTGACAAATGAGCAGCGCACCACCTAACCCAAACCCCTGTGAAATAGGTCATTACTTTTACTCCAGAAAGTTCCCCCTTGCCCCTTCCTTCCCAGCTCCAAATCACTACCCTCTCCTCCTTAGAGGCAATTGCTGTTTTTCCCATCTTGTTGAGTTTTGCAGTGTATCTGGGAATTGGGGAGGGTGGAAGCAAACTTCTGAGAGTCCTTATTCATTAGACGAGCTGTGGGTTTATCCTAAGGGGCTCTGCCCAGTCTCGAACTGGAGGCCAAATTCTCACAAGTGGGCTTTTGATTAAGGCCTAACTGAAATCCATTTTCCCCCAAGTTGCTTCTGTTTCCATGGACATAATCCTGGCACTATATCCAGGAGATGTCAGTGCTTAAGGGCCAGAGAGGAAAATATACAGCTAAGTAAGGAAATCAAGACTCAAAGCTTAAAAGCTAGCTCTTTTTTGAAACTTATCGTTTTTATGTCTATGTTTTATAACAAGAGGCTACAGACAGGGGATCTAAATTTTAAGCCTATCGCCAACCTGGACCAGCTACGACCTTGGATAAATTACTTCCCATCCCTGAACTTCTTCCAGCTATAAAGTGAACATCGCTCTATTGATTTCCACTATGATGGGTAGCATAAATCTTGCAGCCACAGAACTGGGGCAATGGCTTGTTTATGTGCATACTCCAGCCTTCCTCAGCTTCAAGGAAAGAAAAAGGGATCCTGGTCCATGATGTCAAATGAAAGCAAACTCCTTCAATCACAGTACAAGAAGTACTGAAGAGCATGTTCAATGACAAAACTACCCTTGAACTTAAGGGCCACTTCACGGGGGATGACAGAGTTCCCAGAATTTTTTTCATTATCAAATAAATCTGGTTATTTTATATTTCCTGCCAGACTACCTTTCAGATGTCATTAGACATGGAAAAAAGCAGTGCTGCCTTCCCAACTCTGCTGAAGTCACTTCTGTATTCTGTTCATTAGAATGTTCAGGAAGGATTCATTTTTATTTGGTTTACACAATAAAATAGCTACAAATGGTAATGATTCCCAAACAGTACTTTGTTCCCAAAGAATCACACACCAGAACCCTGAGGGGGCTGACTTCTGTGGTGGGAACTCAGCTGGGCCGTTTTTTTCTAACAGAAACCAGTTCTGCCTGGGAGGGAGCCATTCTCCTTGGCAGCCCGGGAACGAGAGCCTCCGTTCTCTCCCTGTCAGAACCTGTATCCCGTGTGCCCTTTGCTTCCATCCCCTCTTTCCTACTCCTCTCCAGCCCTACTTGAATCCTCGTAGAACCTCAATGTGAATATCCAAAATAAAAAAGGGCAATCAAAAAGTCAAATAAGGGCTTCCCTGGTGGCGCAGTGATTGAGAGTCCGCCTGCCGATGCAGGGGACGCGGGTTCGTGCCCCGGTCCGGGAGGATCCCACATGCCGTGGAGCGTCTGGGCCCGTGAGCCATGGCCACTGAGCCTGCGCGTCCGGAGCCTGTGCTCCACAACGGAAGAGGCCACAACAGTGAGAGGACCGTGTACCGTAAAAAAAAAAAGTCAATTAAGCAAAAAGGTACAGAAATCCTTTCTCTCCTCTCAGGCCATATCTGTTTCTGGGTGAACTCCAGATTAGGAGACGAAAAGTCACGTGAACGCATATTTTATGTTTTTGGTGCCTCCCAGTATTGTGCAAACCTGCAGGGGTTCATGGAGAGTGTCCCGGCCTGAGATGGGGAATCAAACCCTCAGTGCACGGCTGCAACTGGAGAGTAGGAACGCTGAAGAGAGATTTAGGGGTTCAAGCTTCCAGTGCCTGATCTGGGGCTAGTAACCCCCGTTCCCTGAGCTTCAGTATCCTCGGCTGGAACTGGGAAATGAGGACCCGCGTGCTTACAGAACTCATCTTAGACTTTAACACGCATAATTCTTACCTGAGGGTCTTGTGAAAACGCAGGTTCTAATACACAGGGCCCTGCATCTCTCCCAAGCTCGCAGGCTACCGGTCTGCAGAGCACACCTTGAAGGGTATGTTCTCTGGTCAGGCGTGTGGGAGGCGCTTGGCTTTAAAAAAATCTCTTAAAAAAAAAAAATCTCTTGAAATCCTCCCAAAGTGCGATGAAGTTGGTGTTACTCCACTTAACATGGAAAGAAACTTGGGCTCAGAGAAGTCAGGAGGACGGCCGGCGTCACGCAGCTGGTGAGCCTCAGAGCTGAAAGCTGAACCCAGAAGTATCTGGCTCCCCAGCAAATGAGGAGCATGAATTAAAGCGGTGCTTCTCAGAGCGGGCTCCTCAATCCATTAGCAGCAACATCACCTGGGAACCTGCTGGAAATGTAAATTCTTGGGCCCCAGCTCAGACCTACTCAGTCAGAATTAGATCACTGCTTCTCAGACTTTACTGCGTACACGAATCCCTGGGGATCCTGTTAAAAGGCAGAATCTGATTCTGCAAGTCCAGGGAATGGCATGAAACCATGCCGTTTTCCGCACGCTCCCAGGTTCTGCTGATTCTGCGGGGCCCAGGACCATATTTTAAGCAGCAAGGAAGTGGATGATCTTTCCCTCCAGCGGGAATAACGTTGTCTGTGGGCTTTATACTTCACATGCAGATGGGGCCTGGAGAAAGAAGCAGAGAGTATATTGCTGAATTGAACTGCAGAACCGGCTCCAACCAGAAAGCTTTGGATTCAGTCTAAAAATTCAAACACCAAAGTAAAACTCCAAAGACAAGATGAGCAGTTCCTTCAAATAGAAAATTCCTCTGCTGCCTTCAGCACTGCCCTCAGAGAATGGAGATCTCTGTCTTGCAAAGAGCCTGTTCCCTGGGATTCACAGCCTTGCTCCATCTTTTCTCTGGCTGGCTGGGGGAGGGGACACCCTACCAGTTCATCTTTGTGAAAACAGCACATCCAACCAGCCAGGTGACTCTTACGGAAGAATACCCGGGCCCCAAAGAGCATGCTATTTCCTGGCGTTCCAAGCTCAGGTTCAGTAGAGAGGAGTAACGGTCAATCTCGCAGTTTGTCACTTGAGTGATACCCAGCTCTGCTGACACGTATGCTTGGCTCGGTGTGACCCGGCTTGACTTGTTCTCAGCGCGCCACGAACTCCACCTCACCGGAATCGGTGTGACACTTTCCCCCCAAGAAAGGCCTTTCTCCATCACTGGGATGAGGTGCCTTGTTCCATCCACCTCAGCTGAGCCTCTAATCCTTCCCCAGCTAACACTGGATTTTCCTTCTGAACTTACCGCGTCTCTCAACACTGTTTCCTTTGTAACCCCAAGCCACAGACTTTGCAAAACCAGATCCATCAAATAATAAAAACCTGCTTTTACTACGACCTCCCTCTTTGGGACATTCATCACTTCTTAACTTGAATACCTTGAATTTTCTCTTTGCTCTTATGGCTGGCTGCCCATTGACTTGTGTCTACTGATGATTCTGGGAGGTCACAGGGAAGGGGAGAAATCACTTTATATTGGGTTGGCCAAAAGGTTCGTTCGGTTAGTGAATACGTTGTTCAATACAGTTCTTGGGGCTTCCCTGGTGGCGCAGTGGTTGGGAGTCCGCCTGCAGATGCAGGGGACGTAAAAAAAAAAAAAAAAAAAAAAAAATACAGTTCTTGGTGAAGATGAAAAATGGCTACTTTTATTTAAAACCGAACGAACTTTTTGGCCAATCCAGTATTTGTGTACATTTTCTACTGTGGAAACATGGCTAATCAGATGTGCTCGCCTGCCAGGGAGGGCATCAGCGGGGGACAGTCAGTAGGTGACACTCTCAGCAGCTGCGCAGTGAGTGTCCCATTCCCGAGGCCTGTGCCATACTGATGGATCCTATCGCTGCCTCTGCCTCTATTTCTTTGAACTTTAGAATACACTGTGAGGCTAGGACATACTTCTCTTTATTTATTTATTTATCTATTTAAAGAATTAAGTCCAGGGACTTCCCTGGTGGTCCAGTGGTAAAAAAAAATCCACCTTCCAATGCAGGGGACGTGGGTTTGAGCCCTGATAGGGGAAGTAAGAGCCCACGTGCCATGGGGCAACTAAGCCCACACGCACTCTAGAGCCCACGGGCCACAACTAGAGAGAAGCCTGCGCGCCACAAGGAAGAGCCCACATGCCGCAACGAAAAACAGATCCCGTGTGCCACAACTAAGATCCAATGCAGCCAAAAAGAAAAAGAAAAAGAAGTCCAGACCCTTTATTTATTTATTTATTTTGGCCACGCGGCGTGTGGGATCTTAGTTCCCCAACCAGGGATCGAACCCACACCCCTTGCAGTGGAAGCTCAGAGGCTTAACCACTGGACCGCCATGGAAGTCCCAATACTCTTCTTTATTTTTGCATCCATACCTAGCACAGAATCTGGTATGGGGAAGAGTCACACATTTTTATTGAATAAATTTTTAAAACTTGAAAAATATTCTATAACTTCTTACTACTATTGGATGCTGCCTTCATTTTCTTATTTTCCCTTAGCCACCAAAACATGTTGATGTTTCATTTCTAAGACGCTGTAAAATGGAAAGCATTCAAAGCTTGTATGTTATTTCAAGAAATATCTCTACAACCATACCCTTAACCTTGATTAATTTTTATCACTTGCTCTGCATCTAAAACAGTCCTGTCCAGTGGAACTTTGGGCTGTGATGCAAATGTTCTAATAGACACAGTGCAGCGTGGGCCTCAGTCTGCTGTGACTTGGCATCACGGCTGGGTGCCCTGGTACCAAGAGCACAGTCCCTGGTTTAATAGACTGAGTAGGAATGCAGAACCTCTTTAATCAGGAACTTGACTGATGTGATTCCTCAAGAGGAAAGTCAGATGCTACTTGTCTAGGTATAGGGCAATTTTCTCTGACTACACTGCAGATCCATATATAGTAGTTTGTACAGTAAGTCCCCTACGAGCAAGCAAGTTCCGTTCTGAGAGCGCGTTCGTTAAGTCCAATTTGTTCTAAGCCCAACAAAGTTAGCCTAGGTACCCAACTAACACAATCAGCTATATAGTACTGTACTGTAATAGGTTTATAATACATTGGCATCTTTTAAAGTTCACAACTTGCAACTTGGAAGTTTATATGTAGGGGACTTTACTGTATCTGTTAATCCCAAACTCCTAATTCATCCCTCCCTGTCTCTCAAGCTGTATTCTAACAAGATTGCCCAGTTGATTGGAATGGCCTTTCCATGAAAAACGAATAATAATAAAGCAAGGATGTTGCAACCAGCGAAGTCTCTCCAACATTGGAAAAGCAGATTTCAAACTCCAAATCTCTGAGTTCTTCACAGATTCTTAATGATATATTCTAGTCTTGGCAATGAATATTATCATAATATTAATATTGGAAAAAACTGTTAGATTTGCAACTAAGAAATGTTTGCAAAAATTCATACCAGGTCAGCAGGGTACTCTCCAGCACGGTGTTTCTGTGGCCTACTTCCATTTGTTATGATATTTTCGGTTATATAATCTTTCCCTAGAGAAAGAGGAGTAAGGTTGTGAATTAGTGTCAGGTAAATGGATGTGGGTCTTTCCCTTGATATGAACACTTCATGCAAAATTCTTTCCAGGAGGCATCCTTGGGAGTTCCTGAATTAGGTTACTGTATTGAAAGTTTTATTTTAAGTCAGTTTTAATGTTCCATATTTAACTATAAGCTGCAGCCTTATCTCCATTATCTGAACGCCAGCAATTCTGATAATGAGAACAGAGTGTCTCATCAAAGTGCAAAATGCTACTAGCTGCTCTAAGAAGAGGGGAGGGGCAACCAGTCTTGAATCAAGAAGTCCCCAACATTACCGTATGAATTAAACACAGAGTAGCACGTGAATTTCAACATTTACCTATTTCTTGTGGAATTGGAGCAAAAATGTCACCCTTCATTTGAAATCGCGCCGCATTCTCACAGCGGTTTGCAATCTGAAGGCTGATTCTGCTTATACCAGGGAGCAAGTGATGCACGTGAGCTCCACAGAGGACCGCTGAGAGCAATCCCTCTCTCTTCTTTGAAAGAGAGTCTGATGGTTTGCAGTGTATTAACTCCATTTGATGGTGAATTGCTATTTCAGTCACAGAAGCTGGTTTTCAATCTCAAAGGGGGAGAATATGTCTTTATGATTTTTTCGGCTCAAATCAGTGTTTCATGTTGGACTGCTACATGAAACCATGGAAAAAATGAACTTGGAAAAATATGAAAAATGTATGCTTCATGCTCCTTGTACATTTCACTGCCAGATTTTACGGTGATATACAGTGATGGTTGCCATAACAACAGAGCAATCCAGGAACCACAATTATGCATATAAAGAAACTGACAGTGAGGGAGAGCTGGTCTGGTCAGAAATAACTGGCTTGTTCCTAGCAGTCTAGTTATTTCACCTTGTACATCAAGTATCTAGATCTGGACTCTTAAAATTGCTGCTCATCTACCTAAACTTTAGGTTCTGAGCTTCTTCTCGTGATTATTCCTAGAATATTTGCACAGAAGAAGATCAACAAAGTGCGTATGTGTCAGGCTCCTTGATTTCAATGGCTTAAGAAATCGACATAATTGATGAGACAGCGTTGAAGCAAACCACATAATTAAGGAAAGGGGGAACCTATGTAATTTTGAATTAAATGTCACGAAAGTCATGTATCTAAATGATAAGAGGATTGCTTTGGAATAAAATATCACACACATGGTCCACTGTAAGAAATATTACCCTGTCTTTTGACAGAATGGCTGATGGCATCTAGTATGTTGGCACATCCGTGTGAGAACTTAGCTTATTTATTATTCTAAATGATTAGCAATAAAAACACATATTCACAACCAGCTTACGGTAGGCACTGAGTCAAATCTAAACCATGACACCATCATTTTCTTAAGAGGTTTTCAAACTAACAGGTTGGTTTTTTAAAATTTTTTATTAAAGTATAGTTGATTTACAATGTTGTGTTAGTTACTGGTGTATAGCAAGGTGATTCAGGAATATATATATATTCGGG
>NW_020174718.1:1584825-1603142 GCF_003031525.2 Neophocaena asiaeorientalis asiaeorientalis | reverse complement strand
ACAAACTGATAATTTATCCCTCCCTCCCCCCACTTTCCCCTTTGGTAACCATAAGTTTGTTTTCTATATGTGGTATAAATATACAATGGAATACTACTCAGCCATAAAAAAGAATGAAATAATACCATTTGCAGCAACATGGACGGACGTAGAGATTATCATACTAAGTGACGTACGTCATACAGAGAAAGACAACTACCGTATGATATCACTTGTATGTGAAATCTAAAAAAAGATACAAATGAACTTATTTAGGAAACAGAAGTAGATTCATAGATTCAAATCAACAGTTTTGAGAAAGATAGTGGAGTGCTTTTTCTAGTAAAGCTTCTAACTTTTCAAACCTATTAGTGAAAATGCTGTCTTCCACACACATGCAGTGATTACATATTTTAGGCATTATGCAGCAGCTCTAACTTGAAGGCTGAAAAAGAAAAGGCTGTTGGTGAAAATTCACCTCTCTAATAATAATAGCAAGCATTTATGAGGGACAACTCTGTGAAGATTCTGGGTTTGTTTTCCTCACCATTATATACCTACTGTGTAGTTCAGACCCTGTCTTATGGTAGGCACTACATGGTCAAGATAAACAACCTTTCAAGATAGTTTTCCAGCAGTAGAGTTCTGTGATAAGCTGTGTTATTTATCTATTGCTGCATAACAAATTACTCCAAAATCTGTTGGCTCAAAGCAATAAGCATTTATCATCTCACAGTTTCTGTGGGTTAGGAATTTGGAAGCAGCTTAGCTGGGTGATTCTGGGTCAGGGTCCCTTATGAGGTTGTAGTTAGGACACCAGCAGGGCTGCACTCATCAGAAAGCTTGACTGGGGCTGGTAGATGTGCTTCCAAGATGGCACATTCATGTGGCTGTTGGCAGGAGTCCTCTGTGCCTTGCCATGTGGGCCTCTCCATAGAGCTGCTTGAGTGTCCCCACAACATGGCAGCTGGCTTCACTGAGAATGAGTGATTAAAGAAAGAGAGCAAGGAGGAGACCACAATACCTTTTTATGACCTAGTCTTAAAAGGCCGCAATACCAAAGAATTTATGGACATATTTTTCAAGCAACCACATAAGCAAACTTTGGATTTCAGAAAGTAGTGGAGCTCTGGAAATCCAAGATCATAGAAAAACACAATTCAATTTAATTTACCAAAGGAGCTAAAAACATGCCTACATTCAACCTGCCTACACTCTGATGAGTAATGTTAGGAAAGTTTGCATCATTCAAAGACTTTGTGTCCTGGTAATATTACAATATATCTGAATAATGTTGAGTTGCCTATTCAAATAATATTGTGTCTCTAAAATATAATTATAGAAGTGTAGCATTTTTCTAAAAGGATCAGGCTCACAATCAGTACCATTATTCATAGGGACTCAAGAAAAAGACAAATACTTAAAACAGAAAAAGAATGTAAGGATAACTGATTAATATCTATAAATATCTCCCTTGCTCTTACCAGGTCTTCAGACAAATGGTGTTATTTTACCTGCAGTTGTCATCTTCTTGCATTCTTAAGCTTACAGCACCCCCAGCCCCTGTTGTGTATTTTTCCAATCATGAAAAGCACCTTATTTAACCTTTGAAATAATCCAAAGCCAGATGTAAGAGGAAAGAAACTGGATCTTTGAAACAATCAAGCTAATTATATTGTTCCCTAATAAGAAGATGAAAAAACAATCATAGAGCTTAAAAATTACCCCAAAACACAAGACAAAGAGCTACCGGTGGAATCAGCTACTCCTATTCTGGGCCCAAACCCTATATCTCTTTTTGTTTTTAACAATGTTTTTTAAACTCACTGTTATTAGAGAAAAATACACATTATTATAGAAAACCGGGAAATATAGAAAAATAGAAAGACGAAAACAATCACCTCCCAGAATCAGCCACTTTAATGACTGGTGTATTTCCTTTACTTTTTTTTTTTTTTTTTTTTTTTTTTTTTTTTTTTTTATTTTGCGGTACGCGGGCCTCTCACTGCCGTGGCCTCTCCCGTTGCGGAGCACAGGCTCCGGACGCGCAGGCTCAGCGGCCACGGCTCACGGGCCCAGCCGCTCTGCGGCATGTGGGATCCTCCCGGACCGGGGCACGAACCCGTGTCCCCTGCATCTGCAGGCGGACTCGCAACCACTGCGCCACCAGGGAAGCCCCTTCCTTTACATCTTTGATTCGTATAGATTTTTTACACTGTTGGGATCACATCTACATATTTTTACATATGCTGCTTTTTTTCACTTACTAGTAAAGCCAAACATTTCCTCAAATTATTGCAGCTCTTCATAACTGTTTTTGATGGCTGCATAATGGTCCAAGGTATTCATAGGCTTAACCTCTCCCTCTTATTGGATGATTGGAGTATGACAACAACAACAACAGCAAACGTTATTTACTAAGCTTGCGTATGGGGAGGGGGTGCGCGTGCGTGTGTGCGCCAGGCTCTAAGTGCTTTAATTCTTACAACTCTAGAAGGTAGAGTTTTTTGGTTTTGCTGTGTTTTATTTTACAAATGGGGAAATCAAGTCACAGATTAAAAATGGTCAGTGTGGAAGACTGGATTATTGTCGTTAACTCTTCCCTCTCTCTGCTCTGTGACCTAGCATTGCAATAGTGGAGATGGAGCCTGCATCCCCGCGCCTTGACTTTGAGCTTAGCCAATGGAAAGACTGCAAACTTGATTGGAGCTTGAAAGCTTTAAGGGTACCTGAGTGTTGGGGCTTGACCTCTGAGGCTTCTGTGATTCACCATGAGAAAAATGTGCCTCAGTAGCTGCTGGTCCAAGGAGAATGAAGAAACACATGGAGCAGACCGAAAACCAGCCTGCAGCCTGGAACCAAGCCCTCCTAACCTCAGGGGAATCCGACCAAGCCAGAGCTGACCCACAGACCTGTGCATGAAAAAAACAGATGCTTACTGCTGCAGGCTCCTGAGAATTGGGGGGTTGCTATGTGGCAATAACTAAGTAACACTATCAGTAATAACACATCCTTAGTCTGGAGTCCACAAATATCTGTAGTAAGCAACGGACTGTACTTTCCTTAAGCAGTCTTCATGAATATTCATTTTACCAACAAGCTTTTCATAAGAATTGTGCAATTATTAGAATTCCGAAACTAGTCTTCACTGCGGTGTTTATAAGCAACATGAATCAAATTGAAAAAGTTAATTTTGCATGGCTGAAGGTGGTAAGAAAGCAAATCACTCATATCTATCACAAAATACATACAAGAGAGGACATTTTAATTCAGTTATACAAAAATTTAAAATCTAAAGCAGGTGACTTGGGAAGAAAACAAGAAGGAAATAACTTTGCCTTAGGCTTACCTTTTGCCTAGAGCCTACCTAGTTTCTTACTCCTAGATTTAGGATTTTTGATTACGACTGGTTGAGAAGGGGTTAAGCACGGGGCTAGAGCCAGTCCCAGCTGATGTTAAAGTAGTGCAGAATAAAAGACAGCAAGACACAAGGCAAACAGAGGCTGAAGAAGAAAGAAAGGAGAGGCTCCTAGCAAGCCTCTCATATCATTCATTAACACTAGGATTTTATCCTTTGGCTATTATAGAAGTTGATTTTCATCAGGTTTAGTTATCCCAATTTCCAAAGCATTTTCCATGTTTCCATCATATTGAGTCTTTTATAATATTTCAAAATGGATCTAATGTGAAATCCCACTGTTTGTGCAGCCGTAACTAAAAACACCCTGACTCCATAGAATTGAAATTATTTTTAGAATGCTAAAAATTCCCCTGGTGCAAGAGATAAGGATGATCGTGACATTTTGAAAAGGAAGTGTTTGGTTGGGTTATGTGTAAAAGAAAGACAGACAGACAGACAGACAGACAGACACACACACACACACACACACACACACACACACACACGGATCAGAAAGAATTCATCAAGAACCAGGAGGACACAGGTTTATTTTTTCCCAGTATGAATCTACACAAAGAGTCATCACTCTTGCGATGGATCAACTAATGTCAGTAGAGTCTTTATTAAGATTTTTCAGGCCACTGATGAAAGATACAGAAATGATAAATTTAGATTCATTTTATAAAGCTTTCTAGATGAGATTTAAAAAGAAAAGCTAATCTTATTCAAACTAGCAAGCACTGTTATTCAGAAGAATAAACCCTTTGCAAACAACTTTCTGGTGGCTTCTTTTACACTTTATTTGAACTCTTGTTTTCATAACAAGCGGAAACTTTTATTATCGTGGTATTGTAGAAGTAAGTTTATTTCCTTTAAAGTCTCCTGTATTCCTGGCAAAGCATTAGCTTTATTGAAGTTGTCAGACAAAAATTCTTTGCCAGCTTGAAAAGTCAAACTCTTGTTTCATTTGGGAAAAAAATAACTCGCTAAAAAATTTCTTTCTGTTTGTAACAGATAGCTTTAAACTACGGTTCTAGCATAGCTGTTGCAATTGGAAATGTTGGAGCAATGAGTGAAAGAGACATGCCATGTGTGAGTGTGGACTAGAAAATATGAGTGTGCAAAAACATAGGTGGATTCAGCCACAGAGCTAGAGAAAGTGCTAGCACAGTGCATCATCCGGTTACCTACCCTTGCCCCCTGAGGCAAGGAAGCTTACGGGCCCCATGGCCTACGTGGCCCCTTCCAAGGCAATGTGTTCACATGGTGCTGTGTTTTTGTAAAATTTGCAAAAGTAATATATTTCTCCCACAACTAGTTAAGACCACTGTCACTTTCCACTATGACTTCCCTTTCTTGTATCGGGTGGCACTAGAGATGGCCATGGCATTTTTGAAATCTGACTAAGGTGGAGCTGAAGGAGGGAGAGTTTGATTTCAGTGGCATATACCTGTATTTCATATTTAAGTTATTACTAGCCATCCTGATGTAGGAATGGCTTTCGAGACTACTTCTACCATCTACTGGGATGACTCCCTTGAAATTATGACAGTGAGGGCCACAGGCAAAAAATATTAATGCGTGCTGTCACACCTAGAAGCACCAGAAGTATGGAGTAGTGGAGGAGAAAGAAGGCTTGAAATACAGAAAGCCAGAAGGTACTCTGTGGAACCCTAACCTTCCAGTCCTGAGACACGCAGAACTATTAAGTAGAGGATTTAGTTCTCAATAACCCTAAGTCACAATGGAAGTTCTTTCCCATCAGGAAGAGACTGACAGCCCAGTGTACATAATTATAAAGGCATTATATCACATGAAATATGTTTCATGTGCTATATATTTTCAAATATATGAAATATATTTTAATAGGCTATAGATGTATTTCATTATAAATTTCATACATATCATTTCACTGTATAATTAAACATATATAAGAAATATATGTGACATATATGAACTCAATAGAAATATATCATACATAGGATATAGATTTGAAATCAAGAGAAATTATACTGATAGGAGAAATAAGTTATAACTGAAAGATTCTTTGAGATCATAACAAAATCAATAATACATGAAGAGGAAGAAATAAACTTCGAATAGAAGTGATGTGCAGACTCTTGGATTGTTTGCTAATCCAGTTAATGAAAAGAAGTAAATCGTGTAAGCACGTTTGAAGAAAATTAAATTTCTTGCCAATTTGACAAGAAATACTAATACTGACAGTGATTAACACAAAAATCATAATATAGCGGTAAATAAGGACATCAGTGACAAATTGCTAAATGAGTGTCATTAGTTCAAAGAATGTTTCAGATTAGTCACCGTGTAAAGAAACTTGAAATGCCCTGTATCTGAGAGCTTATACCTGAAAGAAATGTGATAGGTTTTCCAAACTTGACAACAGATTCTAAAAATTTACAGGACAGCTTTGGCAGTGAATGTCATTTCAACTTGAAAATGAATTAGGAAGCTGAAAATCAATTTCTAAACTGTCGATTTTTTAAAAATTTAATCAATCATGCTAGATAGAGGAAAGACCTGCAATTTCCGCTACAGAAAAGAATTACAAAATCATAGTCATTTGAAGAGCTGATTAAAGAAAATTATAAAGCTGTGTCAGGGAGTTAATTAAGATATGTCATTTTTCTAGATATTGTGATGCTTTTGGTATTTGCTAACTTTTTAACGTTTGTAATATTTTTTTCTCATTCTAAATACATATTTGAATTTTTGTACCTAATTTTGAACTTGTAGTGTTTTTTTCTTAAAAGGAGACCCCCAAAATCATATAGGTTTCCTGCCCGTCTAACAGGCATAAGTAGGCACAAGTGTACACCTGTGCATGAACACACACACACACACACACACACACACACACACACACACACAGGCTAACATCATTACTGCTATGCCCCCATATTCTTGGTGACAGGTTTTGCTACCCACTGCAGACATTAGACCTCTGGGATATCACCTGACCCCAAGGGATTTCTGGTTCACTGAGCCCTCAAAACAGGACGGGAGAAAACCTAAGAAGCTATTGCCACTAGAGAGACCACTGTGAACAAGGCTGGATTTGGCCCGAAGTATCTCTAGGAAGACTCGTTTTCAATCATGGGCACCTCAGGAGTTCCGAGCTCTTTCTGCAGTGTCTGGGGGAGTTAAGTTTGCTCAGATCTCAAGGCCACCCTGGAGGCTGTAGAATCCCCAATGGATCGGCTAACAAACTTCCCCCCCTGGCATCTTCTGGGCCTTGGAGGGCAGCCCAAGTGCCACAAGCCCCCTGAAAACCTGCAGGCCGCCAGCTCTGAGATCATCTCACACTGGAGAATGGGTAGCTGCTCAGTCCCTGGGGACCATCAGTGGTGGGGAACCGTCCACTGGTTCTCAGGGGATTTGTTAACGCTTACTTTGCAACAAGTTGGCATAAATCCCAGGTAATCCAAGGGCTGGCTTCTAAGGTTGTCTTGTACATGAAATACAACGCCAGGGAGTAAAAGAGCTCTGCAACCACTTGCTATTTGGCGATGCACCATGCAGCGCATGAGGGCAGGGAGTTACCCTAGGAAGGGGAGGTGGTGAGCAGGGCAGTAAACACGCAGGCAGGGGCACTGGTGACTGAGCAAAGTTGAAGGCACAGGGGAGGCACAGCACCCGTGGATGTCGCCCGTGCTGTGAAGGGACGTGCGATTCAGACCTCAGCGCTCTCTCCCCACCTACACAGGCCGGCCCAGTTTCAACCCCAAGTCAACCTTGACACCAATCTCGCCTCCTTCATTAGTTATGAAATCCAATCAAACATGGATAAGTTACAGTTCTGCTGAAAACTGGGGGTAACGAGAAGCCTACAACACACTGAATGCTTTGCAAACATGCTGTAGGGACATGCTTTCCTTCAAATGTCTTCTTCCAACCCCACCTTTTCCTGACTCCGGCCCCAAGCAGCCTCCGTCCCCTTGCTTCCCCGTCTCCCTTCTCTAATATGAAATCTGATCACCAGCTTAACACTCAGGCCTGAGGACTTCCTTCTCCCCAGTGGACTGATAAAGTCTTTTCAACGAACGTCTCCGTTAAGACAGGTCTCTCTCCCTACAGAGAAATTCTGGTCCCAGCTGCTGAAACGATAACTGTTTCTCCATATGGCTACCCAGATAAAATAGGAAAGAATACTGTTGCTTGACCACAGATGTGATAACTGATGGTGTCCTGTCTGAGCAACATGTATCATTACGACTCTCTGAATGGGGTTTTGACTTTCGTAAATCAATTTCAAACTTCAAATTTAGTATTTTCTCCACACAGGCCCATTAAAGGAAATTCAGAAAATGCAGGCAAGTTGCAAGAAAAGAAAACTGAATCAGCATCAGTCCATCTCTCGTATGACTCATCGTTCACATTTTTGTGAATTTTCTCCCAGATTTTATAGCCACTGAACTGAGGTTTTGGTTTCTTTGTTTTTCAAACATAGTTTTAACCACACTGCATATACATGCCTACATACTGCTTTGTAAATGTCGATCCTAAATATTTTCCACATTATCACATAGACCTCATAAATATCACTTAAATGTCTGCATGACAGACCCTCAAGTACATAGTCCATGCTATAGAGAACTTTGTTGGCTCTCTATAGCTACTGTAACAAGTCACCATAAACTTAACAGCTTACAATAACACACGTTTATTATCTGACAATTCCGGAGGTCGGAAGTCCAGCCTGGATCTCACTGGGCTAAATCCAGTCGTGGACAGGGCTGCATTCCCTTCTGGAGGCTCGAGGGGAGAATGTTCCCTTGCTTTTTCTAGCTTCTAGAGGCCACCTGCATTCCTCAGCTGAGACCCCTTCCTTCATTTTCAAAGCCAGCAACACTGTATCTGTCACTTTGCTCCTCTACTACTTTTAAGGCCCCTTGTGATTACAGCGAGCCCACTCAATAATCTCCCTGATTAGCAATCTTAATTCTATCTGCAACCTCAATCCCCCTTTGCCGGGTAGGTGACATATTCACAGGTTCCAGGAATTAGACATCTTTGGGGGGCCATTATACTCCCTACCATACTTACCCATTTCTCATTCTTGGACTTCCAGGTTGTTTCTCATTTTTTGCTATGATATATAACATTGTAATAAATGTCATCATTCGATCTACTTTTCCCTTGTTAGGTCAACCAATCTTTTCCAGGTACAGAAGGGAGAAACTGTAGAGTAGAGATGTTGGGAGCAGGTATATGGGATGCTGCTGGCATTGAAGAAGTGTGATTCAGCAAAAATAATACTGGGATTCTAGTCTATAGCCCACCAGCATTGACTAGCTGAGCAATTTTAGGCAACTCACATAATGCATCTGAAAAATTTCCCTGTCTGCAAGATGGGAAAATGACACTTATCCAGGCATTACCACAGGGTCAAATGAGATGATGTAAACTGTGGAGCCACTGCATTACTGGTGTTCATGGTGGTGATGACCATGATTTTGATAATAATCAATGTAATAATTAAAAGTAGATGCAATAACATGGCATTATTATTTTTAACATGTTTACTAATAAGACACCTGGGCCCTCAAATCGTTTGTCTTATCTAGATGGAGAAGGAAAAGTCAGAAAAATAATTTTGGTAAGAATCGAGTTGAGAAAGCACACTGTGTTTTGAAATTTTAATTATTATTTCAAAGGACGCTTCACCTCCTCCCTGATTCCCTGCAGTGGTCCTAGGGTCCATGCAGCTCTGCCATTGCACCAGGGCAGGCTTTCACTCTACGGTCTTGGCACTTGCTATTTCACCTTCTAAGAATGCTTTCCCCCCAGCACCTACTTGGCTCCCATCTCCTTCTTCAGTTCTTTGCTCAAACATCTCTGCCAACACCACCTCCATGGACCAAACTCAATAAAACTGCACTACCACCATGACCCCTGCCATTCTCTATCCTCTTCCTTTCTTTCCTTTTTTCCCCCAGTATCACTACTAGAATGTACGTTTCAGGAGGGCAGGGATTTACATCTACTTCATTTCCTGCCTTGTGTCCAGGGCCTAGAATGGTGCCCAGTATATATTCTGGACTCAATACTTTCATTAAATGATTGAACACATTTTAACGCAGTCCGAGCATTTGATCCACTGGGTTGTGAAAAAGAATTTACCAAAGGACTCTCTTTAGTAGTAATTTTCCCCACTAAGGCATACTCTTCACACTATGATTTGGACAACAATGGGCCCAGGCTGGGGGGAGAGGGGGAGGGGAAGCAAGCAAACACAAGAGAGCATATACACTTAGGAAGTCTATGTTGAATAAACCAATATCTAAGAGGACTGTTTCCCTGACTCTGATTTGAAAAAGTGAAGTATAAACAGAGAGCCATGTTGTGTAGGTGGCTGTGTTTGGAGCAGGACTTTTGCATAAAGATTAACCCAGGTGAATGCGTCACTCAGGCCTGAAAAGCTGTCCCGTGGCCTTTGATTTGGAGCTGTTGTCATCGTGAAGCGACAACTTGGTTTAATGTTGAAAAGCAGAAATGAAAAGAAATGGTATTTGGTCTGTTAGTTGAGTGGAAATCAATCGAGACGCAGGACGGGCTGAACATCGGCAAAGCTTTTCACACACCCGCAGCCGGAAAAGGCTGGGTTGGGGAGAGATCAAGACCCCGCTGAGCACGTTCACTCTACTCCTCTGCGTGAACTTTTCCTGAACTGATTTTCATTGTCCTTTACCCACAGGCAAATGGACTGCCGCCACCACCACACCCCGTTCAAACGTGCTGTTACTTTACACTTGTGCATTCGTAACTCTTTTCTAATTTTATTCCCCCTGCTCAGAAAAACAGAACAGCTGCTAGCCCCAGCTTCCTGGCTGTTCTCTCAGCCTCCCCTTCCTTCCTGTCCTTCTCCTGCAGGCCTATGTTATTTCTCTTAAAGCAAGTTTTCAAAACATCAGGATAGATAAAGATCTGAGGGCCATAATTCTTGTATACTCCTTAAGGACTTTTTTTTTTGTCTTGGATCCTGTATCCCAAACAATGAAACCGTGCCAAGAATTTATTTCAAAACTAAAGCCAAGATGTATCCCTGTGCAACTAGCAGCAGATAAACAGCTTTCAGCTTAATCCTAACAAGAACGGGCAAATGGACACTGATACTTGGTTTAGTATTTCACTAACATAATCCCTTTCCCATGCAGTGATACTCTTCTGTGACTTATTTGTGTGTGTAGATTTATTTATTCTCCTGGGACATGAGGCTTTTACGACTTTTAGAAAATCCATGTGAATGTTCAAGTGAAAGAAATCATATGTCATGCTTATCTTTGGTGAAAGCACCTGTGCACGGAATGATTTTCACGAACAAAGGTGATCTCCTTCAACCAAAATGATAAGACAACCTCCAGGAAAATGGGGATGGAACTTATTCACTCGAATCTTACATACTGACTCAGTAATGACCAAGCTTCAGTACTGGAGTTAAGAGCAGACACAAAGGGTCAACCTGGGTTCAGTGGCAGCTCAGGACATCCATTTGGGGCCTGGGTAAATCACTGATGGGGAGAAGTTGGCCAGTTCCAAGAGAGTTCTGGAACTAAGTATGAATCTGTGTGTTGGGCAGTTTATGTGAAGAACAGAATATGGAGCTGGGAATTAGGATCACAACTGTTCAGTTGGAAGATTCTAGATGTGAAGCTCCTTCAGCAGATCCACACCAAGGTTGCTCTTGGGACAATCCATGGGACAGCTAGCTAATTCAGTTTGGGGAAAGAATTAAAAAGCCTCACAACTCCAGATAGCTGGAAAATGGGTTTGATTCCCTTCTGAATGTTTAAATTAGCTCAAAGGGAGAATGAGTGAAGGTGAATGATTCCAAGAAATACCAGGAATTCACCAGCAAAAGGGACTTTGGCAAATGAGGGCCATAAGTTACTGATGAATTACCGGAAATACTAGAAAGTTTATGTGGACAACCAAGGAAATAACATTTCTTAATTCAGGGCCTACATCTCTCCCCAGGTTCCTGGCATGTGGGCAAAGCTGTGATGGCTGAATAGGGGTGGTTTCGGCAGTAAAGGATTCACAGGAAGTAAAAATTGTCCACATAAATTCTGAAAGGAAGAACTGAGTTGAGCAGCTTTCTAGTCAGTATAGGCCAGAGAGGGACCCAGGAATCCTGAAAACTCTAAAGAATAAGATACAATGAATCAGGGCCATAAAGGAGATGAGGAATTACCCTTCTCTTCTCGAGTTAGCCTGACTCCTGTTGGCTTCTCATTAAGAAGCAGCAAATCTTAGTTATTAGCATTTTCCAGATGAACGTTTTTTTCCATTGAACTCTTTGATGTTATCCAAAAGTCCCTAGGAAAGCAAGATGATATATTCATGAGCTTTATATGAAAGATTTCAGAAAGTCCAGTAAAAATGTTTCCAGATCTCAAAGCTTTCAATAACATTCCAGTTTTACCTCAGACCTACAGGGCTGTAACTTTCATGTATAGAAAAAGTTACAGGAGTTGCCCAATGATTGGCAATTTTTAAAAGCCTTCATTCACTTGGCTTCCTTTTATTTTCAAATTTATTTATTTATTTATTTTTGGCTGCATTGGGTTTTCTTTGCTGCGCGTGGGCTTTCTCTAGTTGCAGCGAGCGGAGGCTACTCTTCTTGCGGTGCGTGGGCTTCTCATTGCAGTGGCCTCTCTTGTTGCGGAGCATGGGCTCTAGGTGCATGGGCTTCAGTAGTTGCGGCACGCGGGCTCAGTAGTTGCGGCTCACGGGCTCTAGAGCGCAGGCTCTGTAGTTGTGGCGCAGGGGCTTAGTTGCTCCGCGGCATGTGGGATCTCCCAAGACCAGGGCTTGAACCCGTGTCCCCTGCTCTGGCAGACGGATTCTTAACCACTGCACCACCTGGGAAGCCCTCACTTGGCTTCTTTTATTGTAAGAAAACTTAGTTTGAATTTACTCAGGCTGTGCACAGGATGGTGCTAAAATGGAAACAGGAGAGAAAAGCTCTAGGGATGTCCCCAGATCTGCCAAGGGACAAGCCCACCAGTGGCAGAAGTTGTTAACAGAAAGAACAGGGAACTCTGCTCAATATTCTGTAATAACCTAAATGGGAAAAGACTTTGAAAAGAATAGATACATGTATATGTGTAACTGAATCACTTTGCTGTACACCCAAAACTAACACAACGTTGTAAACCAACTATACTCCAACAGAAAATAAAACTTAAAAAAAAAAGAACCCTTGTTGATCCATAAGGCTGACCCAGTTCTAGGGCTTCAGACATCTTGTTGGCATGAAGATCATTTGCAGCAATTAGCATGGATGCTGTTGACTGGGTTTCCTCCAGTTGGCCCTTTTGGCCACCAAACCAGGGGGCTTCCTCCAATTGCTCAAACTCCTTCAGTTTCATGGCTGGCTTGAAGGACCCTGATACAGTGGAAGGTTTGGGTTCTTTTCATACCCTCCCTCACTCCTACCCTGTGGCTGTGCTGTCATTTGAGGAAGTTGGAAGTGGCAGAGTTGGGGAATTGGTCTCCAGACGGATTTCAAATTGTGGCCCCAAACCCACATGGGACCTCAATACAAATAATTTTAAAAACAAACTAAACAATTCTAGTGAATTCTTACCCGTGTCTTGCAGCACCTGCCCCAGGTAAGCAAGAGCTTCTGTCTTGTCTCTTCCCGCAGATGTCTGTCTGTCCTTCCATTTTGGGTTAGTTCTTTGCCCTGTGACCTCACTGTCTTATGAATTCATGGAAAGTTTGAACTTGCAGTTTGGCTTTTTGCTATTTTAAGAGTAGGAGCCATACTCTTTCTAGCCCTGTGTATCTCCAAGAAGCAAATGGAGGTCCCTTCCACGGAACCTACCAAAATATAATTGTTTGTCCATGGGTCTCTGTCTCTGGACTGCCAAGTCATGGAGGGCCCAGCTGTGGCTTCTCCTCTGGATCCACAGGTCTGGCCTAGGACCAGGCACAGAGTAGCTGATCAGTGAAAATGCCTGCTACTGTCTACTGCATTTTCATTTTAAGTAATCCTCTTCTCCCTTGCCTTCCAGCAGTAGCACCTGGGAGCTTGTTAGATACGCAAATTTTCTGGCCCTACCCCAGCTACCGAACCTGAAGTTCTGGGGAGGCGATCTTGCAATCTGCCTTAACAAGCCCTCCAGGTGATCTACTTGAGAACCACGGCCTTAGAGAAATCAGAGATATGCAACTGCTTCTTTCTGACCCTTTCAGGACAATTGCTATGGCTTTTGCTGAGCAACAAAGCAGCTGAGTACGTGAGGAGTCTGCCCTAAGGGAGGTTTCCAGCTGCAGCCCTGATTTCTCACCCTGGGACACACTGCAGACTCTCATACTCAGCTGCTCTGTACTTGCCCATTGGGTTTCCCAAACCTTGAGTCAGTAACCTCAATTTCAACTTTGGCTGTACATTGGAATCACCTGGGGAGCTCTCAAAAAAAAAATTCAGACCAAATAAATCAGAATCTCCAGGGGTGTGGCTCCTTGTTGTTCTTGTTGTTGTTTTAAGTTCCCCAGGTAATCCCCTGCAGCAAAAATCTAGTAGGGAATCAGTGCTGTGGCCTTGGCTTGATTTTTTTGGAGTAAGACATTTCTCTTCTCTGAGCACCCTCCACCCCAAATCACACTGCACTATACATGTGACAATGAGGCCAGCAAGAATGGGAGTGTTAGTTCTGGGCACACAGACTGCCTACTATTTGGGGTCCAGTCCTGGGTGCACCAGACAACACCCCTTAGCAGAGAGGGTCGTGCAACATTGTGTCTTTGGGTTTCAAGAGCAAAGAAAATACACATGCTCTGTAATTCCTCGTTACCCTGGATTTGGTGTCCCAGAGAGACAAAGGTTCTGACAAGTAAGGTGTTTAACTGGAGAATGCGTTTTCACTTTGAATAAATGTCCAGCATTTTGCCTTGGCAGGCCAGCCAGCCTTGAGGCAGGTGAAATAGGTCACTGTTTCTGCTAAACTCTTCCGTGCAGAAGCAGCTCTACCATCCAAGAGCAGACGTGCAAACCTTTGCAGAAGCTGTGACCCGTGAGCAAGCTCTCCGCCCCCTGCTCCCTGGTGGTGCCCAGTGGGTGTGCCCAAAGAGACACGTGACCAGGGTCAGGACTGATGTAGCGCGGGGCTGAGACCCTAAGTACGCCACCCCTCCTGTAACAGCCTCTGTGCCGTGCCCTGCCCTGCTCCGGTGTCACGACCAAAACTCCCCTCTCCTGCCTCTGTGGTTGGCAGGACTGCGGCCTTATCTCCCCCGGCCCCATGTAGCACCGTCACCTGTGCATTCTCATCTCCCACCATCATCTGGTCCTCTGAAGATGGACCATCCAGTGCCCCAGCCAGACCTGTCAACTGGTTCCATCACACCTGTGCAGTCTTACCTCCCGTGGACTCACGTAGCTCTATCATCTGGTCATGAAAGCCATTTTCCACCTCCTCCTCCTTTGGACTTCGACTCCCTTGGACTTGCACTCTTTCACCCATGGCTTCCTCTTGATGCTTCCTCTGATAATCACAAGCAGAATTAATTGTACTCTTGATGGTTCCAATAGTGCTGTATACATATATCTGTTCTAGCACTTTTCTCATTTTTATCATGATTGTTTATAATCCCTTCTCCCTCAGTAGACTATATGCTCTTGGCAGTCTATTTCTTACTCCTAAAAATATATACATCCAGGGACTTTCCTGGTGACGCAGTGGTTAAGAATCCGTGCACCCAATGCAGGGGGCCTGGGTTCGATCCCTGGTCAGGGAGCTAGATCCCACATGCAGGCCACAACTGAGAGTTCGCATGTGACAACTAAGGAACCAGCAAGCTGCAACTAAGGAGCCCACAAACCACAAGTAAGGAGCCCACTGGCCACAACTATGGAACCCGCCAGCCGCAACTCAGACCTGGCGCAACCAAATAAATTAAAAAAAAAAGAATACATCGAAAATAGCAAATTCAGATAAAACAAGTTAAAATTTAAAAAGTATATATATATATTTTTTTCAGTGTTTTTTTAAATTGACGTATAGTTGATTTACAATGTTTCAGGTGTACAGCAGTGATTCAGTTAGACATATACCTGTCTCTTCTTTTTCAGATTCTTTTCCATTATAGGTTATTACAAGATATTGAATATAGTTCCCTGTGCTATATAGTAGGTCCTTGTTGTTGATCTATTTTATATAGAGGTTAATGTTAATAATACATTTTATATAACCCAATATATGCAAAATATTATCATTTCAACATATAATCAATGTAAAAGTATTGAGGTATTTGATGTTCTTTATTTATTTTGCATGAGGTTTTTGGAATGTGGGATGAAGTTTACACTTACTGCACATCTCATTTGGACTGGCCGCATTTCAAATGCTCAATAAGGCTCGTGGCTACCACAGTGGACGGCACGGTCTAGAAGCTGAAGTAGTGCACTGGAAGTTCAAGGTCAACCTTTCTTCTAGGCCTCCTGGCCAGTGAGAGAAGCCAGGTCTCCCCTGAAAGTCTCAGAGGCCTGTGAGAAGGGAGGGCGCATCAGAGGAAAAGACAGCCACCAACCCCGGCAAGGACCTAGGGGGCCCCCAGGGCACAGCAGCCTGGCCTGGGAGAGGGGACAGGTGTGGGCCAGGGCAGGGGCGCCTCAGAACCAGAAGGGGCAGAGCAGCGATTCCAGGGTTCAAGACAAATGCAACAAAGCGAGCTGTTCCAACGAACAGACCCACTTGATGCTAACGTGCTCCCACTCACTTTCATTTTGTGTGTTACGGGGTCAGAACGGACAGGTATGGCAGACAAAGGAACAGACCATTTATGAGAGGCCATTAATCTTAGCCTCACGGCAGGGCTAAAGGAGAAAGCAGACAAGTTCCTCCTCCTCAATATATCCACCATTACAAATCCAATGAGAAGCAGTAAGTGAAGGAAGGTCTTCCTGCGGCAGGACAAGTAATTTTGAGTGTGAGAGGCAGCACGAGAGCCAGAGGAGGTAAGGCCAGCGCCAAAGCTTTTGGGCGGAGCAAGACTGTTTAGCTCTTTGAAGATGGAATGTTCTGGAAAATGCAAGGGGAAGGGCTGAGCTAATACCTTCAAAAGGGAGCAGCAATTTTTCAGGGAGATTTTCTCTATCTATTGCAAAATAACCAGCAGTAAAGCCATTTAAGGAAAATACTGTACATTTAATTTCTTTATATTCCTCTCTGGGCTTCTTTCCTGACAAATAGCACTGGTATATAGGAGGAGGGGGGAGCCAGAGAAAGCCAGGGCAAGCAGACTGTTTTCTAGCCTGTCACTGGCTCAGCAAGCAGCCAGTGTCTGGCGAACGCATCTCTGATCTGGGGACTGACCACAGGGGTGGGGAGACCCCTGCTCAGGAAACCTTTTTCGGGTGAAAGGAGGAAGGCAGTATTATTTAGCCCTCTACCGCTGTAATAGTAAAACCCTGACCTGCTCGATTCCTCAGCTCTGCTTTCTAGATTTATTTTGGGACAGATAGATAAATTCTTAGACTAAGGCAAAACGAAATATACACAGATCGACCACTTGGGTTGTTTTCATTATTTAAGAAAGTTCATCCAAAATTACAACGGCGCTTTTCCAGGCCCTGGAAGATCCTTTTGCATTTCTGCAAAACAACTGCAAAATAGCTTTGTTAAAGAGATATCAAAATATGGAATGACTCTGGGTATTTTTAGCAAAGGAGACATTTTAAAATAAGATTTTCACTTAATTTATCTTCTCACTCAGTCACCTTCATGTTTCAAACCAAAACAAAATGAAAAATCCTCCATAAGGTTTGAGATCTTAATGATTTAGATCAACGCTATCCGTCTATACCTTCTCAGTAGTTATTTTTTTGATAGATTCAACACTTCAGAGCTGGTTAAATATGAAACAGCACATAAAATAGTGGACCAGGGCTTCCCTGGTGGCGCAGTGATTGAGAGTCCGCCTGCCGATGCAGGGGACGCGGGTTCGTGCCCCGGTCCGGGAGGATCCCACATGCCACGGAGCGGCTGGGCCCGTGAGCCATGGCCGCTGAGCCTGCGCGTCCGGAGCCTGTGCTCCGCAACTGGAGAGGCCACAACGGTGAGAAGCCCACGTACCGCAAAAAAAAAAAAATAGTGGATCACAGTGCAAACAGCAGCCTGAATGCCAATACTATATTGAAGAGACAAACATGCCTTATAATATGTTCAAAAAATGAAATACCTTTTAAATTAGGAAAAGCCACTTAAATACATGCTAGGTGATTGAAAACGCACAGTTAATGATAAGGAACTTTGTTAAATGCGAAGCCAGAAAACAAGCAGACTGACTGACCTAGTAGGATTAATGATGACTTTTAAAATAAAAACATGAAAATACCTTTCCCCTTTTTTGAGTGGGGAAAACAGAAAGACTCCTTTGTATAAAACACCCAACGTCAGAACTATACCCAGCGCCCCAGCTGTTCAAATATTTTACTGCCAACAAATTTCACAAGTAAGTATGCTCCCCTTCCTGGAGGCTAAGGTTTCTCCTGGGTTTGATATTAGAACTTGCTGGGTGTCTAGACCTTTCCAGATTGTTATGAAATAACTACTACTCCAACTTCTGTCTTTGAGGCTGAAATCGAGACTTGAATCAGTCTGCTTTATTATTCCCTTATCAGTTTGGAAAAGCCTACATTACGCTCTGGGAAATGGTGGTGGGAAGTGGTGGACGGGTCCCACGGACACACCCCTGTCCTTGGGGGCTGCTTTCATTGTGTGCAGGTTACTGTTGTAACCCCCAGGCCTCCCACCAGTGCTTTACCAGGTAGGTTGGAGGCCACAAATGTAATTTACATGTTCAGATTCCTCTTTTAAGGAACTGTTGTGGAAAAGCTTTTCCATGGCTATGGTTCCTGAAGGGAAGTTAACAGTGTAGGTTGGGAGAAAAAGAAAAAAAAAAAAAA
>NW_020174718.1:1565416-1584700 GCF_003031525.2 Neophocaena asiaeorientalis asiaeorientalis | reverse complement strand
GGGGGGGGGGGGGGGGGTGAGATCGAACTCTGCAAGGGGGAAACCTATGAAAGGATTAGAATAGCTGTGCTAATCTGACAAACCTAGATCTCTCATTCACCACATCTGCCACGACTGGCCTTCTATGCTGAATTTTCTGAACTCTTTTCAAAGTATAAGTTCCAAACAGTTGAAAACATGGCTCATGTCAAAGAGTTTAGCCAATTACATTAATGATGGAATCAATGAGACGGTAAAGATATTTCAAGGAGACTTGGAGGAGCTACGTACTTACAGGCATTAAAGAAGAAGAATGTTCGAATGAGATTACTAGGTTAGATATGAAACGGCTCAATGCCCTCCAGGACAATAAAACTCTAATCTTTTGGGTTATCTTTCCCACCCATCAGGAATGATTAGCATCTCGACCAGGCAACATATACATGTTAACGTGTAACTTCCCAAAGTCTGGGATCTTATTTAATAAAGAGTAAAGAGCAAGCAAGCAAAGGTAACCTCCCACGGCCTTGTAGGTAGTCCTGGGGTGGGCTTGTTAAGCAGCTCAGTGTTAATGACATTGAAGGGAGAGCCTGAACACTCCTGGCCTTATTTCCAAGATTTAGATCATTTTTCTTAACACTTTACTTATTATCCCTTTCCAGCTCTATTGTGATTCATAATCAAGATGGTAGGAAGAGGGACGTCCCTGGTGGCTCAGTGGTTAGGAGTCTGCCTGCCAATGCAGGGGACACGGGTTTGAGCTCTGGTCCGGGAGGATCCCACATGCCACGAAGCAACTGAGCCCATGTGCCACAACTACTGACCCTACGCTCTAGAGCCCGCGAGCCACAACTACTGAGCCCGCGTGCCACAACTACTGAAGTCCACATGCCTAGAGCCTGAGCTCTGCAGCAAGAGAAGCCACCGCAATGAGAAGCCCGAGCACGGCAATGAAGAGTATCCCCCGCTCACTGCACCTAGAGAAAGCCCACGGGCAGCAACGAAGACCCAATGCAGCCAAAAATAGATAAATAAATTTATAAAAAAAAAAAAAAAAGATGGTAGGAAGAATATGCTAGCAAATAGACTTCAGAACGTGCAAGTTTTCCATACGCCCCAGAAACGTGAAGAATGCAGATGGGTGCATTTTGCGGCTGAGGGTAGGTGGCGTTGGGCAAGGAGACAGGCAAAACTGAACCGAAGTAAGTGCCTTTCTCAGAAAACTAACTATAACTGTAGGCTTAAGGTGCCCTATCAGAAACTGATACTCTGGTTTGGAAGCAGCTTGTTAACCGTATTTTGACTTTAAATAGCACACTTTGCTAATGGAGAATGCACATGCACTTTTCTTTCATAGAAAAGAGCCTCTTAGTTAATCCCCTGTTAATTATACAATGCTATAAATGTGAATTTTCAGTGGGCCAGGGATCAATTGGCAGGAAACTGACACCAAAGTGAAAAGTTGAGCTGGGGTGGGGAGAGGGGGAGCTGCTGGGAAGAAAGGAGGGGGAGTGAGTCACAGGTCGTGACCTCCCAGAAAAAGAGCTGATCTTGAACACTTAGAGCTGAAGCTGAAGAAGGTTTCTAGAAGTGGAGGAGCCCCTGCCGTGGAGACAGGAGGCCTGAGGAGCAGCCAGTTCAGGGAGAGGAGAGCTGTCCAGAGTCCCAGGGCAGCCCGGATACCAAGCTGGGTTTTGAAAACTAACAGGAAAAGTGTCTAAAAAGCAGGGACATCATCAGAGGGCCTGGGTGATGGGAGCAATCCATCCTCGCCTAGGAGTACTATTCCACTGAAATTATTTAGAATTGCTGGTGCATGGTGATAATAAAAAGCAGACTGACTCTTGGCTTTATTACTGTGTGGACCTCAATGAAGACCACCCAAAAGAGAACAGACGAAGGCTCTTTATTCAGAGCAAGGGAGTCAGCCACCATCGCTTACAGAGATTCAAAGACAGGCAGAGGAGTGGGAAAGCTTTACAGTGGAAAATAAGGAAGGCTCCAGGTATACCCTGATGGGAGCTTGGTGACATGGGGAAACCGGAGGAGAATAATAAGAAGTACGGCAGCTTATGTGATTGGTTTGGGGAGCATACTTGGCTTTCTCTGGTCGGTCCTGAGTTGGAAGTCAGGGCAAAAAATAGAGAAGTTGGCATTCATTGACCAAGAAGTGCTGATGTTCTGCGATGATGGCTGTAGAGGTTATGGTTTGGCTTCCTGAGCTGGTTGCTGCAGAAGTCGTGGATCAAAATTCTTTTGTTACATATGGTCTGGCCACTGTCCATTTATATATTCAGTCTCTCAATTGTTTGTGAACATTCTACTTATCCCTTTATTGCCTGCACCCTAGTAGATGACTCTGTTGGTAGGCCCTGCCTATAAAGATATATGGCTGCAGTTGTACTAAAGTTGAACTGAATAGGGATTGATGTAAAAAAAGAGAAACCAGATTTACCTGGTAGCCATGGGCAGGACATGCTAGCCAGGAAGAGACTCAATGATGGAACAATACAGACTTGGGTTTTGGTGATGCACAAACTGAGCCAAGATATTCCTGGCTTGACCACAGTCTCTTGCACTCTTGACTTGTAACTCCCAGTAATTCTCAAACCTGACTGCACATGACTACCACAGTCACAATCAATCAAATGAGAACCTTTGAACATGGACCCCAGGTAACAGAAATTTTTTAAAACCCCCCAGGTGATTACAATGTACAGGAAGTTTAAGAATGAGTGCCCTAGCAGCCCTTGCTACTCAAAGTGTGGTCCCCCAACCACTAGTAACATCTGCATCACATGGGAGCTCATCAGAGCTGCAGATTCCCAGGCTGCACCCTCCATCTACTGAGTCAGAATCTGCATTGTAACTAAGCTCTAGGTAATTAGCACGCACATGAAAAGTTCCGGAAGCATTGCTAAACTGTTGGCTCAGTGTGGCCTCTCTATGGGGAGAAACACTAGGATTATTTCCCATTTTGCTGCCCAGGGAAGACATGCCTTCTCCCCTCCCCCACCTCTTCATCTAATTGCAAACAATGCTAGAGGTGGAAGCACAGACCTTATTTTAGAAAAACTGAAAAATGTGTCACCAGCGCTAGAGTTTTTGACATTAAAATGCATGGTTTGCTAGTAGACAGTGTAATTGCTTATCAAAATTCCCAGAAACTTAAGGGGAAAAAAAGACCAAAAGCAGAAGCCTCTAAAAAACTAATTTTGTCTTTTCCCAGGAAAATCTTTTCTGTTGATGACTCAAAGAATATTCTATTAGGCTAGCCAAACTCTTGAAGTTTGCCCAAATAAACCAGTGTCCACAAAAAGACCTCTGATTTTTTCATGTTCTAAATGTATGTTTTCGGGAGAAAGGATTTAGAGTCAGATTAAGTAAGAATAATGAAATATTTGTATCTGTCTTCCTGTGTGTGGAAGAGCTAACATCCAGATATTCTTATTTTGGATGTGAGGAAATGAGGTTAAAATTTACTGACAAAGATCTTAAACTAAATCAGAGAAGTCATGGTTATTTCTCTAGAACTTTACAAAAAAAATAGAGGATAAGACTATAAACTCTACTTTTAATAAAGAAGTTAAATTGTGAGGGTATGGAGTAAGGAAATAACACCAAACTCATATCCACAGGAAGAAATGAAGAGAACCAAAAAATGGTAAATAAGAAGGTTAATATAACAAACTATAAATATATACTTGCTTTCCTTTTTTCTCTCACCTTTTAAAAAAGATTACATAAAGCAATAATTATAACAAACTGTTTTTTGGTTTCTAACGTATATGGACATAATATGTATAGCAGTAATAGCACAAAGGAGGGGCACGGAACTATATAGGAATAAAGTTTTTATATCTTACTGGAATTAAGTTAGTACATATGAAGTGGATTATGATAAATTAAGATGTATTTTGTAAGCCTGGGAGCCATTAATGACTTAAAGTAAGCCATTAAGAAAAAAACTAAAACAAAAAAATTTTTAAATACCATTAAAGAAATGAAAACAATACACTAGAAAGTATCCACTTACTACAATAAAATGTAGTAAAGAAGGAAGAGAGAAACAAGATACCTGAGACACATGGAAAACAAACAAAACAAAATGGCAGATATAAATCCAACCATATCAATAATAACTACAAATATAAATGGATTAGGCAATACAATCCAAAGGCAGTGACTGTCAGACAGATAAAGAAAACAAGATCCAACTGTATGCTGTCCATAGGAGACACACTTTAGATTCAAATTTTGAAGGTATGCTAATGTTTAAGGATGGGAGTGGGTGTTGGGGGTGGGTACGTTTAATCTACTATGTGTCAGGCACTGAAGTACAGTGACTTTTTGCCTTAACTATAGCTCTTTTGTTATGGAAGACCCTAGCCCTCTAATATGAGGACAACTTCAGTTCGTCCAATGAGCATCCTGGAAGATTCAAACACCCTCCTCTCCTAATCAGTTCAAAGAGGAGAGAAAAAAGATGAGGCTAAAAACTATCAAATTATAATTTTCAAAAAGGTAAAAACAGGGCTTCCCTGGTGGCACAGTGGTTGAGAGTCCGCCTGCCGATGCAGGGTACACGGGTTCGTGCCCCGGTCTGGGAAGATCCCACATGCGCGGAGCGGCTGGGCCCGTGAGCCATGGCCGCTGAGCCTGCGCGTCCGGAGCCTGTGCTCCGCAACGGGAGAGGCCGCAACAGTGAGAGGCCTGCGTACCGCAAAAAAAAAAAAAAAAGGAATGTTTTTAGCAGATTTTCCAAAAAGCAGCCACAGCAATATTTCTCATCCTTTCCAGAATTTTGCCATTCCCCTACTAAAAGAAGGACTCGATATACACGCTACTACATATAAAATAGGTAAACAACAAGGACCTACTGTAGAGCACAGGGAACTATACTCAATACATTGTAATAACCTATAATGGAAAATAATTTGAAAAAGAATGTATATATGTGTATGTACAACAATCACTTTGCTGTATACTTGAAACTAACACAACATTGTAAATTAACTATACTTCAATAAAAAATAAATTAATTAAAAAGAAGGATCGATTTCCTTTCTTTGGGAAGGACTGTGAGACAACCCGAAGGAAAGAACGTAGCAGAAGTGGCCTCCAAGGGTAGGTCATAAAGGGCAATATAGCCTTTGCTGAGCTCATCCTTACCTTGGGAGGCTCAGCCTTGGCTCTCAGCCACCACGTTGGCCATATGGAGAGATAACATGGAGGTGTTCCGTCCATAGTCCCAGCTGTCTTTGTCTTTTGGTCTAACAGCTAGCATTAACTTCCACACATATGAGTGAGCAAACGTTTGGATGATTCCAGCCCATAGCCTTTCAGCAGCTCCAGCTGATGCCAGGTGCAACAGAAACCAGATATCCTGTCAAGCGGTGCCCAAAGCTCTTATCTGTGAGTGAAATAAATGTGGATGTTGTCTTACGCCACCAAGATTGGAGATGGCTTGATACATGGCACTAGGTAACTGAAACATGACTATAATCTCATTCCACAGTTAGGACAACTAGGTGAAAGGAAAACTCGATTAGAAAAATAATAAGCCAAAGAATGAGAAGAGTGTAGAGGGAACCAAAGCTTTATTAGGTTCTGAAATACGAGGGTTTTGTTGCTATTATTTTTGCCTAAGCTCTGTGGCAAAAAACGACTCTAGTTTAAGGCAGTGCTTATCAGTGTTGAATGTGCTCACAGATCACCTGGGAGTCTTGTTAGGATGCAGATTCTACACTCTGCTGTATCCCTGAAACTAACACAATATTGTAAATCAACTATACCTCAGTTTAAAAAAAAATGCAGATTCTGATTCAACAGGTCTCGTGGGAGCCCAAGATTCTTTATTTCTAACAAATTCCCACGTGATGTCAAAACTCCTGTTCCCAGGACCACACCTTGAAAATTCAGTAGGTGAGGCACCTTTGACAACGTTTCTGCAACACATACAAACGAGCTTCATAAACTGTTTCTTAAAAGGGTCCTTCGTTGTATAATAAACGCATAAGGGAGAAGGAAATTTACTAAGCGATCCATGCAGGGTACAAGCAATGAAGGTCAAATACAAAGCTTGCTAGGATTGCCTTGGTCCAGGGGTAGGTTTTAGAATATCTGAGGTTGGATTTCATTTCTTTTAAGCAATCCTCCAACAATACTATTTCTTGTAAATGTACTTTTGATAAGGTTCGCAGAGCAGATTGTTTAAGGTTAATATCCCTGATGTGAACACAGCGCCAGACATTTTCTGTTGCCGATTAAAGGACGATCCGTATGTTTCAACCATCAAAAAGAGGGTAGAGTTTAGGTCACCTTATGAAATGGAAAAATGCCAACTCAAAACAGGTATTTGGATGAATGTCCACACAGCCATCACATGGGGAAGACAAATCAAGAACATATCGGTGGAAAGGATCAATATCTCCCTCAGCAAACCGCTCTGGACTATTCTAACCTACAGATAAATGAATGGCCAAAACCTCAAATGTGGGCCACTCAGCACTCAGAGGAACCCCACAAAGTACGTGTTATCTGCTCTGTTAGGGGATATTTTATACTGAGCTTGACCTTCAAGGTTATAAAAATATAGGCTTTGCCTGACCAGTCAGTATAGCTTAGCCCTTCACCTCTCTCCATTCATAGAGGCAAAGGCTTAGAAAGGACCAAAAGAAGGTACAAATGACCGAATGCTTTTCTTCACACATTTCACTAAAAGTGTTTGGGTTCTAACAACTGTCAATTATAGACAGAAATTCCTAAAGCCTGCCTGTTCCTCGTGGAGAATACTGAATTGAGAAACTGAGGCTTCTACTCCAAAGGAGGAAATAGGTAAAGAATGAAAAAGGGTTATCTAATGAATGAGGTTGGATCCATAATTTGGGGAGAAATAGAATTTAGGTTTCTAAAAACAGAATGGACTATGGTCTGGGCCCAACCAGATGGCAAATACCTAGAATGTAGCCTGGATACAGCACTTCCTGATGGAATTTATATGACAGTAGCTCTAAATCCACACCTAGCTTATAGATAATTCAAAAATTGAAAAGGATGGGGAATCCAGTTGGGGTAAAGTGGTTGAAGAGAGAGGAAACCATCAGAAGGAAGCAGACCATGACCAACATTTTTGGTACAAGCAGAATTAGCTTCTTAGCATTGAAAAGATTTTTATCTGTCATTATTTTAAACTCAGTGCTCCAGAAAACCATGACAAATGTTTAGCATAATGAAATAATGGTTTTACTATCAAAATGAGAGACTGTCCATGTTTAGGCAATGAAAGAAAATATAGTTTATAAGTTTAATCTAAGGATCAAAGTGATCTCTAAAGGAATGGGCAGCTTCACCAAATAACGAGATATCTCTTTCTGGAAGAATCCAAGGCTGCATGGACATTTGCTGGAGAGAACATGCTTGCATTGGGGAGGAATAGGAGCTACATGACATGCAAGGTATAGGTGGAGTCTAAGTTTCTAGGGATTCCCTGTCATCTTCAGTCTGCCATTTGCCATCTGTTTATACCCCAAGAGGAGAATTTTCATACTGAAGTAAATATATTAGGTGGAGCCCTCCGAACCTGGAGCAGAAAAGGCCCCAAAGATCATTTTGTCCATTCTCCTTGTTTTACAGTTGAGGAGACTAGGTTCAGTTTTATTCCCGATGACCCAGTCACATACTGTAGTTAGTGGTGGCAAAGCTGAGATTAAGGGCTTAAATTTCAGTATTTCCAGTCCGTGTGCGTGTGTGTGTGTGTGTGTGTGTGTGTGTGTGTGTGTGTGTGGTTTTAGGCAATAAACATATCTAACTGACATTATGTTTTCCACATCACAGTCACCCCTCACAACTCTAAACTTTATTGGTGAGCTTTTGTTGAATGTGGTTCTACTGAGACCCTATCAAGAGACACTTAATTTTAGGAAAAATTTCAAAGATCCACAAAAGTAGAGAATTCAGGTACCCTACACCCAGATTCAACAATTCTCAAATCTTGCCACATTTGCTTTATATGTCCTTTATATGTCCCTTTTAATCTTTGCTGAAGTATTTTAGACGAATCCTAAATGCTGTATCTTATTACCTCTAAATATTTCCATACTCATCTCTAGAAAATAGACCTTTTCTTACATAGAACCACAGTGCCATTCATGCTGAACCAAACGAATACCCAAGACCTAGTCTACAGTCGAATTTTCCCCAATTGGCTCAGAAATCTCAACTTCACCCCCTCAGCAAAAAAATAAAAACCAAACCAAGAAAAGAAGGTAATTATTAACTCTAGAAAAAACCATTATAGAAAGGAAATGAAATCATATCTATGAATAATATTTACATAGCCATATAAATACTAAATACTGATGGATAAAAAAATTATCATGTAATTACATTAGGAGGATGAGGAAGGAACAGAGAATACCCTTATTCGGAAATGAAGAGATAATACCTAAAACTGAATATTTAAGAAATAGCAGAATAATCAGGGTTTTGTTTTGTTTTGTTATTCTTGTTTTGTTGGCGACGTGGAATTAAATACCAGAAGAAACAGCTGAAAGATTTGAAAATGGCTGCCGCTGGGAAGACAGACTATGCAGGATGGGTGAGGACAGAGGAGTAATATTTTTTAATGAAGTAGAGTTGATTTACAATATTGTGTTAGTTTCAGGGGTACAGCAAAGTGATTCACATAGAGATGTATATTCCTTTTTTCATTCTCCTCCATTATAGGTTATTACAAGATATTGAATATAGTTCCCTGGGCTATACAGTAAATCCTTGTTGCTCATCTGTTTTATGTATAGTAGTTTGTATCTGTTAATCCCATACTCCTCATTTATCCTCCCTACTCCCTTTCCCCTTTGGTGACCATAAATTTGTTTTCTGTGTCTGTGAGTCTGTTTCTGTTTTGTATGTAGATTCATTTGTATTTTTTAGATTCCACATATAAGGGATATCATACAATATTTTTCTCTGCCTGACTTACTTCACTTAGTAGGTCCATTCGTGTTGCTGCAAATGGCAATATTTCATTCTTTTTTGTGGCTGAGTAATATTCCATTGTACACATATACGTATATATACATACACACACACACACTCATCACACCTTCTTAAGCTAGTTGTCTGTTGATGAGTGCGTGGGTTCATTTTAAGTCTTGGCTATTGTAAATAGTGCTGCTATGAACTTTGGGGTACACGTATCTTTTCGGATTAGAGTTTTCGTCTTTGTCCTCAGTTTTTAGTTTTTTAAGGAACCTCCAAACTGTTCTCCATAGTGGCTGTACCAATTTACATTCCCACCAACAGTGTAAGAGGATTCCCTTTTCTCCACACCCTAGGAGAGATGTTTTTAATTGGGTTCCCTTTTCTTCACACCCTAGGAGTGATGTTTTTAACTAACTATTCATGTGTAGCTTTGTGCATATGTAACTTTGACAAAAACAAAAGTAGCATATCTGTGTCTGCCACTGATTGGTCCCCTCAGATCACTGCTAGAAGGCAACTCTTCTCTCAGTATGTCCAAACACAAAATATCAGCCATCGGTCTGGACTGGTTGTACTGTGGTTCTGGGGCACATCAGCCATCCTAGACTCTACCTCCACCATCATATTGCATCTTGGGGACTGCCTTTGCATCCCTCCTGTGTAGAGTCAGTGGTTTCTAAATCCTCAAACTTCCTCTTTCTTGGTTTAGTACCTCATTTTGGTGGAGCCCCTCCCCTAGTAACTTTCAAAGAAAAAAAGAGGGGATGAAAAGTTCAAAACCTTTCAGGTCTAAATATATCATTCTTATCCTCACACTTGATTGCCTGACTGTAGGGTAGAACATAGCCAAGGATTTCCATGCAGGATTCTAAAGCTACAACTCCCTGAGTCTTTCAGGTTGCTATTGAGAAGACTGATGTCTTGTTTATTCTCTGTGCCATTATATGATCTATTGCATAATTTTGTTTGTGTGGAAATGTTGAGAATCTTCTCTTTAACCGTGGTGTTCTAAAATTTCCTATTGATATGCATTGGTTTGGGTTGATTTTCTTTCACTATGCTGCTCACTTAGGGGAGCCTTTTCAATCTGAAGGCCCATGTTCTTCAGTTCTGGGAGAAATTTTCTAATATTTTCTTTCAGATTTCTTCCCTTATATTTTCTCTGTCCTTTGTTTCTGGGATGGCTGTTGTTTACATGCTGATCTCCTGGCCTGCTGGTCTGATTTTCTTTTTTTATCTGCTCTCTCCTCTATTCCATCTCTTTACGTTTTTATTCTACTTACTGAAAGATTGCCTCAATTGTATTTTCCAGAATTCTACTATTATTTTAAATTTGTTTTTATGTTTTTAACTTCTAAGCATTTAGTGAATGTTTCTTTTTTGTAGTGTTCTGTTCTTGCTTCGTGGGTACAATATCTTCTCTTCTACCTTTGAGAATATTAATTATAGCTTTGTTATTATTTTTACTTTCTGCTTCCTGCACTGTCTCTGTTCTTCCAAATTCCTTGCTTGTTTTGGTCTCTACCTTTTCTGTTGCTAGCTTCCCTCAAACACCTGATGACTTTTGCCCGCCGGCTCATATTTAAGAATGAGGCAGATTGGAAGATCCATGTGTGAATAAGTTTTTTTGTTCTTGGCAGACTCGAATATAGGCTGCTCCGTTTGAGCCACTCAATGGTGGGATCCCTGGCTCTCAGTTTCTTTAGGTATTCTTCTTGGGCTGATCAGTGATTCCTGAGAAGAAATCTTTGATTTCTTGCCTGGGGTATATAAGACTGCCCACAGAGCTCTGGGCTCAAAGTAGGGAAGGGAGCTGGGCATGTCACTGTTAACTGCACAGATGTCCACTTAACCTTTTCCCCTTTAAAAATAAATAAATAAATAAATAAATAAATAGATGTATGTATGTATTCATTCATTCCTTCCAATTCTTTTCTCAGCTCTGTTTGAAATCTCAAGTTCAAAGTCCCCCTGCTTCTTACCCACAATCTTCTGCCATGATGGGGAGGGATTCTGGATCCTAACTCCTTCCTTATGAGTCCTGCTCTCTTAAGCCCCACTGCATCTTCACTTGCGGAGGTAGCTGGTAACTCAGGTCCTGCGCCTGGCTGGGGTTGCACGCAGCAATCGTGTTCTACCACCGCTAGCTCAGGTTTCAGCTTTCAGGTGTTTTAGGGCAGTTTCTACTCATATAACCACTGTCCACCTTCTAAAATGTAATTTCCTGCCATCTCTCACCCCATTGTCTTTCTTACATGTTTTCACCTTTAAAAAATAGTCTTCTAATTTCCATTTTAGTAGGATTTTGTGAGGAGTAGAGGTAACTGCGAGTGTTCAATTTACTGTGTTTAACCAGAAGGCCAGTATATCTATTGAGTTTACATTTTTATTTCCTAATTTTTACTGTGTGTCTGGGGGGTGGCTGGTGTGCGCATTTGTATCTGTTAATTGCAGTTGTCTCCGTATCTGATACTAGTCATTTACACTTTGGTGGGAAAATGACATGGTTTATTCACATTCTACTTCCTACACTTTCTACTGTTTTAATATTTTGTTTTGTATTCTTTAATAAACATGTATTATTTTTATAATCTGAAAAAAAAATTCATTTTGAAAAAGACATTAGTTCATCAGTGACATTTACTTCCTGTGGTTATTCAGCAAAACAAACAAACAAACAAAACAGAAAAGAAAAGAATACAGGTAGGAGAAATAAAATGAAATCTTCAGAATGTCAGCAATGGAATTTAAAGTGTCATGAAACAGAAAGACAGTGGTGTCTTTTGTTAGTATTTTGTTCCTTTTACTAGATGAGATTCTGTATATGAATTCATTAACAATTCATTGACATTTGATTAAGTGCCAGGCACCCAGCTACATCCTAACATTACAAAGCCATAAGAAACCCAGTCCAGCAGAGAAGAGAGACATATAGACCAATGATTGCATTACAGACTTATGAGTGCCAGAGTACAGACACGAACAAAGCTTTGCTGATGCAGAGACACAAAATATTAGTCCTTCTGGGGTAAGAGCGGGTGGGGGATGGGTTAAGAAAGTCTTGACAAAATGACATTTGAAGTCAATCTTCTTACCAAGTTCCCCTTGCCATCTAGTGGCTTCTGCTAATATGCCGGAAATAACCAAAGAGGTTTGTTTGTTTTTCTTATTTCTGGGTTTCTCTTTTCCTCGCATTTTTAAATTTAGAAAAATGGAAACATATGTATTTTTAAAGCATACAACCAGGGCTTCCCTGGTGGCACAGTGGTTAAGAATCCCCCTGCCAGTGCAGGGGACACAGGTTCGAGTCCTGGTCCGGGACGATCCCACATGCCGCAGAGCACCTAAGTCCGTGCGCCACAACTACTGAGCCTGCGCTCTAGAGCCGCGAGCCACAACTACTGAGCCCACGTGCTATAACTACTGAAGCCCGTGCGCCTAGAGCCCGTGCTCCACAACAAGAGAAGCCACCACAATGAGAAGCCCGTGCACCGCAACAAAGAGTAGCCCCCGCTCGCTGCAACTAGAGAAAGCCCGCGCGCAGCAACAAAGACCCAACACAGCTAAAAATAAATAAATAAATGAAATAAGTAAATTTTAAAAAAAGCATACCACCAAACAGAGTAATGAGAGTTATTTTAGGGAAGGATTTACTTCTCCATTCTGACTAGAAAATCTACTATTCACCCACCAGGAGTTCAAATTATATCAATAGGAAAGAGGAGGGACATTCGATATTAAACAAAACACTTCCGTTTTACATATTAGGCAACTAGGGTAACAAACAGAAAGATAGCAGGTACATTGTTTATGGCTTTGGGGAACAAAGCCAATTTGATTTGCTAGTTTGGCCATAACAATATTGAAAATTTATGTTACTTCTTCTAAGGTTTAGCATCGCCAGAATTTACTGGTAAATTCAATGTTCTGAGGAGGAAATACATTTGCACAATACAAAACCAAGAATGTATGATTGTCATGCAGGGGAAAGCTCCCTGGCATTCCTGTCTGCCATATCCCAGTTCCTATCACCCCTGGGGTAAATACTGTTCTTTCATATGCCTTTTTTTCCCCAGAATTTCCACCAAAAAAACAAACCAAAACACTGAATGTTGATCCTTATTTCCCAGTTTTTATGCAAGAGTTGCTTCTGACAAACACTAAAGTTTGGCCCAACAATATTAATAGCATCTAGAGTTTAAATTAACAGCAGCCTTTTAGTTAAACTTTAAAGACTGAACACCAACGTTTATCTCTGATCCTCCCACAAACCCATTAAAATGATAACAAAAGATAAAAACACTAAAACTTCACAAAGATACAGAGAACGGGAACAGTGAAACCAGGCAGCAGGAGATACCCTGATAGCTTTTATTATTTGTTCACAATTATTTGTTCTCTGCCTGTACTTGCTCCGCTTTCCTAAAGATAGAAATACTTCTCCATCCCGTGTACTCTGGACACGGCCATTTGACTTGCTTTGGCCAAAGTACCGTAAGCAAATAATACAGAAGACGTGTCTGAGCAGAGCTTTCGTGCCCTTCTGTAGTTCAGTTCTCTTCTGTCTTTCGCTGGGAGAACTAAATTCCCCAGATGGTGTCTGCTCTTAAGCTTGAATCCCAGATTTCAAAAACACACAGAGCCAAGCCCAGCAGAGCTAGCAGAGAAACAGCCCCTCCCGGGACTTAGACCAAAACATAAAACAAAAAAAACCCAAGAACAAAAAAAGTAAGCCATTGAGATTTGGTGGGTGTCTGTGGCTACAACAACAGCTCACTAATGCAGATGCCAACATTTTTGGGAAGCTGAATAACGAATTATGGAGTGGTACCAGGAGAAAGCAAATATCTCACAGATCTATAAATACAAATATCTATAGACATGTATCTATAGATACTAAATAATAAATGTATTGATACTAATATCTAGAGAGCTACCAATATTAAATCTAACTCAACAGAAAATCACTCCACACCCCACAGTGAAAGTCAACTGTCATTGAGCCCCACCTCTGCTCACAAAGCTAATTTTATTTGCCATGCTTCAGCCTTAAATCTGAACACACAACCAAGGAAAGCCTGCAACGTGAAAGACAGAAACCGAAACACACACAAATGAAGGAACTTGTAGGAGACAAAGATGAATCAGGAAGAAGAAGAAGCTTAAAGAAACTAAAATTAATTTTCTCGGAACCATAAGCGACAGTAAATGTGAAACAAGATTATACATGAAACAAGATTAGGATGTGTTAAAAGGAACAGAAGAATGTTCCTATAGCCCAAATGACAAAATTCAGTAAAAGGTGTAGACGATAAAGTCAAGGCTATCTCCCAGCCATACTGTCCTAATGAACCACCTCATGGAAAACCACTGACATTATCCATAGCTTCGTGAAGTTATGCAACTAAATGGCCCAAAGGGGAAGAAAACACAAACAAATGGAAGATGTGAGAGGATAAGAAATAATCTGTCTAGCAGGTCCACTGTCTAATAAATAGAACTTCCAGAAATAGAGAACAGGGAAAGCAGAGAAGAAAAATCATAAAATATGAATATATTCGAAAACAGTAGGCTCTCCAGATGAAAACTCACTGAGAGCAAAATAAATAAATAAATGCAGGAAAAATAAATAAGAAACATGAGTGACATCCAGGCATTGTGAATTTTCATACCACCAGGAATTTTTTTTTAAAGTATGAAAGCTTCCTGGTAGGAGGTATGGATGTGGGTGGGCAACATACAAAGGATTAGGAGTTGGATTGACCTTGCTCTTCTTAATAAAGACAAAGGATGCTAGAGGTTGAAGGAGCTATGTCTTAAAATGTTAAATGAAAACTCTACACCCAGCCGAAGTACCAGGCAAACAGTTTCAGACAGAAAAATGCTAAAAAATGTACCTTCCATATATTCTTTCTCAGAAAAACACTGGTGGATATGCTCCACCAAAATAAAATAAACAAGCCAACAAAAACGGTGAAGGAAGGAAGGGAGGAAGGAAGGAAGAAAAATATAGCATACTGGTTATATTTTGCTATGCAATAAATCACCCAAACATGTAGTGGCATAAAAAAATTTATGATGTGGTCAGGAATTCAAAAAGGACCCAGCAAGGATGGCTGTTTTCCATGATATCTAAGGTCTCAGGTGGGATGACTCAGATGGCTGGGAGTAACTCAGGTAACTGGATTTGAGGCTCATTAACAGCTTAATCATATTTCTATTACTTTGCGGTAAACAATTAAAAACACCCCATACTACCCAAACCAGATGGGAATTTAAATAGGGTTTAAGGACAACTAGTCCTTAAATTGATAAATCCTTGAGGATGTCGACAGAAAATGCCTTAGCCATTCTCAATTTGTTGCTCCCCATCTCGAATTACTTATTCTAGAAGAAGGCCTGATAGACGCACCTCCCAAACCAGGCTCCTTATCTGCCACCCTGCACCCACCATACCCGAATGCTCTCCTCCCATCCTATTTCCAATCTTCTTGTGGAACTGGCACCACGACTACCCAGGTGTCCAACCTGAAAGCTTAAAGTACTGTTAGACACCTTCCTCTTCCCCTTTTCAATGGAATAACCAAATCCTGCCAGAATTATTGCTTCAATTAGCCCCATTCTCTCCAAGCTCTCCCTTCAGCGTCTTGTCCTCTGCCCCTTGCACTACTGTAATAGTCACGCACTGGTCAACTAGCCCCCAGGCTTCTGTAACCCCAAGTCCATTTTCCACATGACTGACGGAGTTAGCTTCCTATAACCTAACGTCGACTGTATGACTTCTCATTTAAATCATGTACTCAAAAAGCCTAAAGTAAGGCTAACAAGTTGCCTTACAAATCAAATCTCCTAGCATTTTTACAAGTAGCAGCACAATAGGGGCAACGCAGCTTAGAAACCTGAAATCTGAATCTTGGTTTTGATTCCTGCCCTCAACACTCTCTAGCCCGGGTGCTGGGCACTACGTATCTGTGCTATAGTTTCCTCACCTGTAACAACAATAACAACAAAAATACTGATTGTAAGGATTCAATGAGATACAAAGGAAAACACCCAGAATTGCATTTTCCAAGAAGGAAGCATTTGAGAAATGCTAGATGGTATTACTGTTAATATTATTATTGTATAAAGATCCCTTACCATAGACACTCTGTAATGTGCCAGTCACTGTGCCAAATCTTATTCAGCTTTAATTCCGTTATATAACCGCAAAGCTCCTAGAGCATATTAGAGATAAAGCACATATTTTAAAATTAAAATATCTATTGTTTCAGTCTCTGAAAGCAAACAATATTAAATGCAAATGTCACAAATTCTACAGAAGTTAAAAGAAAATATTACAGTTCATGCTTCTCAGATTCCTACAATGCCACCTAAAGCCCTAAAATGAATTTTCCAGAACATGCTGGATAACATATATTTTTTCCTAGTCTAAGTAAGTAGCCTTCTTTGATCTGGGTTTAAAAATGAACTAGATCCAAATGCCGCTAAAACTTTCAGTCTCCTGTTTTCACATTCTTTAGAGCCAAAGCTTATTATTTCCTGACGTTTTTAGTAGCTGGGCTATACATCATCTACTTTAGCCTAAAGAGTACAGTAGAGTTGAAAAGGAATCATAAAGTACTGCAGAGGAATTTTGTTAAGCAATTGGTAGATAAAAGATAAAACAGCAAAGGGAGAGATCTTTATTAGCTAAGTGATTAACATATCAAAACAGCTGTTTTCTCAGGGCTCGGAGATAAGGTTTGGATTTGGGCCAGCAGCTCTTTACGATTTAAATTAGGTTTGTCAAGTGGTTTCCGATTCTTCCAACAGGGCCCTGAAGCTCACCTGGAGGCACCCGAGTGCAGGCCACCATTTCAAAGAGGTTTTTACTTGGGTCATTTGCACCCGTATTGATGAAAACCAAATGGCAGCAGCGGGCCTTGGACTCCTTTGACTGAATCTAAAGGAAAGTGAAGCAGTGGGTTGGTCATTGTGTCATCTGCAGCAAGTCAAAGTCTCCAAAAGGCTCAGAGAAGGGTTTCAGTCCAGGGGATTCAATCTTAGATGTGGGCTGGACTTCAGTTGAGAGGGATTTCTTAAGAACTCCATGTGGCTGAGATATGACAGAATTGCTGGGAAAGGGAGTTGGAAACTTCCAGGGGTTTGTGTCTGTCATTGTCAATCAGCCAGTTTAACAAATTGCATTTATTATTACATCGCTGTTGTTGTTGTTTACTGATTATAAGAAAACACGGGAATTTGTAAAATACAGAGAAGAGAAAGAAAAGTAAAATTGCCTGCCACCCAGAGATCTACTACAACCAACATTTTGGCTTATTTTCTTCCTTCCTTCCTCCCTCCCTTTCCTTTTTCTCTCCTTCCCTCCTTCCTTGCTTCCTTCACATCCACCCATCCATCCATCATCCACATGGCTCTTTTTATCCATCTATTTATCTATCTCTTTATATAGTTATATATAGTTCTATATCTCTGTAGTTTGTTACGTAAGTTTTGCATTGTCACTGATTTTCAGATGTTTTGACTCTTATCCTCTAATTTGCAACCTTTCATCTGGGGGATCTTCTGGCTTTGCTAGGCAGAGTGCCCCTTGGGAATTTGTGGCTGTTTATTCTCTGTTAAAAATTTCTTGCAATCAAGAATTTGGTGTTTTTCTTAGTGTAACTAAAACAAAAACAGAAGATCACCCAGAACCAGAGGAGTTTGCACTAGATATTTTTTTTAGGTTTCTGCCCGCAGAATTATCGCCATGTCCCACAGCCTGGCCTCTGCTCACTCTTGTCACAACCATCCAGACACGGGCCTCTGGTGGCTCCTTGGTCTCTAGAGACTGCTTCTTAGGGCAGGATTGGAAATGTCTCTGCCAAGATGCCCACAGAAGCACCTTGAAGGGTAATTTATAATTAGTAACAATAAATAATGGTGGTTAACATCTTGATAGGTGTTATAATTTTTTTTTTTTACAAATTTTTTTTCCATTTGTGAACACAGCACATAGATGGTTTGCATTGTGAATCAAGGTGCCTTGAGTTCTATTCCAAACTTGGTCTCAACCATTGCCTTTCACTAGCACTTGAATTCTCTGGGCCTCAGTTTCCCTACCTATGAAAGGGAAGGGGAGGCAGTGGATGCTTAGGGGACCAGACGCTCGCTGAGACCATCCCGAGATCAGCAGTTACACTCTACTCTGAAGACTGTGATGGCCCTGTGTTGGCTGGGCATTGAGGCATTCTTTCCATCAACCACCAGTCAGCAGCGAACCTGCCACGGGCGCACACGCAGAAGGAACCTGGGTATATACTAACCTGGGGGTGGGCGGGTGGACGGAGAATCCAGGGTCTGTTTTCCCCAAGCAAAGTTGTAAAGTCTGGTCATGTTGGTCCTCTGTATCTCTCCTCGTCCGTTGGGTGAGGTAAGCTAGGCAAGTAGAGGTGTGTGTGTGTGTGTGTGTGTGTAGACAGATATGAAGGATAATTTATTACACACATACCTCATGGGACACTGGCACTGGTCGGTACTTCGTGAATAACCCCAGAAACAAACATAAGATGGAGCAATGGCTGGAAAGAGCAGACACCACTGAATGGGCCCACGAAGGCCTTGTACAAGAGCTTAGGTGTTTGCTCCCAAAGGCCAGAGGCCATGAAAACAATGTGTTTCCTGCTTTCAAGGGCACACAGGTTAGTCCTCGTGGCTCCGGGCCTGGGCATTCAGCCACAGCTGTCACCCTGCCACGTACTCAGGGGTGGGAGGGGAAGGCAGCTCCTGGGAATGGCTTCCTGTCCCCGCAAAACAATTTCACTCCCAACCCTCATGGAGGTGGGCTCCTCCAAACTCCCTTGTTATTGACACAGCCAGCCTGCTGTGATGCATTCAGCAAATACTGGGCACTCGAAGGCTTTTGTGCTTCTTGTTTAACAACGACTGAGAGTTGATTCCCTACTTCTACAGGACTTACAAAACAATGTGGAAAGAACAAATCCAACGCCACTTGGCAAGCAGGTGGGGGTCAAGCCCTGCATACTTTAGCACACACCCTGGCCCGCTTGGAGCCACAGTGCCAGGATTGCTAGCCCACCCCCTATTCTTACACAACTCCCTGTCTGCCCCTTTGCAAGTGCCTGAAATTTCCAGAGTTGAGAGTCATTCCTTATATGTATGTATTGGGGCGTCCCCTAATTAAGATTCAAATCTTAGGGCAGGAATAGCACTTTGGGCTTTTATCAAACATTTACCGTAGTGGAATATTCTTCCTCATACCCCTTTCTGAGAGAATTAGCTAAAGCCAGGCGTTCCTGGAATGAGGTAGGAATGACA
>NW_020174718.1:1558758-1565329 GCF_003031525.2 Neophocaena asiaeorientalis asiaeorientalis | reverse complement strand
GCTTTCAGCTGACTAGCCAGCCCAGGTTGCGACTTTATTCCTTCATCTTCTTGGGAGTGTGTTTGAAATACTAAGCAATAACGAGTCTGGGGGTTGACCTGTTTAATTAAGTGGAGGTTTACGCAAACTTATTTACCTGCTGTCTTCACTGATTCTTCTGCCTCCCTCCATTCCCTAAACAGAAGTAGCCCCAGGGACTCACCGGCTCCCTTCTTCCTCTACCCTCTCCCTCCATTTGGGAAAATCTCACTTTTTCAGCTTTAAGTATCACAATCAGTAGCCTGCACCTCCCAAATGTCTCTCTAACCCAAGGGCCGGCAAACATTTTCTGCGAAGAGCCAGAGAGAGTATTTTAGGCTTCTCGGGGCGTCCATCTCTGTCCAAACCCCATCTTCACAGCATGAAAGCAGCCAGAGACAACATGTAGGTGAATGGGGATGGCTGTGCTCCAATAAAACTTTATTTATGAACACCGAAATTTGAATTGCATGTAATTTTCACTTGTCACACATCTTTTCCCCCAACCACTTAAATATGTAAAACCTATTCATGGGCCTTACAAGAGGCAGACTGCGATCCACTGTGATCTGGATTTGGCCTGAGGGTGGGAGTTAGTTAACCTCTCCCCAAATTCCACTCCTCCCGCTGTCCAAAACACCCTCAGCCTCGACATTTATAATATGAAAATCACCCTGTCCTTTATCCACCCCACACAATAACTGCTCTTCCTAACTTCCTTATTTCTCTGAGGATGCCAGAATTTTCCAGGGACCCAGGCTGGAACTCTGAGGGTCACCATAGTTCCCGTATGTCATCTCTTATGCAAAACCAGCATCCCAATCCAATGGCTGACCCACATGCACCGCTTCTAGCATCTTGCCTTCTCTCCTGTGCAAGATGTCCTGTGCATCCAAACTACTGATACTTCTCCTAGAGCAAGACTTTCATCATCGAATTCCCTTCAGCGTCTCTACCTTTTCCCGCACACATTGAGCCAGCCTGCAGGACCCTCTGCTTGTCTACATGCAGTTTCCCCTCTGCTGGAGTTTCCTAGTTTCCTCCCTTGCTATTTCCCTACAAGGATCCTCTGTGCGAACCAAAATGACCAGACTTCAGCAGGTGAAATCAACATGCAGGGGGAGGGGATTCCTGCCGCTGTGCCTTTACTTCTGGTCTCCTCCTCTCTCCCCCAACCCGAGCTCCTTTCCCTAAACCCATGGACCTAACAAAAGGCTCACAGCCAACCACGACAAGATACCACTTCACACACACTAGGGTGGCGAGCACAGAAAGGCTGACAATAAGTAGCGTTGGCGAGAATGTGGGAAAACTGGAACTCTCATATAGGGCTGCTGGGATGTAAAACAGTGCAGTCACTTAGGAAAATAACCTGGCAGTTCCTCAAAAGGTTAAACATATAGTTATCGTATCACCCAGCAATTCCACACCCAAGAGAAATGAAAACATAGGTCCACACATTACAGCAGAAACTAACACAACATTGTAAATCAACTCTACTCCAATAAAAATTAATTAAAAAAAAAACATAGGTCCACACAAAAACCCGTCCACGAATGTTCACAGCGGCATTATTCATAGTAGCTAAAAAGTAGAAACAACCCAAAGGACCACTAACTCATGAATGGATAAACAGGAAAGGGCACATATTGTATAATTCCATTCACACGAAATGCTCGGAATAGGCAAATTTATAGAGCTAGAAAGTAGATTAGTGGTTGCCTAGGACTGGGGTGGGATTGAAGGAATGCAGAAGGTAACGGGTCACTGCTAATGGGTATAGGGTTTCTTTTAGGATTGATGAAAATGTTCTAAAACTGATGGTAGTGATTGCTGCACAACCCTGTGAGTACACGAAAACCCACTGAACTATACACTTTTAAACGGGTGAACCATATGGTATGTGAATTATATCTCCATAAAGGGTTTTTTTTTTTTAAAAAAGTAAAAAAAAAAAAAAGGCTCATGACCAAAGCAGATCACTGTAATCTGTTAAAGATTATCTTCATTTTGTAGCTACATTATCATCTGTTCCACTCATTTGATATTATACACTATGATTTTTTTTCTGCTTACGTTTTAATTTCCCAACTACTTTGAAATTCTTATACTTTTGCATATCAATGCCTGTGTCTGTTGATTTAATTCAGAAGAGAATTCCAAGTAGTTAAAATAACTTAAATGGAACCAGAGCTGGAGATGATAGCTTATAGAGTATGGGTGTGTCAAACACAACTCACAAGGACCATATTGATATGAAATGATGAAGTGGGGAAGAAGACAATCTTCGGTTTCACTCGTGAATTGACATGTCTTGCTTTTACTATTGTGCATCCCTGGGACATGGTTAACTGGGCACGGGCTGTCTCTCTGATCCACTGCAGAGTGCCTGGAAATTAGGATATTTGGTTATGCTTACGTTGCAGTTTCCCCATTCATAAAGCCAAAGTATGATGGAATTATATGTATTTTTTAAGTTACTAATTCACGACTACTATGAACCTACTATGTGCATAGTGTTGGATCCAAAGACTAAGCAAATCCAGTAAGTAATAAATGACCATAGCCGTCAGCTTTCTATATACTAAGCATGAGGTACTCGAAACCCTGTTTGCTAACAATTTGTTTTTTTCAAAAGGTTTATATTTGGGACATGGTTTCTGGGAATATATCAATTAGGAGAACATTAAAGTGTGTATCATAGGTCTATATTCAACATACACTGACTAGGTCAGCAAGAAGTTAAGGATATGGGAAAAAATAGAATCCTATTTGTGGATAGCATTCTCTAGAGAGTATATATGATCCATTCCATAAATTATATCCAAGGAAATGCTCTCAACACAAGGGTTAAGGTACCTTAGTAGTATGCAAGGGTCCCAAAAGAACTTTCTACCTTAGGATACTACTCAGAGTAAAGATGCAGCAATCTAGTAAATTATAAGTTTTAATATGAGGGAAGTATTTTAGGGAAGGTCAGAAATCATTTGCCTCTCAAGTATCTTGAATTGAATCATCTAATTCTCAGCAAGTGAAAATACAAAGTCAAAGCTGTAGGTGTAGCAGAACCCTTGGAAGACCAGCTTCCCACAGATTGTCTTACAGCCTCATTTTCAAGATTCCTCAAATCCTTGAGGACCACCCAGGGCCCGGGCAAGCTTGCCAAAGCTAGAGTTCCTACCCAGAGGTGTGGGGTCTGGGTAGTTAGTAGTTAGTAGAAAACTTAGTTAGTAGAAAACTTAGTTAGTAGTAAACTTCATCTACTTGTGTGGAATGTCCTTTCTATGTATCTGCCCTGGGAACCCATTAATGGTGGTGACCAAGGATTCAGGAATTGGAATCTTCACTAATCACAGTGGCTTTACCTTAAAGACTGAATGAGTTTCCTACGGCTACTGTAATGAATTACCACAAACTTAGCGGCCTAAAACAGCACACATTTGTCCTCTTCCGATTCTGGAGGTCCAAAGCCCGACTTGGCCCTCACTGGGCTAAAATCAAGGTGTCAGCAAGGACGGTTTCCTCTGGAGGTCTAGAGGAGATTCTATGTCCTTGCCTTCTCGAGTTTCTAGAGGCCACTGGCATTCCTTGGCTTATGGCCCCTTCTTCGTTCTTCAAACCATCACATCTTCCAATCTCTCTCTGCCTCCCTTTTATAAGAAGCCTTTGATTACAATGAGTCCACGAGGGTAATCCAGGACAATCTCCCCACCTCAAGATCCTTAATTTAACCAATCTGCAAAAGCCCTGTTGTCATGTGAAGTGACATATTCACATGGTTCAGGGATTAAGACATGGATGTCTTTGGGGGCCATTATTCAACCACAGAAACACAACAAAAAGGAGGCCTCCTTGAAATATTAGCATCACCATCGTCACTGCCTCTAAACACCTACCATAGTCTGGGCATGGGCAGTCAGCACTCTACACCCATCGTTTCGTGTTGTTCTTAAGCAACACTGGAGTTGAGCGCTGGTTCGCACATTTCACACATGCTAACACTGAAGCTCTGGGAGGCTTAATGACTTGTCATCAAGAGTCCCACAGCCGTGAGTCCCGTCACCTCTTACTGCAAAGGCTGTGATTTCAAACGCTATCAGAGAATTCTGGTTGGCCTCTCACGGTCACTACAACCATTTCCTTATGGGGTGGTGGGAACACCTCGTTCTCATCATCCCACTTTCTGCTGTTCAGTCTGATGCAGCCCCCAGGTCTCGTTGCCAACCCAGTGCCCAACAAAGACCTAGACGGGTAAGGGTGACACAGCATCTAGCCCACCTGTCTGCCTCATTGTGGAAGGGGCTCAGTCCTTCAACATTTGTTTAGTGTCCTCTATGCACTCACTAGTCATGGTACCAGGCCCTGGCGGCTCAGTTTTATCACAAACCATTCTGTACAGGCATAACTCGTCTTATTGTACTTTGCACTTGTTTTTTATTGCTTTATCACACTTCACAGACATTGCATTTTTTAAAAATTGAAGGTATGGGACAACCCTGCATTGGGCAAGTCTATTGGCGCCATTTTTCCAACAGTACTTGCCCACTTAGTGTCTGTGTTACATGTTGGGAATTTTCACACTATTTCACACTTTTTCATTATGATTATATTTGTTCTGGTGATCTGTGATCTTTGATGTCACTATTGCAAAAAGATTACGACTCTCTGAAGGCTGAGATTGATGGTATTTTTTAATTAAGGTATATACACTCTATTTGAGATGTAACACTATTGCCACTTAATAGACCACAGTATTGTATAAACGTAACTTTTACATGGACTGGGAAACCATAAAAATTGTGTGACTTGCTTTATTGTGATATTTACTTTACTGCAGTGATCTGGAACCGAACCCACAGTATCTGAGACGTGTGCCTGCATATTGCTGATGCCGCACCTACAGCACTTACAGTTTTAATACAACTTGTCTTGTACTTTATGATTTAAAACAAGTAGTTATCATTGACTCTAATTACCAGTGTATTTAAAATGCACAAGAAGACGAGATATAGATACTTAAGATTTAGTCATTGTCTTTTCCCTACCAAGCCAATATTCTTTGACTTTTACTTAGTTCGCTAATTTTACGTAATTATAAGTAAAGGTTCTTCCTTATTTCCAAAGGGGAAACTGGGGCACAGAATGGTTATTTGGTCCATAAGCAGGAAGAAAAATAACCCAGGGGGATCCCAGTCTAAGGCAGCCACTTGTAGAGACGGTGAGCCAGCCCTGAGAAGGGTCCAGATCGGATAAACCATGTCTGCAAAGGATGGCTTGCCCGGGACTGTGACAGGCCACTTGAATTTGCCTGCCTGGTTTATTTGGACTATGCCTAAAAATCCTCAGAATACCCCAGAAAAGCCCAACTCATCCCTTTTTTTTTTTTTTTTTTTGGTTTCCCCCCACATCACAACTTGAGGGATCTTAGTTCCCCGACCAGGGATTGAACCCAGGCCCACGGCAGTGAAAGCACCGAGTCTTAACCACTGGACCACCAGGGAAGTCTCCATCCCTGTTCTGAGACTGGGCATATAAGGTTGCTGGGGCCAGAGAGTGTTCTGTTTTGTTTTTTTAAGATTGATTGATTGATTTAATTTATTTATTTATTTATTTTTGGCTGCCTCAGGTCTTAGTTTCGGCATGCGGGATCTTTCGTTGTGGTGCATGGGCTTCTCTCTAGTTGTGGCGTGTGGGTTTCCTCTTCTCTAGTTGCGGCGTGCGAGCTCAGTAGTTGTGGAGCACGGGCTCAGTTGCCCCACAGCATGTGGGATCTTAGTTCCCTGACCAGGGATTGAGCCCGCGTCGAACCCTACATTGGAAGGTGGATTCTTTACCACTGGACCACCAGGGAAGTCCCCAGAGAGTATTTTTTAAAGATGGAAGAGACTTGAGCATCTCTCTATGTTAAGGGGGGTAGAGGAAGCGATTAAAGATAGAAACGAAACAAGAGCCACAAACTAGAAACAACCCATCCACCAGGAAAATGGATAAACAAAAAGTAGTGCATCCATACAACAAAATACAACCCAGTAATCAAAAGGCACCACCGACTGCTACACGCAACAATGTGGCTGAATCGCAAAATCATTATCCTGAGTGAAAATGGCCGGACACCAAAGAGTACGTGCTGCCTGATCCCATTTACATGAAATTCTAGAAAATGCAACCTAACCTATTAAAGATGGAAGAGACTTGAGCATCTCTCTATGTTAAGGGGGGTAGAGGAAGCGATTAAAGATAGAAACGAAACAAGAGCCACAAACTAGAAACAACCCATCCACCAGGAAAATGGATAAACAAAAAGTAGTGCATCCATACAACAAAATACAACCCAGTAATCAAAAGGCACCACCGACTGCTACACGCAACAATGTGGCTGAATCGCAAAATCATTATCCTGAGTGAAAATGGCCGGACACCAAAGAGTACGTGCTGCCTGATCCCATTTACATGAAATTCTAGAAAATGCAAACTAACTTAGAGGGACAGAAGGTACATCAGTGGATGCCTAAGGTCAGAAGCAGGAATGAAGAGCAGAGGTACAAGGGAAGTT
>NW_020174718.1:1549342-1558742 GCF_003031525.2 Neophocaena asiaeorientalis asiaeorientalis | reverse complement strand
GATTTCATGATATTAAAACTCAAGAAGTTGTACACTTTAAATGGATGCCATTTTATTGTGTATAAGTTATACTTCAATAAAACTGATTTACAAAGAGACAGGGAGGTTCCTCGGGGTCCTGTGGACTGGAAGGGGAACCCCTCTTCCACAGAGAAGGGAAAGAGGCCAAGGCAGAGATTGTTCCAGGTCCATCCGTAGATGGGGAAAGAAGAGGGTGGTTAGCCACCGTTTATTTGTCTGAAAGCTTCTGCAAAAGCTCCCTGAATTCCTCTCCCCAGCAAAGAGCCTCCTTCGAATATGCGCATTCATGTCAGTCACCGTGAGGTCAATTCAAACCTGAAGAGGGAGACTCCTGCGGCCACATCTTAACCTGCCCCGTGTGCTATCCAGGTAGAAGATTTGCAAGGCCGAACCTTAGACCTCTAAATTCAGCCCACCTTCAGTTTGGCTGGAGCCCCTGGGAACCTCAGCATGAACAGGCTAATGCGTTCCTAGCGGCGTTTTCTTTGATTTCTTCCTGTGCTGCTTTAATCACTGGCAGCTCCAGAAGACAGAGAAGGTGGGTGTAAAGGCTTAATCAGAAAGCTTGGGGCTGGGAGGGGAGCCTGAAAGACAGGGATCTGTAAGTGCCTCCCTGGTTATCAACTCTCTCATTGAACCACTTACTGGAGTCTATCTGACAGCATTTTGCAATACTGAAGACAGAGCCATAGCAATCAGACTACGAAGAGAAGCACAGGCTTCTGGAAAAGGGCTCCAAGTCTCTGAAGAGATACTAGCTTTTGGCGGCTTCCATTTCTTCTTGTGCTTGTTTCCTTTCGGTAGCTACTGGAGATAGACTGTGTTTTCTCTACACACCACTAGGCAAGGGCCAAACTAGGCAAATTTTGATTTTCCATATAGCTGGGGGCATGGGCCTAAGGCTGGAATGCTTCAGTGAGGAGAAATACTCGATTGCAATTGTTTTTCTCAGTCGTTGAATAATATCATCCTCATGCACTTGAAAAGAATGTGTATTCCCGTTTTTGTGGATGTAATGTCCCAGTATAAACCATAATGGAAAAGAAAATTAAAAATGAACGTATATAGTATGTGTATAGTTGAGCCACTTTGCTGTACAGCAGAAATTAGCACATTGTAAATCAAGTATACTTTAATTAAAAAAATAAAATTCAAAAAAATATATCATCCTCAGAACACGTTTTCTTAGTTGCTATCTAATATCTGGTGTCTTCTGATATTAACAATAATCTTTTTATCCTACTGGAAAATAACAGGAAGCAGTGATTAAGTAGAGAAACCAAAAAGTCCTTCCCCTCGACACTGCGCTAAACTGAAAGTCCCTCACAGGCACAAGTTTCTCACGTAGTCGGAAAGCCAAGCAGGGTCTCCACCCCTGGGTTACAGGAGATGAGTTGGGTCGTGCAGCTTCTCCACTGTAGCCATTTGGGCTTTTACAAAAGAGTAATGATGTGAGACCCCCAAAGAGGACCCAAAAAATGTGACAATGCCTGGGAGGATAAGCATGGCATGAAGTTGCCATTTGGGACTCACCGCTGTGGTGAAATGGAGCCTATTGTCTCTTACCACCCACCAAAGCACATGCCTGCCCTCCATGTAAAAGTGAACAGGCTCCCAAGCAGATTGAAAAGAGACACTCAAAAAACACTTGTTTTGTTTTTCAGTTCATACAGCATTATTCACAATAGCTGAAAGGTGGAAACCACGTGAGTGTCCATCAATGGATGAAGGGATAAACAAACTGTGGCCTAGCCACACAATGGAATGTGATTCTGCCATAACAGGGAATGAAGTACTGACACGCTACAACATGCACGACCCTCAAGACTTGAAGCTAAATGAAAGAAGCCCGACACAAAAGGTCACATATTGTACGATTCCATTTGTATGAAATGTCTAGACTAGGCAAGTCCACAGAGACAGAAAGCAGATTGATGGTTGCCAGAGGCTGCAGGTAAAGAGAAATTGGGAGTGCCTGCTAAATGGGTATGGGGTTCTGTGACGAAAAGGATGAACCTAGTTCTGGAACTAGACAGAAGTGGTGGTTGCACAACATTGGGAATGTACAAAATGCCACTGAATTGTACACTTTTGAGTGGTCAGTTTTGTGTTATGTGAATTTTACCTCAGACTAAAAAATTCCCAAGTCAAAAGAGATTGTCATGATGTCACATAAAAACCTTTTTAATGTGAATAATGCACTCAACAGTAAAATACCGAACAAAAAGTTACTATTAAAAAAGAATACTGGCAGGCAGATGTATTCAATTCAGTTAATACTAAGTGAGCCTTCTATGCCTCAACTAGAGGAGGAAAGACATGGAAATAAAGCACGCCAGGCTGTGACGGGGATGGGAACAGGGGGGATGGAAGTAGGGGTAGTTGGGAGCGGAAGTAGGGGTAGTTGGGCGAGCTACTTTGCCCAAAGGGCTACCAGCACGATGGGGGACAGACGCTGACAGCATGCCTTGCACCTGGAGGCCACACCCTGCCTCATCTGGAATCTCATGGAAAAGGGAATTAGTCAGGCAAGGAGCTCAAAGGCTCAACAAAGAGTACATGTTTACGGAGTTTAGAGGTGGAAAAGCTGTCCTAGGCCAACTCCACGCAGGCTGAAGGAGGGCACAGAGTAAGCACGAGTTCTACCTGAGAATCAGGAGTCAGGGCTTCTCGTCCCTGATTGGGTCACTGCGTGACTATGAACTTGGTCAAGCCATCTAACTTTCTGGGTCTTGGTATTCTTTGCTAAGCGCTTCCCAGACTGAGCTGACATCACCCATGTCTGTGGAACATTTAAAACATAAAAACGTCCTTAGGGTTGGAGAAAAGGCCCCCTACAGATTAACCAGTTCCCCTCACAGAGAACCAGTGGTTCTCAGCCTTGAATCCCCTGGGGCTTGTTAATACTCAGATTGCTGGTCTCCATTTCCAGAGTTTCTGATCCAATGGGTCTGGGGTGGAGACGTGAAAATGTGCAGGTCTAACAAGCTCCTGGTGGGGCCGATACCTCACCACACTTTGGGAACCACTGAGATAAACTAAACTAGCTGTTACCAACCCTGGCTGGTCATTAGAATCACCCGGAGAATGTTTTAATAAAAAAATACCAGGACCTCACTCCATATGTAGTGAGCCAGGGATCCTGCAGAGTCTAGACCCTTCTGTCCAGCTCTAGATCCCGTGCTGCTTCTGAGGGGTGGGCCTGGGGCTGGGCTCTTACGGTGAGTGGGATTCAGAAGGTGGGACAAGAGAGAGAGTCATTCTCACTTGAGCCAGAATGAGCAGGAAAAAAGCTCTGGGTCAGGAATCATGGAACCATGACCCAACTCATCTTAGATAAAATTTACTGACCCATCACCGCATATATTTAGCACCTTAAGAAGTGAGGGAGGGAGATACAATAGGAAAAGAAAAGTGCCTTTTGCACAGAGACACTTGGGAAAGGCCTGAGGAAACTTCACACAATGTTCCAGACACTGTCAGTGCTGGTCTGCCAATATTTATTCCTGCATGCTTTTTATTTTTCCCAGAACTAAGTCTAAATAACAATAACAGCTTTCACATAAAAATATTGTAGCATAAATTCTAAGGAATGAAATCCAATTTACTGACGTCTTAACGTAAAGCACGTCCTGAGAGGCCGTTTCATGGAGTACCTGGGAGAATGACTGTTCACTGCGTATTTCGTTGGTGAAAGGGAGGGAAGGAGGCTTTCTGTTTCCCTGGTTATTACTTCCTAACTCAGACATCTCACAGTGCAAATGCCGACCTGCATCTCTGACCTTGCTTAGGGCAACTCCTGCTGATTCTTCAGATATTTGACCTGGACTTGCCAGTTCAACCTTAAATCATCTGCTAGAACAAAAACAAGAGGCAAGAAGGTCCTGTTGCTTGAGAATAAAACAGGATATATTTGCTGGCAGGCAGGCACGTAAAACATGGGTGTCAAGTGGTAAACTTCCACGATGTGTCATTTAAAAATTCTCCCGAGTTAACTTGGACCAAATGACAACCCCCCTTCTTGCCCCCAACCTTGCAATAGGACTAAACCACCCAGATTGTCTTCTATACAAGTGCGAGTGGTGTGATCATAGAGCTAATGGCCTGGCTTGGGGGAATTCTCCCCGGTAACTACCATGTTTCATAAAAGTGCTCTTCCAGAAAACTGTACATTCCTTGAAGTCACGCCATTATAAACTTTAGCTCTCCATGGCACTTAGCACAAGGCAGAACACAGCACATTCACAGTTTACTTCTCTTTTTCACTCAAAGGAGTACACAACAGAGTCCTTGGACGGTCGAATCGGTTTACTCACTAATGAGAAAGTGCTACCTTAAATCTACATCTTTAATAGTTCCATGGCAACCATATTCTAGATCACCATGTCACCCCTGGATTTTTCTTGTGACCCTGACTCTCTCTCATCTTAATCCACTTTACTCTACAGCCATAGAATACAGCCATTCTACGCCTCATGAATGAGGCAATTGGGGGAGCGGAACGAGGGCTGCCCAGGAGTCAGATATGGGTTTGAGTCTCGGCTCAGTGTTGGGTAGCTGGGTGACCCCAGCCCTACCAGTTAAGCTCTTCCAGTCTCCGTTTCTTTATCTGAGAAATGTACGTAACAATATCCAACTGAGCCGTGTCTCATCTCTCTAACTTGACTGTTAGCAACATAAAAGCAAAGACAGGGTCACCTGTCCCTTTGGTCTGCTCCATATGTTACCTGCCGAGCACCCCAATAGGCTAAGTAAATACTTGCAGAACTAGTGTTTGGAGGAAGAAAGGGGCAAAGGGAGAAATGAAGAAATGAGTCTAGGGTTCAGGAGGAAAGGAAAACTCAGAATGATTTTTTCCCATTTTCTTCTAGTCTGTGTTTTCTTGGCCTAAGGACAGAGGATTGCAGCAATGTTTGTGAATGTCAGCAGGGAGGGTGATGTCTGTGCAAGCCTTCGGACCTCAAGAGAAGCTCAGAGATTTTGGAAATCCATCAGCCTGATGGCCAGCGAGGGAGGCTGCTAGCTGCACAGCCTTACAGTGTCCGTCTTTGAATGCAAAAAGCAGTGCTTGCTGGCCAACGATGTTTGCTAGGTATTAACAAATCCTCAGCAGAATGTGATGTGCTAACATATCAGATATGATTGTTGTGTCTGTTGTCGGCCCCTGTGAGGGAATTATGGGAAGACTTCTCTTAAATGCCAGGGACCAGACCGTTTTCCTGCCTTCCCCGGTAGATAGGTCCCACGTGAAAGTTACTATGGGAAACACTCCCTACTGAACCAGGGGTCATGTCCGTAGCCTGGAAGGTTCCAGCAGCAATGCTATTATGCTCAGGGACATGGCCCTCTGGGATTTCATCCAAGCTGGAGAAAGACAGCCTGGGGGCTGGGGTGGGGAAGAACATTTTATAAGCAAGACTAAAAGAACTGGGTGTTGATTCATTTACATTGCTGGAAAAAAATCCCAACAAGGTTATGACTTAGTCAGATGAGCAAAACCGACTACCTTTTAAGCTCCAATATGCTCAGGAATAATTGTGTTACGTCTATAGAGAATTCATTTTCAAGTCATTTCTTGGGGCCAGTGTGCATGAAAAGCAGGCTGTCATTGTGGTGCAGGTAACACGAGAAGTACCAAGGACGTTGGAAAGAGCACCATTTTGTGTCAAAATGAATGTTTAACCGGCAGACTGACGACACATGTACAGGAATCACAGAGCACGTTGGTGACCAGAAGTTTCAGGTAACTCTTTGGACTAAGAAATCGCTGCGGAACAAAACTATAGCAATAAGTGGGAGAAAGATCAAGTAAATGTCTTCAGTGGATTTTCTAGAAGCAGAATTTATGACTGGGATTTAGGTCATGGGAATTATGGAAGTACTGCTCTCAGAAGAAAAGGGGCGAGGGAAGCAAAAAGAGAGGAGGGCAAGGGTTCCACCTCAGCTCGGCGCCAGGCTGATCCCACGGGGAGCTCTGGCACAGGAAGGGCATCACCTAGTGGCACCTGGAGGCAAGGGGCCCGCCTTTGGGATTCCGCCTGGCTGCGGGCTTCACAGGGGTAGGCAGGTACATAATCTCCCAGACAAGGCACCTCCCTTTGGCCAGGAGCAATTTTCTGGAGGAGGGTCAGCTGGGGGCATGCAGCAGCTGGCGGAGGATGCGCAAGCCCAAGGAAGGGGATGTGAGTGGGCCACTCGACTCTAGTTGTTTACCCAAAGCCACATCCTGGTTAGCGGCACGGTCAAGACTAAAACGCGTCTCTCAGCCTTGCCACGGACTCATCAGGTCCATTTTTTTTTTTTTTTTTTTTAGGTCCATTTTTTATAATGGCAATACCTACCGCTACACCACCCTTTATAAAGCATTTTCAGATCTATGATCTCATATCATGACCACCATAATCCTGGGAGACAGACAAGGGCAGACATCTGTGTGCCCTTGACATGGAGGCTAAGAAAGTGATCTGGCCCAAGGCCACATACCTGGAAGTAACAGAGTTGAGACTAAACCTAATTCCGAGGGTACCACCTCTTTTACGGGTCAGAAGAGGTATCGAATAGTAAGGCACCATTTAGCCCTTTATGTCTACTGACCACAGGGTTGCTGTCATCGATTTGGTTTTGTCCTATGTCCCTTGTATGAGGACCTCCATTTGAGCAGTGGCTTACTCAAGGAATATGTAAGTTCCTTGTCATGCATCGCCAGCCCTGGTGTGGGGTTTCTGGTTTCTATTTCTAACTTTTGATACCAACCCTTAGTAATAAGAGAAAAATAGTCTATTTTTATAAAATGACTCAGATGTGTCAGGAAGCATTTATAAAGCTTGGAATGTTTTAATACTTTCCTGATCTGTATGCAGTAAGGCATCTGAATGCAAGAGCTAATATGAAATTCCTCCTCATTGTGGGGTTTAAATTGTGCTTTATACTTTCCTTGCATTTCTATTTAATCTCAGTCGATCCTCACGTGAGCTGAACTTGTGATCACTTCCTCCGCTGTTGGCGGATTTATGGGGAGCTCTCTCGGCTTTTCATCTTACTTTCCTCCTCCATTCCCTAAGCCTCAGAACTTTTCTAATTATCTAATGGTGCCCTACACTGGCATCTGGATATCCAGAGCCTGCTCCAAATCTCCCGTGGAATGTTCCTATCTTTGATGAGGTCACCTGCACAAGGACACCGTGGAGGTTTACAGAGGGAAGACATTGGTTCCAGACCACGGTCCATCTCACGCTGACCTCATGAGCTTGTAGCAAAAAAGAGCATGGGTGTTTACAACTGTGCATATCCTTTAACCTAGCAATTGTTACTTCTTACATCTATTCTAGCGAAATAATTATAGATATGCCCAAAGCTTGGATTATAAGTGTGTTTACTCTCGCAATTTTTACAAGAAAAAAAAAGATTGTTCAGGGACTCCTAAGCCTCCAATAAAAGAGGAATGGTAATATAAAATCTATTAGATCCAGAGGATAAAATAAGACTCATCTCTCAAACTGTGTATCAGAATCCCCCAGAGGGCTTGTTAGATCAAACACAAATTGCTGTGCATCACCCCCAGAGTTGCCGATCAAGTAAATCTAGGATGGGGTCTGGGATTTTGCATCTTTACCAAGTTCCAAGGTGATGTTGACACTGCTGGTCCAGACACCACATTTTGGGAACCACTGCTGTACAGGAACATGCCGTGGTATGTAGTCTCTATTAGTCTGCAAAGGCAAGTTATGTGACAAAAAGCGCTTTAAACCTATTTTGGTAAATCAATCCAATACTTGAACAGTTGAAAGGCGGTTAACTCTGAGTTACATTTGAGTGGTAGGCCGGACTGCGGCGTGCGGGTGGGGCAGCATCTCCCCGCTTCCTCGTTTTTCGCACTGACTCAGAACCCATAGACCTGGGCTCAAATCCCTCTGCAGTTGTCGTCCGCTGCGTATGATACTGAGCAAATTAGCTAACCCCAAAAAGCCCCAACCTCCTCACCCAGAAACAGACAGCGACACTACTTACTTCGAAGAGATATTCTGGCTATTAAGGGAAATAATGTAACACTCATGTGTACACTCATTTAACAAATATCTGTGCAATTCCTACTGTGCCGAGCACCGCACTGGGGAAAGAAGGTGAAACGACGAAGAAGACTCAGTATCTTGACTTCATTCACCCACTCCCCTTCATCTTTTCCCCTGTGCAGAGATACTTCGGTGAAAGCACTTCTCAAAATAATCCCAAGTTTCCAAATCTCTGATGTATGGGGTCTCGATGTTTTTTCCATTTCCATTTGCTGCATGAAGTGAGTCAAGCCGCACTCACAGGAGACCCGACCGGGACCTGTAGGCGTGGCCCTGTCTCAACCTGGGTGAAGGGTTCCTGCTGCTTTACCGAGGGCCTGGGAGAATTAACATGTCCAAACCCCCGCAGGCAAAGTGAGTCTGGATCCTTATCAAGTTCCTCCGAGCACAGCCTCGGAGGGAGAAAAGTGCCCTCCAAGAGAAACATGCTTAAGAACCCAGACGTAAAGATTCCTCATTCCATCAGTGAAGGCGAGAAGGCAGAATTCTTGCTATGACCCAACACTAAACAAGGGTTTGAGATCCTGGGGCCATGTTGTCTAAAACCCACACAGCACAGGGGCGCACAGACCTCCAGGGTCGGGATTCACCCCAGAGATATTCTGCTAATAGAGAGGCTTGGACCTGTGGTTCTGAAGAAACTGGCCTGCCCTGTGCCCAGTGGGAGAGGCCCCAAGGAAACTGTTTATGGCCACAGAGCCTGGCCTTCCTGGCCTCCCTCTTGGCCAAACTGCTGGCCTTATCTCTTGATAGCTCAGTATGTTTACTCAACCTGCACTGCACCTGGAGGTGCTGCGGGCGGTGGGTGTGTCTTACTGCCCTCACTCCAACCTCTGGGCCTCCAACTAGAAAAAGAAAAAGAGGAGGGGGAGGAAGCTGGATCAAACCTTTGGAAAGACAAACCCCATAAAACTCAAGAGGAAAAAAAAGGGAAATAATTACTCTATTTTAGAAGACCATTTTTTCCCAGGTATCTTAGGCTTTATGTTTCCTGGCATTTCTTAAACTTCCAGAATAAAGTTGTAAAAATGCTCACCAAATGTCACCACGGAAGGAAGGAAACACAACTCACAAGACAGGGGTCAATAAAATCCAAGGTGGATGTAAGTTCTACGGCATTTCCATTTAAGGGACTATTAATATCTAAGTGAAAACTACAGCACAAAAGGAACCTCCATCATGCAATTTTATGAAAGCCAGAATCTACTCTGCAAGTCCTCTAGAAAACAATGAAAAAGATAACCAATCTAAGAATCCTTTTTTTAAAAATTTTTGAGATATAATTCACATACCAAAATATTTACTTTTTT
>NW_020174718.1:1515804-1549228 GCF_003031525.2 Neophocaena asiaeorientalis asiaeorientalis | reverse complement strand
CTTCTGGAAGATTCAAGTAAGTGGAATCATGCAATATGTATTCTTTTGTGACTAGTTTCCTTCACTTAGCGTAATGTTTTCAAAGTTCATCCACATTGTAGTATTTCACATCCATATCGTTATTTCACGCCTTTTCGTGGCTGACAATAGTCCACTGTATGGACATACTACATTTTATTTATTCAGGATGAGATAAGCCACAGGTGGCTTTTTAATCTGCATTTCCTGATGATTCACCTGCCTGGGTGGTCAGTGGTGTTTACAATGTAATGTAAAAAAGTCACAGGGAACTATATTCAATATCTTGTAATAACCTATAATGGAAAAGAATCTGAAAGAGAATAGATATATCTATCTATCTGCCTATCTATTCAACTGGATTGCTTTGCTGTACACCTGAAACATTGTAAATCAACTATACTTCAATAAAAAAATAAATAAAAGTAAATAAAAGAGAATTTTTTTTAATATATAAAGAGGTATGTTTAAACAATACAGCCTGCTTTGGGCCAGGCCTCCAGGTACCCACCTAGTTATCTAGTAAGTGTCCGTTTAATCACCTCTATACTAAACACACCGTTTAATCTATCATACTACTCTGTATGATACAGGGACAGCTGAAAGAATGTCCCTGATAGAAGGCATGTGATGCGCTGTATCTATGAAGCTCTTTATTTTCAAACTCAGCAAATTGCTGAACTGGGAGGTAAACAGCCAACTTTCAAGTGCAAAATGTCACTCAACGTATATTCAGATGTTGAGATATTCGGGGAATTGAATGTTAAATATCCTAGTAGAACCAGAGAAGATATACGGATGGCAGATAAGCATATGAACAGATGTTCCACACCATATGTCATCAGGGAAATGCAGATTAAAACAACAATGAGATACCACCACGCACCTATTAGAATGGCCACAATCTGGAACACTGATACCACCAAATGCTGGTGAGGATGTGGAGCAACGGGAACTCTCATTCATTGCTGGTGGGAAAGCAAAATGGTTCAGCCACTTTGGAAGACAGTCTAGCAGCTTCTCACAAAACTAAACATACTTTTACCATACAACCCAGCAATTGTGCTGCTTGGTATTTACCCAAAAGAATTTGAATACTTATGTCTACACAGAACCCTGCACACAGATGTTTATAGCAGCTTCGTTCATAGTTACCAAAATTTGGAAGCAACCAAGCGTTCTTCAGTAGGTGAATGTCTAAACTGTGATACATCTGGACAATGGAATATTATTCAGCACCACAAAGAAATGAGCCATCAAGCCATGAAAAGACATGGAGGGTACTTAAATGCCTATTATTAAGTGAAAGAAGCCATTCCGAAAAGGCTACAAACTTGAAGATTCCAACTACATGATGTTCTGAAAAAGGCAAAGGTATGGAGACAGTCAAAAGGTCAGTGGTTGCCAGGGTTTGGGAAGGGGGTGGTGTTGGTTAGGAAATGATGACTAGGTGGAGCACAGTGGATTTTTAGGGCAGTGAGACCACTCTGTATGATACTCTAATGGTGGATACATGCCATTATACATTTGTCCGGACCCACAGAATGGTCAAGACCAAGAGTGAACCCTAATGTAACAGATGGACTCTGGGTGACAATGTGTCAGTGCAGTTTCGTCAACTGTAACCAATGTAGCACTCTGGAGGGGGATGTTGACAGTGGAGGAGGGTGTACATGTGGGGAGACAGGGGGTGTATGGGAGATCTCTGTACCTTCCCCTCAGTTTTGCTCTGAACCTACAAGTGCTCAAAAAATAACATCTATTTAGAAAAAAATTCTAGCAGAATCCTTGGCACTGAGCATGCCCTTGTGAATACTTGCTGGTAAGCAGGCCATTTTTCCTCCAACACTTTGGTCTCCTCCCAGCAAGACCTTTAACTCTAAAATACTGTGTCCACGTGTGAGGAGTCTGAGGGTTTCGGGACCACTAGTTTTAGTCCAGCGCGCTGGGTTCAAGTTCTCATTTGCCATACACCTGTCTGGGACTCAGTTTCCTCACCTGAGAATTGCAGAGTTGCCTTAGGCTGTCTCTAAGGTCTGTGAGCTGGGTAGGGTCTAGACAAAAGTCAGTGTATAACGCTGGCTTCCATGACCTTTACCGATCTCTCTCCACCAAAGGGATATTTCAAACCCAGTAACCACATTTTTCAAATCAAAATGCAAGGTGTATTATCCAACAAAGGATTTTTTTTTATGTTTGAGGAGTTGCCTGAGCTCCCTGCTTCCATGTGTGTTCGATACAGAAAAATTGGAATGTTTAGAAATACATAAATAAGTAAAACTTCTCATCTTTTCACTCAGAGTAATCACGAAGATATTTTTCTCCCGGCCTTTTGGAAATTATCTATTTCCAAGTCTACCTTCTAACCTAGACTGTGAATACCTTTTTGAAGACTGTAAAGGAGAATCACGAGCAGAACTAGAACTGCACTTTTCTTCTTCTTCTTTTTTTTTTTTTTTGGCCATGCTGCACAGCTTGTGGGATCTTAGTTCCCCAACCAGGGATTGAACCTGGGCCCACGGCAGTGAAAGTGACAAGTCCTAACCACTGGACCACCAGGGAATCCCCACATTAAATTTTTGACTTAATGACTCAATTAAGTTTGCATGGCAAAATACTTTAAATTCCATGCCATTTCTATAATTTATGGAAATAACAGGGAAAACTGATTGAAAACAGTTGCTCCATGTCAAGGACCAACCTTCACTTGGGGCACCAATTAAAAGCTTAATTTTGAAGAGGTGGCCATTGAAGATCATTTTTATAAAGATTTTTTGGGGAGAGAGGGGCAGAGGGAGGGTTACAGAGGCCACTCTGTAAGGAAAGCCAAGGCCCCAGAATTCAGGGCCTCCGTACTTTAACAGAGAAGGTGGCATTAGTTGAGTAATCAAACTTCAATCTCCTGCAGACACAGCTCTTTTCTCTTTTTGAAAAAGACTTGAATTTTTTAAAGCAGTTTTAGGTTCACAACGAAATTGAAAGGAAGTACAAAGATTTCCCATCTACTCCCCCCTCCCCTACACAGGCATGGCCTCCCCTATAATCAACATTACTCACTGGCGTGGTACATTTGTAACCACTGATAAACCCACACTGACACATCGTCATCGCTCGAAGTCCGCAGTTTACCTTAGAGACTCAACTCTGACTGTTTCACGTACGTGGCATTGCTTCGTGTTGTGTTCAGTTGCAAATAATCGAAAACCCAACTTGAGTGGCTTAAACCTAGAAGAATTCATTTTCTCATATAACAGGAAGTTTGGAGCTTAGCAGTTGTCAATATTCAGATCAAAGAGTCCCCCCTCACTCACCACCATCCCAGCTGGGGCCGCGTCCCTGCAGTTCTCTTGGCCTTTCCCTCACTTCCCAGGTTCCAAGCATCACTTGTGCATTCAAGGCAGGAGGAAAATGGGGAGAGAAGAGGGAAGGGCCACACTGGCCAGCTCAGTCTCTTTTTATCACAGAAGCAAAAGCTTTCCAGAGTTTACTCCTGTCCCAAGAAGACTTCTTAGGTCTCCCTGCCTCAATCAGGTCACATGGCTATTCATAGTTATAAGAGGGTCTGGGGAACAGAGCAGGGCATACTGCTACTTCAAACACAGCTGAGGTTATATCAGCCCGGAACAGGGGGATGGATGGATATTGGCATGCAAGTAATGGTACTTGTCATATACACTCCTGACAACCAACGGCTGTGTGGCTCCTTCCAGGATTTGAATGACCGGATGTATATAAGGCACCCACTTCAGTTAGCATCCAGTGTAGGGTAGCTTTCATAATAGTGATAACTACATTTGATTATAACAAGCCGTTTTAACACACAGTTTTTGTTCATCGTTCAACAATTCTGCAGAGTAGGTACATTAAGTCTTCTCATCCCCACTGTAGATGAGAAAACCGAGACAGTGGGGACAGCTACATGGCAGATACAGAATTGGAATCGAACTCTTGTGCCTCCAAAGCTTGTGTCAAGAACTGCAGTTCTGTGCCTGCCTGCTTAGTCAGCACTGCGTGTTGAACCTTTGCTAAGGTCACAGGACTTCAAATACAGAGAAATGAATGGGGTCAACTCGAGTTGGGAGCCTGGGGAAGGCAGAGTCTGTCTGTGGTTTCCTCTGCCTGAGATGGCCTGTGGCCTTTTGGTTTTGTTCATTGCAACATTCCAAAGGACTTTCTGACTGCCACCGTGGGCTAGCAAAATGTTGACTGAGGAGCTGTGGCCAGTCACACCCCTCAAAACCTCAGATCACAATAGGATATTAATACACAGTGCCCTGCAGATTGCTGGTCTACAATCTAGCGAGCTGCTGGGCGAAGAGGGAGCCACCTCTGCCTTGGGTGCGTGGCCCAAGCTTGCTGTTAGAAAGACAAACCCTTGGAGATCTCTTATTTGAAATATTGGGGTTTTCCTTTGGTTGCCGAAGCTTTTCATGACATAGGGCTTTTGGGGAATTATGAGGGGATTTCAGACACCAAGACACATAAAATCCCCTTCCACTGGACTTTAGGCAGAAAGCCTTACGTGTGGCCCTGTGAAGAACATTTACACAACGCTTGGAAATAAGCAAAAGGATGACAGCAAGTCCTTTCAAAGTCATACTGAACCACTGTCTACTGAGCCGAGTATTGAATTCTCTCTGGAAATGCATCTTTGTTTGACTTACTATTTACCATCGATTAGGACCAGACTCTACCAAGTTAGATATTAACACGTGGAGTGATAAGTTACAAATGATTTTTGTCCAGTAGAGTCGCAAATGATTTCTCTTTGAGAAAAAAGATAACCTCAAAGGTTACAGTTGTATTGCCTTGTACGACATAAAGCAGTTTTGTATTTATCTTTGCAATCATATTTTAACATTCTTTTTTCCACTGACTATATAGCCATCCGTCTCTCCCATACGCCATTTCCTCATTAGTGAATTTAATATGGCTTTGATACATGTTCTCCATATATTTGTATAAAGATCCTATTTCTAGCTTTTGGACGCTTGCGTTGGCAGTGCCTTGACAATTCTTATGCAGAGAAGCAACTGTAGTATAAGGAATTTAGCAATGTGACGATTATAAAGTGTGAGGAGGAAAATCCCACTGGGAGTATATATGCTATTTGACTTTATCCTTGCCTACAGCTGTCCATAAACACTGTGTAGAAGCTACTCCTCACAGCGTGTTGGTACTGGATTCCAGAACAAAATCAAAATAAACAAAACAATGCATAATGAGAAAGCCCTATGCAAACACATGGATGAACAGAGAAATTACAATTTTAGAAATGAAATGGAATCTGCTGGTGGCGGCCACCCAGAGAGCACCCTTCTTGCTTCTAAAATCTGTCTCTCTACAGGTACTTGCTTTCTTTCCAAGCCCAGAGCCTATTTTCAAGGCCATGTGCGTTGGATGGAATTTCTTGTGCAAAGAAAAACAAACTGCCTCAAGTATATTTTACCCTAATCTCCACAGCAATCATTGCAAACATCCAGAAGCCAGTGCCTTCTCGAACGGATACCAACCTCACACAGCCTTTACTTGTCCCATTTGAGGCCTCTGGTCCACCAACAGGGACTCGCTGACATCCAGGTTCTAGAAACAATTGCTTGCAATCTAGTGATAAAAGATTACAAGTGTATTTCTGTCCTCATTTTAACATCTTGGTAGAGGAGCTGAGGGAGTATGGGCAGAGAGAGGAGTATCTGAGAAATAAACAAATATGTCCTGCTATTTATGGTACGCGTAAATGTGCGTGTGTATATGTGTGTAAAAGAGGGCTCCTGTTTGAGGCTACCCCTCAGTTTTGGCATTTCTCCTGAAACTTAAACAGAGACTGTGCTTTGTTGATAAATTTGTTACAAAAATAGTAAACACCTAGACCACATGATTGCATGAGTTCCTGCAGTCTGACCACACGTTCCCACTAAGGCAGTTTCATGTGGGGAGGTTGGGAGTATCCAAACAATCGGTTTAACCCCAACAGTAATATTCCACCGAGAAAAACGCCTAACCCCTGAGATTCCCAGGATATTTTCCGTCAAATTGGTCACAGGAAAGGGCTCTGGGATAATGCATGTCAGAGTTCTGTTATGCAGGCTGTATGCAACTTAAAAATGCCTGTAAATAGTAAGCCCACGTGATAACATTGTCGTTTATGTCTGCAATCCACTGACTGTCTCTGTCACATTCTAGACTCTCAAACATTTTGCCTCTCACTCAACGAAAAACACTACGAACTATATATATAAGCACATTTCTTTAAACAATTGGTGTTGCTTAGTACAGGGCCTTCATCTCTCTCACTAAAAAAAAATTTATGTATTATGTTATATCCCTACATGTTAACTGGTAGGAAGTCACATATATGGCAGAGAAGCTTTAATTGTGTCTGTTCTAAGGCAATGGATTCGTTGTCTTCTCCCTGATATTCTCAGATCACTGTCCCACCAATGTAGCAACTTTATTTTAAAAACATACTATAAAAATGTTTTAGATACATAAATTTGAAAAATAAAAAAACAACAACAAAAGAAATTACTACACTGTTGGGGGGAATGTAAATTGGTACAACCACTATGGAGAACACTATGGAGGTGCCTTAAAAAACGAAAAATAGAGCTACCATATGCAATCCCATTCCTGGGCATATATCCGGAGAAACCCATAATTCGAAAAGATACGTGCACCCCAGTGTTCACTGCACCACTATTAACAACAGCCACGACATGGAAGCAACCTAAGTGTCCACTGACAGAGAAATGGATAAAGAAGATGTGGTACATATATACAATGGAATATTACTCAGCCATAAAAAAGAATGAAATAATGCCATTTGCAGCAACATGGATGGACCTAGAGATGATCATACTAAGTGAAGTAAGTCAGACAGAGAAAGACAAATATCACATGATATCACTTATATGCAGAATCTAAAGAAAAGAGATACAAATGAATTTATTTACAAAACAGAAACAGATTCACAGGCTTAGAAAAAAAAACTTATGGTTACCAAAGGGGAAAGGTGGGGGGAAGGGATAAATGAGGAGGTTGGAATTGACATATACACAGTACTATATATAAAATAGATAACCAACAAGGACCTACTGTATAGCACCAGGAACTCTACTCAACACTCTGTAATAACCTATATGGGAAAAGAATCTGAAAAAGAATGGATATATGTATATGTATACCTGAATGGCTTTGCTGTACACCTGAAACTAACACAACATTGTAAATCAACTGTACTCCAATATAAAATAGAAATTAAATTTAAAAAATTTTAATAAATAAAATAAAAATAAAAAACAAAAAAAGAAATTTAAAATAAAGATAAATTTAAAAATTATTTTAATTAAAAAAAGGATGTTAGATTGACCTGACATTACTCCTTCCAGAGGGCCATCACTTGATGCTGATTTTTCTATTAAGAGCTCAGAAATCAAACGTGCGATAATTATGTTAGGCTCTCATCCATTGGTTAATGGTATTCAGAATCCAAATTCCGACCTTCAGTTTTCTGGTGCTTACTCCATTCTGAGTCCTCAGTGGTGAGTTAGAGGGCTCAGGCTAAGTTTTCTCAGTTCCTTAAGATACCTCTTGTACCAATAAGGAGACTCAAAAATCTTTACAAATACTATCATTCATAAATTTTGGCAATACCTGGAAAATCAAGCCACTTTCAAGTATGTTATATGATTCTCATCAAAACTTTAACTCTCTTGTCTGCCTCGTAAGGTAATATTCCCATATATCCCTGTTGAATGCTTCCTTTTCTTGTCTAGAGACATAAGACTTTGCTTGTTTCTAAGGCTTTTTTATTGAAATAACCATGTTAGTTCTTTTGTTTGCCTTTCTGATCTAGAACATAATCATTGTGCTATTTTCTTCTTTTTGGACAATATTCTCTGAAACAGTTAATGGGCAGGATGAGATGGCCATGTGACTTGTTACACATTCCCCCAAGGCACAGTAAACTGAAAAAAGAAAATCTAGTTTTGAAATGGCTTTTGAGCATATTTTTCTTAAAATGGGAGAATCAATTATATAATCGTCTCTGGCACAACTTCTGACTCCTTTTGCAATATCATTCTTTATATGACTCAATGAAGAAAAATAATGGTCGACATCCTTTTTCCACAGCTATTTCCCATGCAGAATGAAGTCACCAAGGGCTATTAGACCAAAACGATCCAGGTTTTTTGGAGAACTTTCCATTCACCAAAATCTCCTAGCAGCCTTCCCTGCCCCCCTGCTTTTTTTTCTAGCACTGTAAGATGGAAGGGTAAAAACAAAACAAAATATACTATGTTATTACCTCTTCTACTCTAATCGAATTTGTACTTCAATGAACTCTTCAAGTTTCCTTTAAATTTTCCAAAGAAATTTCAGAGCTTAACACTTCTTTCAAAACCCTGGACCAAAATTCCCTGGTAAGTTTTTTCCCATACAAAAGGCTTACATGCTTTTCTGTCCATTTGGTTTCTTAGACTCCATATTTCTTATGATACTTGCTTTCTCTTCGTAATACTTTGGATCTATACAGACCCATGGAGGGATTCTTTCATAATGAAACTTGCACACAGCATAGCTCTTGTGTTCCATTTTCTGAAATGACCAGAGACGCTGGTTGCTTTCAGGGTTGTGTGCTGGCCCCTCTTGTCTTCTCCTTGAGCTGGCTCATCCCAATATTGTAACCTCCATGAGGGTAGGGACTGCTTCTCTCTTGCTTCTGCTGTAGCTCTAATTCCTAGCCCAGTACCTAATATATAGCAGTGCTCAACCTGCGTTTGTTGAGATAATGAATTAGTCCCTTCCGCTAAAGATCACATATAGAGGGGGATGGGATAAATTGGGAGATTGGGACTGACATATATACACTACTATGTATAAAACAGATAACTAATGAGAACCTACTGTATGGCACAGGGAACTCTACTCAATGCTCTGTGGTAACCTAAATGTGGGAAGGAAATCTAAAAAAGAGGGGATATACGTATACGTATAGCTGATTCACTTTGCTGTACAGCAGAAACTGACACAACACTGTAAAGCAACTATACTCCAATAAAAATTAAAAAAAAAAAAAGATCACGTATAGAGTATGAGCCACTAACTTCTTTAAAGGATCTCAAGAGCAGCTAAACTTTGCTGAGCCAGGGTCTAGAGACACGGATCTGGAGATTTTTGTGTGTCCTAAATCCCTCTGGATATGCAATGAAAGCCATGGACATTCTGCTCAGGGAAGGTTTAAATGCCCACGTGCAAAGGGTCAGCTGATGATTCAGAGAATGACCGATTCCCTAAGTCCCATTCATGGGCTCTACCTTAAGAGCTTCTTGTCTCAACTGTCCATGAATGATTATCTGTGATGAGACAATGCCCGAGATGGAGGGCCCAGAAAGGGGGCTTCCCGAGTGGTAGGAACGTGGGGAGCTGAAACAAAGACTTAGAGGTCACTGGCGGCCAGTGGAGGCCATGGGCAGACTGTGAAGAGCTGGGGTCAAGGAGAAAGCTGAAGAAGCTCTATTGAGGAAGAAAAAGGGGGGCAATAAGACTTACTCAGCACAGAGACATTCCCGCAAACATACACTGTAAGCAGGATTCTTGGGGTGCCCTTGAGTTGAGATGTGGTGTTTAAGAAAAGGAAACTGAGATCTGGAGTCACCAGCCCTAGACCTTCTGTGCAGAGTGGGAAGGAGAAAGAATCAGCAGGATAAAGGAAAATCTAACTCAAGTTGTCACACTTTCATTGAACACCTACATTGTTTTGATCAGGCTCGGAGCTAAGGACAAAGCAAGGACACTTTATCACAGAGTTCACATGGCTGCCTGCCCTGTACACCACAATTCCCTCATATAAGAGCAGTGGTACGCCACCAGGAACAGTTTCATCCCCCAGGGGACATCGGGCAATGTCTGAAGACAATTTTGGTTGTCATAGCTGAAGGAGGGGGACATACTTCTGGCATCTAGTGGGTAGAGACCAAGGATGCTGCTAAACATCCTACATGAGACAGGGCAGCGCCCACCACGAAGGACGATCCAGCCCAAGATGTCAACAGTGCCGAGGATGAAGAGCCCTGCTGTCGGGTAAAGGCTCTGTACATGCTTGTCCGCTCCTTCCTGTTTTTTTGTTTGTTTGTTTGCGGTACGCGGGCCTCTCACTGTTGTGGCCTCTCCTGTTGCGGAGCACAGGCTCCGGACGCGCAGGCTCAGCGGCCATGGCTCACGGGCCCAGCCGCTCCGCGGCATGTGGGATCTTCCCGGACCGGGTCACGAACCCGTGTCCCCTGCATCGGCAGGCGGACTCTCAACCACTGCGCCACCAGGGAAGCCCCGCTGCTTTCTGTTTTGCCTGACACATAGGGGAATGAGGGTCGTTACCACGAGAAAAACAAACGGGGAAAATTCGCGATTCCCTGGGCACAGTCTTCAGAGGAGGAATTCCACCGGCTCCCCTGTGTTGTGGGAGCAGAAAGTTACCCCAGGTGCAATGAAACAGTTCTGGGAGCTCTGTGTTTGGGGTAAATTTCATCAGAAGTTGCACTCAGGGAATACCAGCACATTTAAAATTAGCCTAAGCCAAACATCGTCGGATCAAAAGGGTAACTGTGGTGCAACAGACACCATGGAACTCATCCTGAGCTAAACCGAAATAGCTTCTGCACGTGTATGTCCCCACCTCCCCCTCCACCCAGCAGTGCAGCTACTTGGGAAATACTTGGATGCCCGGCCATGTTATTCCTCTGCGTGGGCGGGAATTTGAAGGGCCTGGAGTTCTGAAATACCGTGGCCCATAAGCCCAAACTGCTTATCTATATTTGAAGATGCCTGTGCTTCCATTTCAATCAACTTTCTTCAAAGCATTGAGTCACTGAAAGCAAGAAAGATGTGCTAGCTGCATGTACCTCCTCTGTTTCCAATTTTATGAACCGGCAATGAAACAGACAATGAAGAGCTTGGCCCTTAAAACACTGCCAATTTTGCTCACTTAGAGTTCTTGCCCTTTTTTTCTTTCCTCCGGAACACTCTGCTTTTATTGTTAGAACACCCAGGGAGGTCCGTGATCCTGCAGGGTGCTGTGACACGGCTGGAATTCTTGGGAGCATGGTCCCCTAGCCAGGGAAGCTCTGGGAGATGGTCGGGGCCTGGGAAGCACAGGTGTCAGACAGAGATCTGAAAGCTTGTGTGGAGTGCTTCAGCAGGGCCCCAGCTGCTGCCTTCACCCTCGCTCTCCCTTCTCCTCTTCTGACAAAGCCTTTATGTCCCAATGTCCCTGTCAAATGTGCAACAGGACACAAGCAGATTATCTGAAGTGGAGCTAACCAACGTTCCTCCCAGCCATCAGATGTACCGTCCACCAGGTCTGCGGGCATCCCTCCACGTTCTGCAAGCCGGTGCCCCTCCATCCCATCACCCCACCTCCTGTAGGAGCACAGGGCACTGGCAGTGGTTTTGAGGCAATGTGATTTTAATGGAGTACAACAGCTGGTCCAAAAGTGATGATTATTCTGATGTTTTTTACTGACCCTCTCACCAAATAACCTCTTTTGGTGGAAATAAATTAATTTTATGAGGTCACAAAAAGATGTCCTGGTTAATAAATTTACTCTACACCTGCAATTAGGTGATGGTTTACAGAAGCCTTAAAAGAAGAATCCCAGGCCAAAGAGCCCGTGTATCTTGTGTGAAGTTAGTGCTATGGAGGGGAGAACTGGACAAATGAGGCGCTTGGAGAAAATGAATTTCGTAACTTCAGAGAAATTCCTACAGCTAAGGCTGCGGAGGTTAATGGGCATGTGGATGGTGACAATGGAAGGGAATCTGACAGATAATTATGCCTGATGGGAAAAGAAATATGCAAAAGAAAAATAAGCTTAGAATATCTACCGGAAGAACAGAATAGCCGTGCATACTCAAAAGGCACACGTGGGTTGTTGAAGATGCACGTTACAAAGATAAATGCTACATTGAAAACAGTTTCTGAGCTATGCATGGAATTATCCCTCCATGAAAAAAACCAAAAAAAAACCAAAAAACCCCACTACATTCTTGAAGCTACACGTACAAACCAAAATGCTAAAGAGCCCCAGCATGAGCCCTTATTATCATCATTATTACCAGAATAAAAGTAAGTAGTTTAGGATGTTTCACTGAAATGAATCGTTCAGAATATACTCCTTTGCAGAAAATTATAGCTTATGTTTCCAAACTCTTGCTACGACTATGGTCAGCCTTTGGAGCTAAAAGAAATAAATACAAGATGAGGGGCCACTAAAGGAATTTAAACAAATAGGGAAATTCAGCTACTTGAAGTTGACACAGGAAGTTGATGATTTCACATTCACAAACTAAACAGCCCTAGGAAATGAGGATGTATTACATACTGAAAGCTAACAGGTTGGGGGCGGGGGACACGACATTTGCAGACCACTTAGAACAGTTCCCAGGGCACAGCTTTGGTTTCCTTTAAAGCTGCTGTCATAAGCGCAGGAAATCTGGAAGCCTTTTCTACATCTAAGTTTTATCATTACAATATATGAGAATATGGCCTTTGGCTGGACTCACAGAACTCTCACATAGAGGTCAGCAAACTAGGTATGGCCCGTGAGCCAAAGCATGCCCACTGCCTGTTTTTGTTCAGCCTGAGAGCTGAGAATGCTTTTTACATTTTTTAATGGTGAAAAGTCAAAAGGACAATAATATTTTGTGACACATGAAAATTAATTGAAATCCGAACTGCAGTGTCCATAAATAAAGTCTATTTGGAATACAGCCCTGCCCAACTGTTTACATATCGTTCCCAGCTGCTTTTGAGCTACAAAGCAGAGTTGAGTCCTTTCCACAGAGACCCTTATGGCCTACAAAGCCAAGAACATTTACTACCTGGCCCTTTACAGAAAACATTCGTCGACCGCTCCTCTAATATGTAAAGATCAGCTTAATCTGAAAGTAAAAGTACCAAGAAAACCAATATGGAGAAAAAAGAAGAGAGGAAAAATGCCTCGTTCATGAGTTGATTTTCGTAAGCTGCACTTGAACCTCTCCTGCACATCTGTACCTGCTCTCATGACACCCTGGCCACCTCCAATTAAAGAGGGCACCCTCCCTGCAAACCTTATCATTCTTTCTGTTGTGTGATCTGTGTAAAGCTCAGGTGTGGTCTGAAATTTGATGCAAAACTTGGAATTAGTTCTTTTTTCAGCTGGTTGAGGTTACCTAGGTTATAGAACAAAGCAAAAATAGCTGAAATATCTGTGTAAATGAAAAACAAATGTATGCAGAGAGGGAGCAATCAGTTTTCAGAAGAAAGAGAAATGTTCTTTTGGATGGCGTTCCCCATTGGGAATGAGCTCCCTGGTGTTAAATGAAGGGGGAGGAATGGAGGGACTTTTGTGGGCCCCAGCGGGACTTCTCAACAGCCAACAGAGTAGAAAATTTTATTGTTGATTGTGGGCTGTGGCAAAGTTTAGGGTTGCCTGTTTGTACTGATACCGTGATGGTCGATGGGGATTTTGGTAACAAATTCCCATGCAACTTCACAGTGGTGAGAGAATGGTAACTTTGGGGATTATCCCCATGACATGTTTTGTGATTCTTTTGCACATTTTTTTTTCTCAAATTCAGATGAAAATGAGCATCGAGGCGTCAAAAATGCCAGAGGATGATGCAACCAGTTATAGACTTTCGCTCTTCCAACTGGGGTCCACGGGCCAGAAGCATCAGAATCTTTTGCGAGTTCTTGGAAATGCCAAATCTCAGCTCTCCCCCTCCCAGATCTGCTGAATCAGAGTCTGCATTTGAACAGCATTCACAGATCATCTGAACATACAGTAATATTCGAGAAGCACTAACCAAAGGAAATTCAGGAGACTCAGGGTCTTAGAGATACAGTTCTGGGTTCAAATGGCGCTAATTCACTGGTGGCCTTGAGCAAACTCCTCACCATCTCGTTGCCTTGGTAGTCATCTCTCCCAAGTGGGCCTAAAATCACTTTCCCCCAATTTTTGAACAATCCCCTCACTATCCCATGAGATCATGAACATGAACCTGCTTGAAAGAGTATTAAGTACTCTATGGTTACGAGATCTTGTTAATGGCGAACATCTACAGACCTCAACCATGTGTCCTGCTCTGTGCTGACGTCTGAAGATGGGGCTTTCAGTTCAGTCTCACATAAACTATCTGATGAGAATAGCCCTATCAGTTTTATCTTATACATACAGAAACTGAGCCATGGAGAAATTCAGTGCTTCACCCAAGGTTGCACATCTCGTCCATCCCGGAAGTGGAGTTTGAGCCCCTAGGCTATGTTCTTATGCCTGAACTACACTGCCTCTAAAATACAATACTGAACAGTGGGAACAGGAAATTATTATCACAGAGGACAGTTTAAAAACGACCGCACAGTGAGAACAAAGGCATAACATGTTTTAAGCTCTTTCTGTTTTTTAATCTATGAAAAGGGGAGAAAACTTTAAAAACAGAACTTCCCTGGAGATTAATGGCGCGAGGTCTCCGAGCACCCAAACCAACTTGAATGTGTTATCAAAAATGGTGGCCAGCTGGTCTCTGTGACTTTGCTTCTAGTAGGTAAGTGTGAACCCCATGACCGGTACACCAAGACGCAAGGAGATGCCCCAGGATATCCACTGAGATTCACTGTATCTCATACTTACAAAAATAAGTAGTTGGAATCACAGCTGAAGGAAGATCAAATTTTAAGCATAGAAAGTTATAGAGCTCATCCTAATCTTACAATTTAGCTCTAAAATGTTGGAGGTATAAAGGTATTTTGTACATTTTGCAGGATCTACTCTGATCCCTTTGGCAACAGAAACTTAAAGCTTCCAGATAGTTCTAAACAAACGTAATTTGGAGACTTCTTAAAAATTCCCCTAGTTCTTGGATTTGACCTTAACGTCTTGCTTGTTTTGTGCTGAGGACTATTCTAAGAGCTTTTCAAATATTAACTCAAGTATTAACCCTCTCAACAACCCTTTTTGTTAAGTGATACTATTAATTCTACATTACGATTTAGATGAATTGGATTATTATTTAGCTGAGCAGGCACAGATAGGCCAAGTGATGCTCCTAAGATCACACAGACCGTATCTTGTAGAACTGGATTTCAAATGGAAGCAGTGGGTCCGCACTCTCTACTCTTTATTATTACCCTAGAGAGCCTGCAAGTAAAGCTACCTCGCAGGGATCTTTTGGTTTTTTGACTTTGACTTTAATATGATCACAAAATGTATTTTTAAAGGAGGATCTGAAGGCTGCATTGGTAAAACATTGGTGTTTTCTTCTTAAAAAAATAAAGGGCAGCTGTAATAGCTTTGGAGAGTCCGTGTGATGAAGGACCATGTAGACGAAATCACTGCACCCACATTTTTAGTCTTATTGCATGGCAGCAGTTCTCAGTGTCGGGGCAAGGCGGGACATCTCATCCCCACCCCCCAGGGGGATGCTGGGCAGACAAAATTTCTGGAGACGGTTTTGATTGCCACGACTTGGGTTGCTACCAGCATCTAGTGAGTTAGAGGTAAGGGCTGCTGCTACATATCCTACAGTGCACAGGACAGCACCTACCGCAAAGGATGAGCTGACCCCAAATGTCACTAGCGCTGAAGTTGACAAACCCTGCTCTGTGGGAATAAGGGTAGATGGCATTTACTGGGCACTAGTTAAGAATATGCACAAAGACCACAGACCAGAGGAGAGGGTGTCAGATGTTAGACGTGACAGACAAGTGGACAAATAGTTACAAAACCAGGAGGAACATGCTGGAATGAGAACTATGCAAGGTGCTTAAAGGTACACGTGAGGGACAACTGCCAACAGCCTTCAGAGTGACGCCAGGGCTGAGTCTTAGAGACTGAGGGGGGCAGGTTCACCGCAGATAAGAACCTGCCGGGCAGAGATTTGGAGCAACATGGTTGGACTTAGAGATGGTCAGACTCAGTGAAGTAAGTCAGACAAGGACAGATACCATGATATCACTCACATGTGGATTCCAAAAACCTGATACAAATGAACTTATTTACAAAACAGAAACAGACTCACAGACTTAGAAAACAAAGTTATGGCTGTGAAAGGGGAAAGAGGGGGAGGGATAAATTAGGAGTTTGGAATTAGCATATATACACTACTATATTTAAAATAGATAAACAACAAAGACCTACTATGTAGCAAAGGGAAGTATATTCAATACCTTGTGATAACATATAATGGTAAATAACATGAAAAAGTATATATATATATTTTGTATATATATAAACGGAATCACTTTGCTATACCCGAAACTAACACAACATTGTAAATCAACTATACTTCAATTAAAAAAAAAAAAGAACCTGTAAGGCAGAGAAAGGGCAACATGGGGCTTGGGTTTCATTTGTTTGTTTTTTTGCTAAGCCTAGACATCCAGTTTTAGCTCTGGCATGGCCCATTGCCTGCTTTCTGTCTTGACCTCTAAGGTATTCCCTTTCTTACCCTTAAGGAGATCAGTGGAAACTTTTGGAAAACCTGATTGCACGCTGAGCCGGACTGGGAGCTCATCAGTGCAGAAAAGCTCTCTGCTGAGTAGAAAGCACAGCAGAATGTGATCACAAGTAAATGAGCCGTTACACATGTTCAGCCCTAGATTAGGATGCAGAGTATTCTGATTGCAAAAAGTGGTGGAGATGTAAAAGCTCTGATTTATCCGAGACCATTAAAAGTTTTAAGGGAGGGCTTCCCTGGTGGCGCAGTGGTTGAGAGTCCGCCTGCCGATGCAGGGGACACGGGTTCGTGCCCCGGTCCGGGAGGATCCCACATGCCGCGGAGCCTGCGCGTCCGGAGCCTGTGCTCCGCAACGGGAGAGGCCACAACAGTGAGAGGCCCGCGTACCGCAAAAAAAAAAAAAAAGTTTTAAGGGAGCAAAATATAGCATCAAGGTAAGGAGCTAAAGGGTAATAACAAGAGAAGCTTCTCCAATCTTCCAAGTCAGCTTTAGGAGAGCAAATGCATGAAAAGATTATGAAATCTTCTGATGCTAACCATTCTCCATTATTCAATTTGTTCTTCACCCTGCAAAGGGAAGAGGTTAAGCCAAAGGGGTTTAGAGGCTAGCTAGCGTGTGGAAGCCGGACAGGCACTTGGCCGACCCGCCTGAGTGTTGCTGTGGTGACGTGTTTTGGTCGTTGTTGTGAATACAGTGACCTCTTCAGCAGACGTTTACATTTGTTGGCGGAAGTCTTGGGTTCCAAGTTATCTCTGAATCCTCAGTCTCGGCAGACATAGAGGAGACGTAATTTGCCACATGGGGCTCCCTCGAACCAAGGTGACCTCCGGAATCTTCCTTCCCGAAGTTTAAAGCCAGAGCTAGCACTGTGCAGGGGTGTATATCTTTGGGGAACGTGGGAGTTTGTTCTGATCAAAGTGAATTTGTCATTTTAGTGAAAGCGTGGGCTCCCCTGGGTTTAGTTGCTCTTGTGCGATGGGGATGGAGAGGTCTGGCGAAGAGGCTGGGAGAGAAGCATCACCCACTCTTCACTTGCCCCCTCACTGCTGGGAGTTTTGGTCAAGGTCACTTGCTTTTCATTTGCACAAAGCAGCGGGTACAAATAGATTGCTGACGAATCAGCTTCTCATTGAAGCAGCGTTTCTCCGTGGAAAACAGCTTCCTTCTTCTTTGGGGGCAAGGAGCATGTCAAAACCATGTGCTTGAAGGCCTTTCTGCTTTTTCCTGCGATTAGTTCTGGATCTCAGAGAACCATGGTGGGCTGCTAAGACCCACGGGGCCGCTGCAAATAATGAATCCTGCAGTTTCACAAAGCTACGGGGATTGATTCAGAAGGTTACATGATGTCAACTCCGAATTATATTCTGTCTACTTTTCATTTAGGGAAAGTTTCTTTCCAAGTATGAGTGAAAGGCTTTTAAATGACACCCTCTTATTCCCAGAGATCTTTTAAAGTTCTTGGATTTGCTGGAAGTGAGGCAACACAAATAACAACCCAATAAACATGTTGGGAATTCTCTAAAAAATCTGCCAACGAACTGCTTTCCCCACTGGAAGAGAAGGTCATGACTACAGAACAATCTGAACTCCCCATGCACCCCAGCCTTCCAGGCCCAGGCTTGCCTTTAATGTCTAAATAAAAGAGCTCGGGGCTCCATGGCACATCCCATAGGAAGTCTGGCGCCCATCCTAAAATTTCAGAGCGTCGCATGGGTCACTCGCCTCCTTGCTCCCAACTCCAGCCCCAGCCCCAGGCCCTGTGGGTCTTCCTCAGCCTATTCAACACATCCTTTTTAGGCTTCTTGACACCCCTGAAGTAGGCAGCCACCATCCTCTTCATCCTAGCTCCTTGTTTTCTCTGAGTCATAGAGTTCCCAGATTCTCAACTTGAGGACCATGTGGGAAAGGAGGGGGATGATTTAAGTTGTTCTTACACAGTTCTACCTCCTTTTGTTTCATCCCTTCCACATCAGACCAATTTTCCCGTGAGAGAGGCATCTATCTGGGTGGTACCTTTAACCTCATGAATTCTGGGCCAAAATTTCGAAATTACAGGTCTTCTTTAAAGGCTTTATCTGTTTCCTGTTCCTGGATCACATCCTTAGAGAAAGGAGAATCCACCAAAAAATATCCTCCTACCTCCTTTCAGATGAACCCCCAGGGGTCAGCGACTAGTCACTCAAACAAGGAAATTAAAGGTTTGTGCGGTAATCAGTCAAACCCAAGAGAATGCAGGTTTCCAAAGGATCAGATTTCAGTCTATTTAAATTTGTGTCCCCAGCACCTGGAACATGACTGGCCCATACTTGTGCTCAAAAAATATATCGAGTGACTGACTGAAAAAATGAAATAGTGGCCAATGAATAGATTTAAAATTCATCTGTCTGCTGATAATGAATTGAGCTATGAGTGTGTGCCAGGAACTGAGACAGGCAGTGCAGAGTTTTCCAAAATACAACAGTCCTGACACTTGCACCTGATGAGCTCTAGTTGAAAAAGGAAGATAAGACACATACACAATTGCTTTAGTCAAAGAGAGACCTTGGAGGTTGTAGTACAGAAGGCTAGACAAGAAATAATGGCAGATCGTTTTGGAGCAGATGGGGAGGAACTCTTACGTCAGGCCAGCAACCTGTGGAGTAAATGGAATCCCTCTCACTACAGAGGGATTTCCTTTAGGTTATAAAAAATAATAATAATAATCCCTTTAAAGCCATATTTTGCTATGTCATTAGCATTTGTACAAATGGCTGTATCCTTTGACTGACAGGTTCTGTGGATATTCGACGGATATCGACATTTTAACTATTGTTTTCCACCTTGCAGCTTAAAAATAAGCTGCACTCTAGTCCACCAAATACCTTTTCCCAAAGCAAAAGACAAAGAGACAAGTGCACGAGAAAGTGAAAATGTCTGTAGCAAGTCTAAGCTTCCACTCCAAGCGGTATCTTTTATGAAATCATAACCGTCCCTCTCTCCTTAAAGAAAGGAAATCGTTCTGGTTCATCGGGTGACAACATGGATGCTCTCCCTTTATTGACGTATTAAGCTAACATTAACCAGCAAAGCATAATCATTTGCAAAAGACAGACACTGAGTGGCGCCGCTGGATGACGTGGGTCAGTCTGACCCTCTGGGCGTCCAGTAGGCCCGAGAATGGGCAGAATGGTGGGATTTGAAGCACACAGCTTCCTTCCTGTGAGGTTGTACTCCAAGCTTCAGATGCAGCCCCGCTTTCACCTCTCAAGGAGGGTGACGGGGGAGGGCTGGGGAAGCACCCTCAGGAAAGTACCAGCAAGTAAAGGGGCAGAACTCTTAAGAGTGGAGTTAGATGTAAGGACACCCAGCAAGCCCTTGTGGTACCTGAGTGGGAGAAACCTGGCCCCCTCGTACACGTGGCTGCAAACCTGAACGAGCCAGTTCTCCCCACAACGTATGGAGAGTTTTCTAAATAGAACTTAATTCCTTTGTATGTGATTAGAGTAGAAGGTCTTTTAGAGATATTTTTTTAAAAAATACAGGTGCGCATAATGAAGAAAATAAAAATCAGCTACAAATCAAACCCCCATTGTAAGCGCTGCTAATTTTTTTAGTGTCTTTTCCTCCAATTTATGCCCGAGTGTGATTTTTTTTTTTTCTTTTTCCACAATTCAGACCATTTTGTAGGTACTGCTTCTTCTCCTTTTCTGCCCTCATTGAGTCCCACCCGATCTCTGTTTGCGGAGTCTGATGACATGTGAAGAAAGAAGCAGATGGTAAACCTGGGAGACAAGCTGGTGTTGGTGGATGGAATTCAGGGGTGACCAGTGCTGGCATCTCAGAGCCCCCCAGGAGAGCCCAACTGCAGGGCACACAAACCAACGAATTTTTGTTTCAAGAGCCGAGCAGTTTCAACCACAAACACTCACCATCCAGGCCCTGGTCTCTCCTCCGCCAGCTTCCTGCTCCGGGTTGCTTTGGTAGAACTCAGCTCACTGCCGGGTTGCTTTGGTAGAAGTCAGCTCACTGCCAGGTCCTTCTCCCCTGAATGTCAAGTACAATTCAGAGTTAGACCTTTCCAGCAGCCTCAGAGATGTGCTTGGAAGAATGGATCAAGACGCACTTGGCATATTTATAACTTCTCAGACTTCCCACAAGGAACACATGTAAATATTTTCAGAAGTGGTGGAGATGTAAGAAAATTTATTGTCAGAGATCTTGAACTCACTCTTCTAACTTGGTTCCCATCTTATAGTTTAGAATTAATGGAAAATATGGGGTATCAACCAAATCTACTCAAACAGACCCATGCATAAACAAATCCTTCTTATGTTTGATAACTGAAAATGCTTCATCAAAATGTAATAAATGTTAAAAATGCTTAGTCCCTAAGAGCTTCAAATGGCTCCAAAAGTCCATCTCCTCCCCTCTTTTTGGCCAGCTGGATATTTATTAAGCATTGCCTTATCGAGAGTAGATTTGAAGACATTGGCTTCTGTAGGGTTTTTTGCCCTATGTAATGCAGCCATTGCAAGGGAGATGACGGCATATATAATGATTTATTATGAGAAAATATTTTATTGAAAGATTACTTCGTTGGGGCACAGTGTGGATGGAACAAAGCTGCAAGAACATAGAAGTGAGCCATCAGGACATTTTTGTAAATAATGGAGTTAACACAGTTGAGTGCCTATCATTTTCCAGGCAATGTTCTTAGTTTTAACTCATTTAATCACCATAATACTATAAGATAGATCTTATTAGTATACCCAATTTAAAGATGATGAAACTGAGGCACAAAGAAGGTTAAAGAACTTAGCCAGAGTCACAAGTTGAAAGAGACAGTTAGGACACAAAACCAAGTAATCCGGTTCTATAATCTCTGCTCCTAACCACTATGCATACTTACTGGACTATACAAGATCTTGAAAAGGTCTGTCTGCTTCCTTTATCCAATAAAAACTCAGGAAACATCTATTAAACACTTACTGTGTGCCAAGCTTTACACCGGACCCTTTGAACACAATGGTCAATATAATGAGATACCTGTCCTCGAGGAGCGCATTCCAGTGGGGAAGACAGATAAGTAAAAAAGCAATTCTAGTATCACTTTACCTTCCAACAGAATCAAGTTCAAGCAATTCCAGGCAGATCAGAATCAACACCATTCGGAAAACTTGAGGAACAGGTTACCCATGCAAAGATACAGGTGGGCCTGCATAGGGTGTACCTGACTACCAGCCCATCTTGAATGAAAGAGCCCAGAAGGCCCACTAGGTCAGCGCTTGACGGGTCTTTTCTGCTGCAGGAAAGATTGTGTGAAAACAGCCTTGCACCATGGAGGTTAAGAGAGTGGAGGATAAATGTTTTACAGAATCTCCCTCCCACAAAACTTGACAAAATTATGGACCGTAGGTGAGCCTGCCCCTGCCATTTCTACCTAAAGCTTTTTTATTTTTTTTAACTCAGGCAATGAACTGTAAAGGGGAATCAGGGTTGTAGACGGATGTGATAGGAAACATATAAGAAACTCCTTATAAGAAACTAAAAATATGTTCTATTTCTCACCATCACCAAATACTTCCCTCCACTCCTCTTTCCCTATAAAAGCGAGTCCTTCTGCTTTTGGTATGCAACTTGGCTCCTGAAACAGGCTGCACCGCAAATGGCTGCCTGATGCCAAGTTGCCATCTAGGAGGTCTCCGTGAAATGCGCTACATAATTCCAGAATTGCCTCACAGCTAACCTGGTTTGTCGGAAGGCCTCTGGGCAGGGCTGCTCAGCTGATCATTCATGCTGGAAGACCTATCTCCTAGGATATCTCCCATACGCACTTGTAGTAAATACAGAGGTGACCAGCCCTTCACTCTTAGTCTTTTGTAGATTGTTTTAACTAAGGAAAGTTTCGGAAAACGGCGCACTTGGCAAGATTTCTTTCAACAGGTCATAATTGAGCAATTGCTAAAGGTCATTGAGAGCCAGCAGGTGGAGCAGATAAGGAGGCCCTATCAGCTTTTCGGCCAGTTGTGATTCCACCCTGAATTTAAAACCTGTTTACTCTTAGGAAACATCCAGGCCCTCCTCTCTCTGCTTCTACTGGAAAGGGCAGGGCAGGTTTAGGCTCATCAGTCTCACATTTATTTTTCCTTGAGCCCATGAAGGCTGATAGCTCTTGCAGCCAAAACGTGATGGAAAGGCTCAGCAGCCTATTGCCAGAGTATTCTGTTTTCTTTAAAGCTCATCTCTTGAGACTGGATTCAGCTCTGAATTTTACCAGGCCCTTCCAAGCATGGGGGGCATTGCTCAGTTCTCCTTGAAGGCCTAAGAACGGAAACATCCCCACTTTTTCTTGGAGAGCAGAGGGAATGTGTTTGCAGTTTCTCCTTATTTGGGCTCAGTTTCCTGCAAAGGCTTTTTTGAGTCCGTTTCTCAGGCCAACAATAGCCGACACAGCAAATTCATGTGCGGAAACTCTGTCTGGCTTTGGTCTGTTGTCTGTGTTTTTAAATATAATTGAGCTACTTTATCACCATTCTACTTAGTAACCACCCACGTTCGGAATGCCTCCACCTGGAGTGACACTCATGCCTTTTTTATTCCCATTTTAGAATTTGTTTAAGACTTTAGAATTTGTTGTTTAGGGTACAAGATGGATATAAGATGGAAAATATCAATTCTTTTTTTTAATTTTTAATGACATTTCTTGCTTTCTTTCTAATTTCACAAGCAATACATATTCATGGCCGACAACCAGAAATACATAAAAGCATAAAGTAAAGCATAACAATCAGCCACGATCCCCACCCTCCAGAGATAACTACCACTGGCATTTTGACGCATTCCCTCCCTGTGTCTACATATTTTTTTAAATTGAAATATAAGTGACCTACAACACTATGTTAGTTCCAGGTGCATAACATAGGGTTTCAATATTTACACACATTACAAAATAATCACCATGATAAGTCTACTTACCGTCTGTCACCACACAAAGATATTACAATGTAATTGACTATATTCCCCATGCTGTATTCTTCATCCCTGTGACTCATTCATTTTGTAAATGGACGCTTGCGGCTCTTAACCTCCCTCACCTATTTCTCTCCTCCCCCCACCCTCCTCTTCTCTGGCAACCACCTGAGAAACTAGCAGTTCTTGATAAGGCCATCTACATAATATATGAGGCCCAGTACAAAATGAAAATTCGAGGCCTCCTGTTCCAAAATTATCAAGATTGTTGAGATAGAGAATGGAGAGCATTAAACCAAGCCCGGGGTCCTTCTGTGTGCAGGACCCTGCTTGACTGAACAGGTCCCATGCCCACGAAGCCAGCCCCAATTCTGAATTATTCACAGGCAATTTGAAGGCTATCCAGGCTCTGTGTTTTCCCTCATCCACTTCCCTGCTTGCTGGCTTCGGACAAATCTCTGGCCCTTCAGAAACTGCTACATTAAGCTGTGGACTGGGAAAATAAATGACATAAAATGAAATTTATTCATTTGGCTAAAGGCATTTTGTGGGGGACAGGTAGAGATACTTCTCCATTGCCTGATTATTTCACTTGTCCTTACTGTGAAATAGTGTGATAGAATGGGAGAACGGTAAAACCACTCAAACGAAATGCAGATCCTCAAAGTTTAAACATAGGATTACCATATGACCCTGTAATTCCACACCGAGGTATATGCCCAGAAGAATTGAAAACAGGGGCTCAAACAGTTACTTCAACAGCAATGTTCAGAGCAGCGCTGTTCACAGTAGTTAAACGTGAAGACAACCCAAATGTCCATCAATCGATGAACGGATAATTTGTGGTTTATGTATACAAGGGAATATTATTCCACCATAAAAAGGAATAAAGTACTGATACATGGCACAACATGGATGAACCTCAAAAAGCCATAGAAGGTCATATATTGTATGATTCGATTTATATGAAATGTCCAGAACAGGCAAATGCACAGAGACAGCAAGCAGACTGCTGGTTGCCAGGGGCCGGGAGTATGGAGGAATGGGGCGTAAGTACTCATGTGTATGAGGTTTCCCTTTGGGGTGACGAAACGTTTTGGAACTAGATGGATGTGTTGGGTGCACAGCACTGTGGATGTACTAAATGCCACTGAATTGCTCCCTTTTAAATTTTATGTGAATGTTACCTCAATTTCTCATTCCAACATAGTAAGCCAGGTGAGCAAACCCGCTCCGTGAACATGTGAAGCTGGAAAAAGGCCCAGAGCTTCAAAGCTATCGTCCCCAGCGATCCCGTCATGACATCTAAAGTCATGACCATTAGAATCACTTCAGAAAGAACCTGCTTCACTGCAAATGTGTTACGAGGGGAGTGTGACACGTCTGTACCCTGATGTACACTGACCTATTTCACTGTTGGTGACTTTTTAGGCCATCTCGAAGGGCTCTTCCGGGATGCAAGAAGAGGGTTCAGGGAGTAAAGTCCAAGCGTTGAAAGTTGGGGGCCTTGGCTTCCTGGTCTCTGCTTGGTTACCGTGGGAGCATCACCGCGATCCTCTAGGTCCTGGTGTGCTCACCAGCAAAAGGAGGGAGCTGGCAGGAATGTTCCCTAAGGTTCCTTCGGACTGCTGACTGTGTGCATCAGATTGGAGCACAGAAGGGCCTTGCGGAGGCCCAAGGGTGACGGAAGGAACCAGAATGGAGTAAAAAGAGGGTAGGAAGGCTTAAGAGGTTTCTGCCTGGGGCCCATAAGAAAACAGGGGATTGGAAAAGACAAGAGAATCAGAGGCCTAAAGGCAAACTTAGCCTGTTTCATGACTTGGTCTATGGAGAAGAGACTTATTATCCAAGTTCTAGAAAGCACTATTTATGATAAGATATATAAGGCATGAGGTAAGAAGATGAAGTAATGAGATCTAATATATAAGCCATCCATCACCATCTAGGAATCTTTTATTGGTATTACAGAAATTCTAAGATGAAAAGGCAAGCAGGTCAAGCATGGGTAGAGGAGGCCCTTGCCACTCAGCATCAACATCACCTGGGAGGTTATGAGAAATTCAGAATCCCAGGCCTCACCTCAGACCTACTGAATCAGACTCTGCACTCTGACGACCTCCGGGTAACAGCAGTGCACACTGAAGTTTGAGAAGCACCGTCTTTGACCATATTTCTGGAGACATTATCTCACTGCATCCTTATTTGCTCTCCTACACTCAGCCCTCTGTGCATCCCCATTCAAAATCTCTCCCAGTGGAAAAGAACCTGATATTTTAGTGACCAGAGAGAGCGTGAAATGAAATATGTGCACTGGGGGAGTCTGTGCTGTCTGGGCCATGGTAGTCGATCACTGTAAATGGGGATCAGCTGCTCCAGTTTCGAGCTAGTGGGCTCTCTTGGGCCATTTAGCTGCTCACAGCAAGCCTTCAGAATCTAATAAAGCTTCTAGAACATGGGTCAGCACACTTTTTCTGTAAAGGTCCAGTTAGTCAATGTTTGTGGCCTTGTGGGGACACCGTATGTCTCTGTCACCGCTATTCAACTCTGCCTTATAGCTTGAAAGTAGTCATAGACAACATGTAAATTATCACTCCTGCTGTGTTACAATGTAAAAGTTGTGGGCACTGAAATTGGAATTTTATATAATTTTCATGTCATGAAAAAACCATCTTCTGATTTTTTTTTTTTTAATCATTACAAAAATGTACAAACTGTTCTCAGCTCACAGGCCATAAAAACACAGACAGTGGGCTGGATTTGGGGCCATGAGCTAGAGTTTGCTGATGCCTGTACGACAAGGAAGGTAGTCAGCCTGGGGAGAAATTACAGGGAGAAGAAGGATAGCATATTTCCTACTCAAAGTTTGGAGTGGAAAATGAGGGGGAGAGAAGCACGGACGTGTAGAATTTAACTCTTCATTTAGGTTTTGGACTGTGATGGGGGAACACCGCAAATCCCCATTGTTTGTGGGCTCTGATACAGATACAGCCAAAGAGAACTTATCACCCAACAGCACTGTGGAAAGCTTTGGAAAGTTCACACAGAGTCACTAAAGAGTTTCTGTAAACAAGTGAGAAGATTATAGAAGTGAGCAAAACGTAATACCCTGAATTCTTTCTTTTCTGAGGATGTGATATAACTTGAACTCATCTAAAGTAGACTTTATATTTCATCATCTATTAAAATTCTGTGGCTAAAGAGGTTGACCACAAGTCAATGATACTCTGGGTGCCAAGCCACTCACTACAAGAACTTCTAAGTCCTGTTGACATGAAATAGAAGCCAGAACCACTGTGATTCTATTTTTCCTTAATTAACTTCTTGATGTGCACTTCACTACAACCTGGTGCTAACTCTGTGAGCTTGTAAATAAGTTTCCAGGAACTTAAACTCTTTGTGTTTAAAAGACATTCAGAACACTCTTCATTTTCCACTGGAATTTTTAAAAAAAGAACTAAAGTAGCTTGTTATTAGGGTTACTTGTGGTATAAGAAATCCATAGACATAAGAAGAGACACCGGGAATTCCCTGGCAGTCCAGTGGTTAAGACTCAGAGCTTTCACTGCTGAGGACCTGGGTTTGATCCCTGGTTGGGGAACTAAGAACCCACAAGCCGTGTGGTATGGCCAAAATAAATAAATAAATAAAATCAAAACTAAGAAATAAAATTTTTTAAGAAAAGAAGTGATACCATCTCTGAAATCGACCATCAAGAAAAGGGGTCCAAGAACAAAAAATTTCACAATTTATATGGAAACTCAAAAGACCCCAAATAACCAAAGCAATCCTGAGTAAGAAAAACGGACCTGGAGGTAGCAGGCTCCCTGACTTCACACTATACTACAAAGCTACAGTAATCAAGACAGTATGGTACTGGCACAAAAACAGAAATATAGATCAATGGAACAGGACAGAAAGCCAGAAATAAACCCACGCATGTATGGTAACCTTATCTTTGATAGAGGAGGCAGGAATATACAATGGAGAAAAGACAGCCTCTTCAATAAGTGGTGCTGGGAAAACTGGACAGGTACATGTAAAAGAATGAAATTAGAACACTCCCTAACACCGTATACAAAAATAAACTCAAAATGGATTAAAGACCTAAATGTAAGGCCAGATACTATAAAACTCTTAGAGGAAAACATAGGCAGAACACTCTTTGACATAAATCGCAGCAAGATCTTTTTCGACCCACTTCCTAGAGTAATGGAAATAAAAACAAAAGTAAACAAATGGGACCTAATGAAACTTCAAAGCTTTTGCACAATAAAGGAAACCATAAACAAAATAAAAAGACAACCCACAGAATGGGAGAAAATATTTGCTAATGAAGCGACCGACAAGGGATTAATCTCCAAGATATACCAACAGCTCATGTAGCTCTATGTCAAAAAACCAAACAACCCAATCAAAAAATGGGCAGAAGATCTAAATAGACATTTCTCCAAAGAAGACATACAGTTGGCCAAAAAGCACATGAAAAGATGCTCAGCATTACTAATTATCAGAGAAATGCAAATCAAAATGACAATGAGGTATTACCTCACACCAGTCAGAATGGCCATCATCAAAAAGTTTACAGACAACAAATGCTGGAGAGGGTGTGGAGAAAAGGGAGCCCTCCTACACTGTTGGTGGGAATGTAAATTGGTGTAGCCACTGTGGAGAACAGTATGGAGGTTTCTTAAAAAACTAAAAATAGAACTACCATATGATCCAGCAAGCCCACTCCTGGGCATATACCTGGAGAAAACTCTAATTCAAAAAGATACATGCACCCCTATGTTCATTGCAGCACTATTTACAATAGTCAAGACATGGAAGCAACCTAAATGTCCATCAGCAGCAGAATGGATAAAGAAGATGTGGTACATATGTACAATGGAATATTACTCAGCCATAAAAAAGAACAAAATATGCCAGTTGCAGCAATATGGACCTAGAAATGATCATACTAAGTGAAGTAAGTCAGACAAAGACAAATATCATATGATATCACTCATATGTGGAATCTAATTTTTAAAAAAATTATATAAATGAACTTATTTACAAAACAGAAACAGACTCACAGATTTCAAAAACAAACTTATAGTTACCAGAGGGGAAACCGGGGAGGGGGAGGGATAAATTAGGAGCTTGGGATTAACATGTACACACTACTATATATGGAACAGATAACCAACAAGGACCTACTGTATATATAGCGCAGGGAACTCTACTCAATATTCTGTATGGGAAAATAATCTGAAAAAGAATGAATATATGTGTATGTATAACTGAATCACTTTGCTGTACACCTGAAACTAACACAACATTGTAAATCAACTATACTCCAATAAAATTTTTAAAATTAAATGTTATTAAAAAAAAAAAGAAAGAAAAGGAGTCCAAAATTTGATGGAAGTGAAGGAACTGGCTCCTCTTACCTGGCTCTGGAACTTTCTCAGATAACTTGTTTCAGAATGCAAATCATAGGGTACACTTTTATCCCAAGGCTCTACCAGCCTTAAGGCCAATTAAGATTTGGGCAACTTTCTCCTATTAACTGAGGCTTTTTTTTTTCCCTCCCAATTATGTGAATGTTTGGAGTCTAAATTGACGGAATATATAGAAAGTGATTTTTACAAGAGAGATCAGGAGTTTACAATATTCAAATTCTTTGATATCATTATTCTTTTTGAATCTATTCTCTGGAAAAAATCTTAACTATAGGGAAAGAAAATATAAGCCCAGGGACTTCCCTGGTGGCGCAGTGGTTAAGAATCTGCCTGCCAATGCGGGGAACATGGGTTTGAGCCCTGGTCCAGGAAGATCCCACATGCTGCAGAACAACTAAGCCTATGTGCCACAACTACTGAGCCTGTGTTCTATAGCCCACGTGCCACAACTACTGAAGCCCACATGCCACAACTATTGAAGACCGCACACCTAGATCCTGTGCTCTGCAACAAGAGAAGCCACCACAATGACAAGCCCTCGCACTGCAACGAAGAGTAGCCCCGGCTCACTGCAACTAGAGAAAGCCCGTGTGCAGCAAAAAAGACCCAATGCAGCCAAATAAATAAATACATTTGTTTTAAAAAAAAGAAAGAAAATGTAAGCCCAAATATGTTTATCACAGCACTACCACATATTAGTACAACACTGTAAGTTATCTCAATTTACAACAAAAGGAAATGATTGAAGTAAATTAGAATATGATCATATCATGGACTATTATTGAGTCATTAAAATGTTTAGCAAGTAATTATTTCAGTTTGTGAGGTGACCCCTTGAGGTACTAAAACTTGAATATAAATCTTCTAAATGATCAGATGGAAAACTCACATGTTCATATATTTTAAAATTAGGAAAAATAACTTAAGGGAACAGAATTAAGACCAAACATACAGGGAAATTTATAACAATAGAGATAAATGAAACATATTTGTTTTAAAAAGCAACTCCCAGATTGAATAATAAAGAAAAAAACCAACTTTGAACTCTGTGATATTTATAGGAGATGCATTTAAACCAAAGCGACTCTGAAAGTGAAAGATAAATAAATTGAGGGAAGGAAGGAAGGAAGGAAAGAAAGAAGGAAGGAAGGAAGGAAGGAAGGAAGGAAGGAAGGAAGGAGGGAGGGAGGGAAGGAAGGAAGGAAGGAAGGAAATAAGGAAGGAAGGAAGGAAAGAAGGAAAGAAGGAAGGAAGGAAGGGAAGGAGGAAGGAAGGGACTCATGATATTATAGTCACAATGTTGTACAACCATCGCCACTATCCATTTCCAGAACTTGCTCATCATCCTAAATAGAAACTCTGTACCCATTAAACAATAATTCCCCATCCTTCCCTCTCCTCAGCCCCAGGCAACCATGATTCTACCTCCTGTCTTTATGAATTTGCCTATTCTAGGAACTGTAGGGAATCCTACAGTATTTGTCCTTTGTGTCTGGGTTATTTCACTTGACACAATGTTATCAGTGTTCATCTATGTTATAGCATATATAAGAATTCCATCCATTTTTTATGGCTGAATACTATTCCACTGTATGAAGAGACCACATTTTGTTCATCCTTTCACCTGTTGATGGACACTTGACTTGTTTCCACCTTTGGGCTCTTCCGAATAATGCTGCTATGAACACTGGTGTGCAAATATCTGTTTGATTTTCTGTTGTCAGTTCTTTAGGGTACGTATCTAGGAGTGGAATTCCTAGATCATATGATCATTCTATAAAGTGAATGTAGTTTTAATCTTAGTGGAAAGTAGGGCCTTCTAGACAAGACATAAAATCCAGAAGCCATAAAGGAAATTATAGATATAACTACATAAAAAATATAAACTTCTTTATTTCAGAAAATCTCATTTCTAAAGCCAAAAGACTGAGGAAAATACTGCAACACATATGATAGTGAGCTCACGCAAATCAATAAGAACAAGATAGATAATCCAATAGAAAACAGGTAAACAGGAAGTTTCTGGAGAGGAGGGGAAGGGAGGGGAAGAAAACAAATAACCAGTGAACTTCTGAAAAGACTCTCACTTATAATTTAATAATTATAAAAGCAAAACAACAACGAGATACCATTTTTAAGCTATGGTAAAGTTAGTTAAAATTTTACAACACCCAGTAGTGGTAAGGATGTTGGGATAAGTATATACATGGGTATATACGTTTTGGTGGACATGTACATTTTTTCAACATTTTTGGAGAACAATTTGGTGACATCTGTCACAGTTTATATGGCACATTTTTGTCCCAGCAGAGATGGAGATACATACATAAGAGAAAGTTTACTGCAGCATTGCTTGTAATGCTAAAATGGTGAAAAGGTTTATCATTACAAGACTAAATCAGTTGTGACACAGCCAAACAATGGAATGCATTCAAAGATAATGGGAATTCAGTTACAAAGAATTCAGGCTCTGTCATCTTCTCTGCACCACCCCCAACCAAGGATTCTTTTCACCAGGTTTTAATATATTTGAAGCTCCCTAGAATGGTGCTTGTGCGTGCCTGCGTGTGTGTGTACCAGAATCTTGAACTGTAATTATTTTCAACTGCTGCTCCTATTTTGTTTCTTGTTTTGCTAATGTCACTGCCAGGAGCCTTAAAGGGAAGTTTCTTCCCAATGATGCTGCCATCTGCAAAAGAGAACCTGGCTTTTCCGGAAGTTTCATGGGCCTTGCACTCTCAAGAAACTAGGAATGAATGCACAAAAACCTGGGCATCTTTGGGACCCTGGCATATGCCACCCCTGAGATCGACCTTCACCACTGCCCGGGTCCTGAGTTGATGTCCCAGGATGTAAGCACATCCTTAGCTGTCTTTGCGCACAGCTGTGCTCCCTGTTGCCTGAGATCTCTTGCCCTCCCTGAGGCCAGGAAAGCCCATCTCTTCTCATTTGGGAGTGTGCATCTCAGAATCTCTGAAATTCAATCATTACTCCCAATAACTTGTTCACAGTTTCAAACAAGAGGCCAAAAGGATTCTGCGTTCAACATGCAGCTAAGCTTTGGCCCACCACATCATGACCTTTGCTAGATATGCTTGGACTCGCTCCCTCTATTAAATGCAATTAAACCAAATCTGTGTTTGATATTAATATTCTCCTGAACAGTGATAAAAGAGTGTAATCTTTACTTGTGTCCGATAGCTGTTAATTCCTAGAAGCAACAGAATACGGTCGGTTACGTCAAAAGCTTACATTATTATTTACATGATAATGCATTCCTTTTGTAGTATTAGTGAATACGTATTTTGCTGGCCTCATTTTCCGAGCATGCATAATAAATCCAAAGAAAAAACTGTGTGCTAATTTTAACTTTAAAATTTTAAGTTAGTGATGTCTATCTGGTTTTATTAGCTACAATAGCAATCTATTTCTGCCCTAAGAATTCAAGAAGAGAACACTATTTAAAATACAAGTTGGATTACATAACTGCTGGGTTTTGCAGCCTTCAAAGATTTCCCATTGTCCTTTGAACATAATCCCAAAGTGCCTATAATTACCAGCGTCGACTGCCAGACCTCTCACCCTCAACTCTCTCGGAGATCCCTTCGGCCTCTTGGCACACTCAGTCCTCCAGGTCTTCTCTCATCCCTGGACCACACACAGCCTTTCATGCCTGAGGGGCTGTGTTTCTGTTCTCTCCACTCCATCACTTTTCTTTTCCCTGCTTTTATTGAGGTATCATTGACATCTAACATTGTGCTAGTTTAAGGTGTCCAATGGGCCGATTTGATACACGTATATATCGTGAAATGATTACCACAATAGGGTTAGCCAACAGCTCCATCACCTAATTTTTTTTTTTTTTGGTGGTGAGAAATTTAAGATCTACTCTCTTAGCAAATTTCAAGTGTATGCGTACACAGTGTTGATAACTATACTCACCATGCTGTACATGAGATCCTCAGTACTTACTCGTCTCATAACTGGAAGTCTGTATGCTTTGACCACCAGCCCCTGGTAACCACCATTCCACTCTCTGTTTCTATGAGTTCAGCCTTTTGGGATTCCACATATAAGTGGGATCACACGGTATCTGTCTTTCTCTGACTTATTTCACTTAGCATAGTGCCTTCCATTAAGATATAATTCACAAACCATATAATCCATCCTTTTGAAGTGTACAGCTCTGTGGATGTCAGTATACTCACAGCAGTGTGCGACCATCACAGCCATCAATTATGGAACATTTTTATCTCCCCAAAAGGAAACTCCACACCAATTAGTAATCCCTCCTCACTCCTCCATAGCCCTAGCTCCTGGTAACCCCTAATCTACTCTCTGTCTTTATGGGTTTACCTATTCTGGACATTTCATATAAATGAAATCACAATACATGGCCTGTGGTGACAGCGTTCTTTCACTCAGCATCATGTTTTCAAGGTTCATCCATGCCCAGCCGTGGATGCTGTATGTGTCAGTACTTCATTGCTTTTTTTTTTTTTTTTTTTTCAGTACCGCG